>NC_042617.1:260051621-260351621 GCF_901001135.1 Rhinatrema bivittatum | reverse complement strand
TGACAGGGGCTGACCAATGGCGCCGGTAGCCCCTGTGACATGGTGTTCAGAGGCTGCGCGTCACCATTTTAAAGAGCACGGCTGCAGAAACATGGGCACGGAGGAGGGCAAATGGATCCCGGGACCCCGCTGGACCACCAGGGATCTACTTTGTAAGTCTTGGGGAGGGATCGGGATGGGGGGTGGTGGTGAACTATAGTTAAGGTAAATGTTTGGGGTGGGTTTTAATAAAAAAAAAAAAAAGTGTGCCCCTCCCCCAGGCAAACCCGAAAACCGAAATTTCCCCGAAAGTCGGGGAAAATTCTTTTCGGGTTTCGGGCCTCCGAAAAAAACCCGAAGTAGGAAATTTCGGGCAATTTCCTACTTCGGGCGAACCACGAAGCACATCTCTAATATTCATCACAAAGTGCCATTTAGGAGAATTGTCCCTCGCAGCTCGAAGGAAATAATTTTTATATTTCTAGTCTGCCTTTCCCAGAGTTAAGGTCAAGGCAGATTACAGATAATTCAGGTACAATGAATCCCTGCCCCCACCCCTAAAGAGTTGCAACCTGAGTGGGTACTTGGGCAGCAACAGCAGATAAAAGTGACTGGGTCCAGGTCACAAGGGGGGTGGCAGCGGGGGAAGTGGGATTTTGAACCCTGGCTTCCCTGACTCCCCAGCCTGTTGCTCTTACCACTAAGTCCACTCCAAGCAAGACTTCACTACAAGTAGCATTGGTCATTCTTTTGACGTCCCTGTTGAGCATCTTCTAAAATGATTTGACAGGCTGGAGACGATGTACGGATCTGCGATTAGAAGAGCAGAGCTGGAGGCCCGCCTACAGTTCCTTAAGGTGAGAGGAAAGTCCAGGACTAATCCATGATTTATAGGGATGGGTAGGGAGGTGTCTGACCAAGACTTTAATAGCTTTTGCTGTTGCTTTGTAGCAAACGCTTTATGAGAAGTGGGGAGAATATCGATCTCTTATGGTCCAGGAGCAGAGACTGGTGCATGGTAAGGAACCAAATCAATATACTTGTGTGGGGGAGCTCCTCTATTTACTTGTAAGTATTTGATATTTCCTAAAGGCAGGTTACATAAAGTAATGAAGCACTGAGTACATAAGTAATAATAGGAGGGTAGATCTCAAGTAAATTTATAAGTAAGTACATTAGGTAGGAATAGGGAAGTGGGTGCATTGGGTATAGATTGCATATACATATATAGAGTTAAAAGGTAAGTGAAACATCAGTGAAGTGATAGATGTTAAGAGCTAGTTGGATAGAGAGATGCCTAGAAGAGGGTGAACTCTGTGGGATTCACAGTCGGGAAGACTTCAGGTAGATTAGGATGAGTCTGTTGTGGCATAGAGGAGAAGGCTTGGTAAAATAGCTGAGCTTTGTCTTTATTTATTTATTTTTTTGGAAGATGAGGTAGCACGTCTTCCAGTGCAGCATTATAGGTAACTTAGGGGCAGAGCAGCTGAATGCATGGAGTCTCATGCATGTTGGTGTAGCTGAAGATAGAGAAGGAGAGGATAGGGGGGGCTGTTGGGAAGATCAAAGTTCCCTTGGGGGGTGTAGGAGAGAAGAAGTTAGGAAAAGATATTCAGGGTTCATGCATTTGAAGACAAAGCAAAATGTGTGAAATTTCATCCCGCTTCCAAGCGGGGAGCCAGTGTAGCTGACCCAGAATTAGTGTAACTTGGTCGGCGAATTTGGCCTCTACCAAAAGTCTAGCTGCCGAGCTCTGTAAAAACTGGAGGTATTTGAGATTGTATTGCGCAATGCCATGGAATAGAGAGTTAAAGTAGTGTATGCGGTTGGTGACCAGTGAGTGTATGATAGTAGTTAGATAGTTGACAAATCTGCATAAAGAAAATCTTTACCATTGCTGAGATTGGGTTTCCATTGTGAGATGCTGGTCAAGTTGTACCCCTAGACTACATATCAGAGTCTTTACGTTGTAAGGGGGGGTTCTTGATAAGGAGGGTAAAGTTAATAGTGTGTCCTGGTCAGCTTAACCAGAGGAGTTTGGATTTGTTTAGCTGGTGTGTTTTTTAAGCCATATGGTCATGTTGACAGATAATCATCAAGATTGTTGCAGTTTGGTTAGTCCTTGGCTTTGATACAAAACTGGATGTTGTTGGCAAATAGATAAGGTTCAATGTTGAAAAATTGGATGAGGTTGCAGATTGGGCAGAGATAGATGTTTGAAGAAGCTTGGGGGAAAACACTGTGAACCCCTAGGGCAGCCAACAAGTAAGATCCCTAGGAGTGGATGTTTCTTGGCCCATGAGATGGGCTATGACAGTTGGTCAGGAATGATTTGAACCATTCGAGCAGAGCCCTCAATACTGATATCTCAAGCATTACAGCAAGAGTAGATGATCAACGTTGGTCAGCATGTAGGTAGATACTTGTGGTTCATGCTAACAGAGTGTATTCTATTCTATGGCCTTTCCTAAAGCTAGATAAGTCAAGGTGGAGAATGCTGGCTGCCTCTAGGAACTCAGAGCTTGAAAGAAGATCACGTTCTCCACTAGCTTGGATAGGAAAGGAGGGCTGGAGACTAGGAGATGGTTGATTGCCTATTCTGTGGTCGCTACCTGGGTTTTTTTTTAAACTGGTTCCATCACAGCCTTTTTAAGTGGGACAAGTAGGCAGCCTTGGGTTAACAGTGTTTATTATGGTGGTTAGCTGGGGCTGGGGAACAAATGGTTTTGGGAGCTATGAGAATTGAATGATCTTTGAAGGATCACCTCTACCTCCTTAGGGGGGTGGCAGCTCTTCCTTCATAAAGCTCCTCAAGGTCTAGAACTTGCTTCCCTGGAAACTGGCTAAACTTTAGGCACGCTGGTGGTGCTTGCTAGAGCAAATTTCTTAGGGAATACGTGGACAAAGTGTGTGATTGCCATGTTGTAGACCACGTCAATATGCAGAAACAAGTCAATAACAAATATAGGAGGTGATACCTTTTATACTGGGCTAACTTAATACATTTCTCAACTAACTTTCCAACTGATGAAGGGTATGTAGCTCCTGAAAGCTAGTCCAATAACAAAATATTGTTTTCCATATTTTTGTTTTTCTGCTCTGGGAATCCTTGAATGCTGTTCTGATGTAACCTATGGTGGGGTTTTTGTTTTTTTTTCCCTCCTAGGGATTGTTGCGAAGGACCCCAGCATTTATGACACCCTGGAATCTGTGAGGTCCTGCCTCTATGATACGAGACTGTCTGGTTCTGAGCCCCTGAGGGAGCTCCTCTCAGCAGGGAGCACCTACAGCAGCGCGAGCCGTGTGAGCAGCACTGCCGAGGACAGCGACGACTCTCTGTACCAGACCTGCTTCTTTGATTCCGCAGACTCTTTGGATGAAAGAGGAGAAAATGGCGCTGAGCCCCACAAGTCCTCACTGTGCCGCAGCGCCAGTCTCAAGTGCCCAAACAGTGGAGACCCCTCTCATGGCTGGGACATGTCTAGCCACCAGAGCAGTTTTGTGATATCTCGGAAATCCAAGCACAAAAGCTTTCGTCAAAGACTCTTGAAATTTATTCCTGGACTGAACAGATCTCTGGAGGAAGAGGAGAGCCACTTGTAGGCATAGTCTTGCAAATCTTTTTAAGATGTGTATTTATTGTTTCCGTAAGTATGGGCGAGTTTAAAAAAAAAAAAACAAAAAAAAAATTCACTACTTTGTTCGTTACTTTACGATCATGTACAAACTACTTAAATGTTTGAAGGGTCAAATTCTAGTTTTTCTAGTGAGCAGTGTTAAGATAGACATGCCTTTCTCATTCCTTATTTCCCTTGAAACTTGAAGCTTTTTTTAGTTCAGCCTGAAATACATCTTCATGGTGGAGCCCTTAAACCCATCTTCCTGCCCCCCACACACACACTCACTCACATGACCTGGCCTCAGCCACACAGACTGACAGCCGTTCTAAACACACGCAACAAAAGAAACCCATTTGCCTGTCAACTCAGCTTCCTATTCAAGCATTTTCTCCAGAGTTCTTTTATTTAGGGGTTTTGTTTTACCTAATAATTTCTTGTTTACACTGTTTTTTTGATTATAAAAGGCACACTTTTTTTTTTTTTATGGACCCTCTGAATCCATGCTGCTTCTGCACAATTCATTCTTCACACTTTGTGTGATGTTTCGAATGTGGATCTGATGACAGCCCAGTGGCACACCTCTGTGTATCTCCCTTCAGAATGGTAAAAGTGCCAAGAAGGAGCTTTTAAAAATATTAAAATGCTTAGATCCTCTTTCTTATCTAATCTCGTACTGACAAAAGGGCTCCTTAATGATTGTTTTAAGTGGTAATTGAATTACCTTAAAAAAAAAAATTGCTAGCATTGCTGCTTTTTTTTTTTTTTTTTTTTTTTTCAGGCTTCCCAGAATAGGCCTGGCGACTGTGATGCTTTGTTCACGACAGTTTGGGGTGGGGTTGTAGGTGGCTGGAGCAACAGTAAATGTAGAAATGGAAACCTTTCGAGCGACGGCCGTATCCGCTCCCTGTTCCTATCTTCACCACAGATGTTTGGAAAATTTGAAGTGCCTTGGGGATTCTTGGGCTTGACTCCGCGTAGGGCATATCTTATTGCTCGGCCTTCCCCCCCTTTCCGATCTGACTTTTGTGCGTACCGCAGCGACAGGTGTCCCCCCTTCGTTCTTCTACGCCAACTGTGGCACCGCCACCACGACTGAGCACTCGGGGGGGAGGGGAATATGAGGATGCAGCAAAAAGAAATGCACATATTTTCTGTATTTAGAGGTGAAGACAGAAAAGGACCACTTGGTCCTATCCTTTTAACGCCACCAGTGGTTCTTCTGGGTTTCCTTTTTTTTTTTTTTTTTTTTTGTGATATCGATACCCCTCTAGCACTGCAAAGACCCGTTTGTGGAAATTGCTGCATGTTGTGTATTAACGTGTTAGTTGAGACCAACTTTTTCAAAATGTCAACTCTTTGTTTCCTGCCAAAAGCTATTTTGGGTCCTTACTATGAAGAGATTACCTGCCACAAAAGCTTAACAAATGTTGTCCAGCTTTTGAAATGTTACGGGGTTTTAGCCTGGCTTCCTGTAGGGAAACTTATCCTTGTTAGTTCATGATCGGTCTGGTCTCTTCTCTTCTCACTGCCCTGCCCCTCTGCCAAATATCTTTACCAGTTATTTCAGTTTCATTCAGATTTGTGCCATGGACGGCAGAGTGCTCGGCGACTCCCATACACACCCCCTGCCACCTACAATCTTTTTCTTCTATTTCCTATCTGGAAAACAGGTCAGTGCGGTTGAAGCTTGGGGGAGGATGCAGCACAGTAGGATGACATTAAGCTGCCTTGCCACTGGTCAGTACCTATACCCAGACTCCATTCTTAGCTTCATTTGCTGAAGACTTCTGTAAACAGCAGTGTTCACATAAGGACCGTTACCATGACCACGTGTACATTTTCTGTCCCGTCCCCCCCAAGAAGGAACGTGGGCAGTTTAGCGTGAACGTGTCTTCGTCTCTGTGTTAACTTGGCTCCTGCTGAAAGGGGAGTGTTGACCACCAGCGGCCTTCTCGGTGAGTGCTAGAATTGCCGAGCGGTGCCGCATATAGGGAGAGCCACAAGCGTCGGTGATCTTGATGGCTTAATTAAAGGCACATCAGAAGCCGTCCTACGCCTGTGGTGGGGGAGGGGGGGAATGATGAATGCAGAGTAATTTTTTTCAGTCAGTTGTCCGGTTGAGGCAGCAGCTTCATAACATGCAAGTAAGTTATTTTTCCTCCTAGAGGGGGTCTATAGCTTGGATCGGAATGAAGCGCCACCCGTGAAAGGGAATGCTTGGCTTTTAGTTTCTGGCACATGGGCGGGATCTGAAAAGCAATGGGCTCTCGCTGGTGCATGTGGACTGTGCCGCAAAACACCTGTGGCTGTTCAGGTCTTGGTTCTGTGACCCCTGACCAAGATGAGGTTATAAAGGGAGCTGAGCATGGTGCAGACCCTCCCTGAGGGTGAAAGATGGCAGGGGGTGGGGGGGAACAGGGATAATATGGAAAGGCTATAAATCGAAGAGGTTGTGCATTTACAAGAATGTATCTATAGAATTAAACTGAAAGTTCTCTGCCGAGATAATGGAAAGAGTGTTCCCAGTGAGCTGGGGGCCACACAGTTTGTAGAGAGGGTTGGGACCAGATGGCATGGAGTTTTTTTTTTTGTTTTTTTTTTTGGGGGGGGGGGGTTTATTCAGGAAAGGCAGACACTTCTTTGGGACCCCCCTCCCTTTTTCTAGTAGACGGCCCCCCATTCGAAACCGAAATTCATGTTCCTAAGCTGGAAGCTGTCCGGATAGCGGGCGAAAGCCAGAATAAATCTCATCTCAAAACCCGGGTCTTTAGGTACCTTAACTTAATGTTTTCCTGTTTAAAAAAAAAAAAGTCGAGTTTTTTGAACCTGGAAAAAAGTTGGCTACTAAATTTGTATAAAGACAATTATTTATTTATTCTCTTCTGCATTTTGTTAATTCTGAAAATACAAGATATATTCTTTATGCATCTTGTGTCTCATAATTGTGTTTTTCAAAGCATAATTCGGGGAAAATCTGCTGAACAGAAAAGTACAATTCATTTAATTTGTAGGGGAATGCTGGCAGGAGGCATTAGCAGAGCTGGGCTGGCTGCCACAGTTCTGAAACTCCTAGCTTCAGCTAGGGGCCGATATATGCAGAGTGAGCAATGGCGTAATTACTGTCAGACGGGACAACCTGGTTGGTTTTTTTTTATTTTCTAAGACTAGAGCTGTTGAAATCGTCCAGAAAAGCAAAAAAAAAAAAAAAAAAAAGGAATCCACGTGCTGAACAGTAAGAGTGACTTAACCAGGCTGGAAAAGAACCCACAAGGCAGCTGAGCAGCCTGCGCTAGCAGCAGCTGTCGTGCTGCTCGCTGGAACTGAAACCTGCAAGACAAGAGGAAGTGGAAAAAGGCTAAACCACAGTGGCGTCAGAGGCAGGGAGTAGAAAGGCCGCTGCACGTCACCGGGAGAGACAGACCGTCTGCAGAGCACATGGCACGCTCTGCGCCTGCAGCACTGCAGCTTCACTTTCCACTTGGCAGTTCAGCCTTTGTCCTTGCAAACAGGAACCCAAGCTAAGATAAGGGAGCATTTGACTGTCCCTGCCTTCAAGGCAAAGTTCTGCCAGTTTTTAATTACATGAAAGCATCTCAAATGCATCTTTATTTCTAAATTCTTTCATGAATTATGCTGGGTTTTTTAAATTTATTTTTGTTTTGATCATCTTCTAAGTCTAGTCATCCTGTAGCTTTGTATCAAAGGGAAGAAGCTGTGGTAGCCTTGGTTTTACCCCATGACACGGAGGGAGATGTATATAGTCTTGGTTTTCTTAGGGAAATTGGAAGTAAGGGCCCAGGCATGCAATGTGATACAACTAAAACTGGCTCAGGACATGCGGTTGTGTGGTCACCCTGTGCAAGTCATGCCTGATGCCCTTTCACATACAGCCCTCTGCCTTTGGGCCGTTTGTGAAAACTCTCCTTATTTAAAAGATAATTGCTGACAGGGAACATTTTATTGCAGAAAGAAGCATTTCCATGGCTGACAAAGCAGTCTCTTTGTTTTTGCAGGGTTTGTTTTGGGGTGGTTGTTTTTTTAACACAAAATGATAGCACTTCTCGGGGCCCCTGTAGACATCTGTTCCCCAGATTTCACTCTAATCTAGCTGCTGCATAATGTTGCCTGTAATGCATTTCTCTTGAGACAGCTTCCTGCATGTCTCCACTTCATTTCTCTTTAAATTCTAATTCTTTTGGAACTCAAGGCACTGAGAAAAAGGAAAGAAACAGAAAATACTATGGCGGTTCAGTTAATTGAAGGGTACTTTCCTGCAAGGACAGTGGTTCCCAACCCTGTCCTAGGGCCACCCCCCCCCCCCCCCTCCCCAGCCAGTCAGGTTTTCAGGATATCTGCAATGAATATGCATGAGAGAATTTGCATGCACTGCCTCCATAACATGCATATTTTCTCTCATGCATATTCATTACGGATTTCCTGAAAACCCAACTGGCTGGGGGGGGGGGGGGGGTCCCTAGGATAGGGTTGGGAACCACGGTGCAAGGATGATCAGTGAGGTTCAAATAGCAAATCATAATGGCATCATTATTTGAGTAGATTTGCAGCACAGATTAGCTTCATTAAGCAATATTCCTTGTCATGAATCTAACAATACAGCCTGGGGAAAAATCAGAGGAGCCCCTGTTTTGCTGTCAGAAATTTTGAATAGCAATAAAAAATGATTAAAAGAATAATTTATCAGAGGAAGCTGGGCGAGCAGGGTCCTGTAGAAAAGCATGATAGGGAAAGAAAGGGCTTAGCAGATTCTGGGAGATGTTAATAAAGCTATGAGGCACGCTGTCAGAATCAGACATGTACTTATAACTATTAAAAACAAAAAAGAAAAAGCCAGTGACTCATGGGCCATATTAGTTATTAAACAGATTTTGACTAGCAGAATATTGATGATGGTGGAATCTGCTGTTCATCTAAGCTTTTTTCCTAATTGCTCTGCAGAGCTTAATCTCAGGACGTGTCACTGTTGAAGTGATGCAAGGCATAGGGAAAGTAATCTGACTGGAGCCCTGGTGGAGTGAATGTTGCTGCAGCATACCCTGCCTAAACTTAAATGTGGACATGCCTGGTTTCAGAACGTGGAGGGTTCTGTTTGTTTTTTTTAATCTAACTTTGGTAAATTTTGTATGAATATTAGAATTGTGATTATAATCACAGCATCCATGCAATGGGGGGGAAAAGTCAAATTACCGGTTTAAATGAGCAGTTTACATTGAATTTTCAGAAGCCAAGTTTCTCAACCATTAGTTAATTACACACGGGCCGCTACAGTAAAAGTTGCGGGAGAGCGGGCGGGTGAACGCACAGGCCACTCTCCTGTGCGTGCGATTCTGTATTCAAATGAGGGCCAGTGGCAAAAAGAGGCGCTAGGGACACTAGCGCGTCCCCAGCGCCTCTTTTTTTGGACAGGAGCAGTGGCTGTCAGCGGGTTTGACAGCCGACGCTCAATTTTGCTGGCGTCTGTTCTTAAACCCGCTGACAGCCACGGGTTCGGAAACCGGACGCCGGCAAAATTGAGCGTCCGGTTTTCAAGCCACGGGCTGATTTCAAAATTTAACTTTTTTTTTTTTAACTTTCAGGACCTCCGACTTAATCGCCATGATATTAAGTCGGAGGGTGCACAGAAAAGCAGTTTTTACTGCTTTTCTGTGCACTTTCCTGGTGCCTGGAGAAATTTGGGTAGGTGCTAATTTCTGAAAGTAAAATGTGGGGCTTGGCTGCACATTTTGCTTTCTGAATCGTGCGGGAATGACTAATAGGCCCATCAACATGCATTTGCATGTTGCGGGCGCTATTAGGTTCGGGGGGGGGGGGGGGGGGGGATTGGATGCATGTTTTCGACGCGCTATTACCCCTTACCGAATAAGCTAGTGTGTCAAAAACGCGCATCCAATCGCAGGTTAACAGTGCGCTCTGCAGGAGTGCACTGTACTGTATTGGCCTGACAGTATTGGATACATTGCATTACAGAAAACAAATGACATGCCTTAGGTCAGATTGCAGAAAACATTTATGAATTCCTCTTCTCAGGCCCATTGATTGATAATGGTCCTATCCTGGAATGCCACAAACAGGTCAGGTTTTCAGGACACCCACCATGAATATGCATGAGATATATTTGCATATTCATGGTAGATTTCCTGAAAACCAGCCCTGTTTGTGATTCCCTAGGACGGGAGTTGCCTAACGCTTGCGAAGGCATGGAGTAAGTGGTGGATCAGCTTGTAGGTTGGGATGGACACCCACCTTCCTTTAGCGCATGAAGCTGGTGAAGAAGATTTCATCTTGGGTACTGCAGAGAGGAGTCTCCAGGCAGCTTGGCTGGCTCTCCAGATATGTCCCTTTGGAAGCCATCGCTGTAGCACATCCACTGATGCGTTATGTGCTTGCGAGGGATACAGTCTTTTAATTCAGTGCCGTTGCCCTCTATAAGCGCTGTGCAATAAGGATACTCCCAGAATAGGTGAGGGAGTGCTACCTCTGTACTAAGCTCTCAGGCAGTATCTGTACCTGTGGTGGCCTCTTGTATGAATAACGTTGTGACTAAGCTGCTGGGTAGGGCCAGTCCATGAGATGTTTCTGTGCTGGTTCATCAGTCTTGTAGGTTGGTCACAGGTTCAGTGGTACCCTTCATGAATATTTATTTATTTATTTAAGGTTTTTATATACCGGCATTCATGATAAAATCACATCATGCTGGTTTACATTAAAACAGTGGTGCATAGAAAGAAAAAACAAACTGGAACTGTAGTGCGGAAGAAAGCAGTTACAAAAACAGGGATGCTTAAACTGGGAGAGGAAGGAAAAAGAAAAGGTTAATAGCATTTTAAATATTTACAACTTTACAACAATATTTACAACAATATCATCTTCTAGATTGTTCCTGGTAGCCATAAAGTGGATTATTTTAGATAAGAACATAAGAAAATGCCATACTGGGTCAGACCAATGGTCCATCAAGCCCAGCATCCTGTTTCCAACAGTGGCCAATCCAGGCCATAAGAACCTGGCAAGTACCCAAAAACTAAGTCTATTCCATGTAACCATTGCTAATGGCAGTAGCTATTCTCTAAGTGAACTTAATAGCAGGTAATGGATTTCTCCTCCAAGAACTTATCCAATCCTTTTTTAAACACAGCTATACTAACTGCACGAACCACATTCTCTGGCAACAAATTCCAGAGTTTAATTGTGCGTTGAGTAAAAAAGAACTTTTTCTGATT
Source organism: Rhinatrema bivittatum (assembly GCF_901001135.1). Classification (NCBI taxonomy): domain Eukaryota; kingdom Metazoa; phylum Chordata; class Amphibia; order Gymnophiona; family Rhinatrematidae; genus Rhinatrema; species Rhinatrema bivittatum. Next base: position 260,340,784 of record NC_042617.1, on the reverse strand, counting down.
AGTTTTAAATGTGCTCCATGCTAACTTTATGGAGAGTTCAGATTTGTTTATCCTTGGGAGAAATATACAAAAGGCTGCCTTTCTCTGCTTTTATTTTCAATGTCATGGCGAAGCCTATCCTACTACATCTAAAACAGTGGGTTCAGGTGCTGTTTGACTCTGTGCTGCCCTATGTACATGCATAGAAGGATGGCACACAGCACTTTGTTGTCTGCTGGAGGTAAAGGGCAATGCTTTTAGTGGCGAGTCCAGGCCCTACCACCAGTGGAGGCTGTGGTGCTGAAAGAACAAGGCCATGGCATTGACTGGGAGGCCAGGCCCAGTCAGAGGCACAGAAAGCCCATGCTTGGCTACTGGGCCCACGTGCTGTAATGGCTGGGACCCATGTGGGGCTTAGGGGGAAGAAAGGGTGATGCAGAATGGAGAGGGTAAGGCGCAGTCTGTCCTATTCCCTCACACATGCTCAGGCCCACACTTATACTCCCCCTCTGCCCACTTGTGCATGCCCATGCCCCACCTCACAGTGCCACTCAGCCATAGGTGGAGATGGATTTGGAGTTTGGTGTCCCTCAAGGTGCCTTTAGTGCGGGGAGAGGGGAGTGAATGGGAGCTTGCACCCCGCCATCCAGCTTTCCTTATTTATTCATGGACTTTCCCCACTGTTATTACAGTAAAGGCCACAGATGGGCTCAAGTGGGAATTACAGCTGCCGACCGTTGACTCTTGGTCTGCTATTGGCAGAAGGCAGAAAAGTGATGAAACAGCTAGAAGAGCTCAGCAGGGGCCTGGTGAGTGAAGGGAGAGCCAGTTCTTGTCAAATGTACAAGTGGAGGGGGAAAAAAAAGGTCTGGTTGCCTGGAGTAAGACATTTTGGTCCAACCTGAATATATATATATAGAGACAGAGAGAGACATTAAATTCCTAGCAACATAGGAACCTTTGCTCAGGAGAATACATTTTTTGAGGGGGGACAAAAGCAAATATGGGCATGGGTTCACAGTTTTTAATTTTTGAGGTGGCTGTTTTTCTCTTGCTCCTTTGAGCTCCAGTTCATAAGCCTTCATTCATAACTCCCCATGCCCCTATTTGATATCTCCTGCCTGATTTTTCTCTAAGCCTGGTCCTTTGCAGTGATGCTCCTGAGCTGGGGGCCATGCACCAGTGCTTTGCCCGGAACCCTGAAATCGTGGTTCCTGATGGCATCACCGTCATAAGGGGTGCTAAACGCAACACAAATTACCCCACCCTAATCAGAGTGGAGGAGTTCTACTTGATAGTGGGGGGGCTCGAGCCCTCACTACACCCACAGTGCTGGCACCCAGGGTCACCATGGTGCCATGCTACCCTGCCAGGCATCAAAGCCAGCTCCCTCGGCATGGCAGTGCAAGAGCCACCAGACTGCTCAAAATGTACTATTTTGCCTCTGATCTGAGTAGGTTTATGCTGTCTGAATTATTCAGCTAAACTGCATTATGCTGCACTTGCAGAGATCTACGTGCTTACAACTTCTAATAAACTCAAACACAAACCTAGCACAGCCACAAAATACACAAGATCTAGATGCAGGGGGGAAGGATGCTTTGCAGTTTGCCTCTCTAGCTGGGGGAAATTGGACACTGTGCATCTTAAATATATCTTTAGATAGGATACAGAAAGATTTCAGACATTCAAACTTTCATTCTGCCTTTCATCCTTCTCTGTGCCAAACCACTCTAACTGGCTCTGTGGATCAGCACGCTGCACCATCTGCTCTAGCCAAAGATGGAGAGAGGCAAGACTCGTGCTAGATTTTGGAGAGGATAATGGGAGCTGGTGAAGCAAATAGGATGGTGAGAGAGCAGAGGTAGGCAACTTAGAGCTTGGAGTGCCTCAAACGGTTCTGATTTGCATAGGCTCTACAATAAAGATGCATCAGATCTATAAATTGAGGAACAACATGCAAATATGCCTCATGCATGTTCATTGTGGCTCTCTTGAAAACCAGGCCTGTTTGTGCCACTCCAGGACCAGAGTTGTGCTCGATCCTGGCACACAAATACCTGTGTGCTAAAGCAGCAGTTCTCATCCTGGTACTGTGCCAAGTTAATATTCAGGCTCTCCATGATGAATAGGCATGAGAAGGATTTGCATATATGGGAAGGCAGTGCATGCAAATACATCTCATGTGCATTGCTTACGGATGGCTTGAAACCCAGCCTGGAAGGGTAATCCCCTGCATGCTGGCTTGAGAACGACTGTGCTAAAGCACATTTTAATTCTGTTGCAACCACTTTCTGCATGAAAATGCGATTACCTTAAGTCAAAAGCAGAAATGTTTGGTAGAAGATTCTGTGATTAGACATGCAGCAGTTCTCTTCTCCTTTTGTGCCTTACTGTCTTTACTGTCATCTTGTCTATTAGAAAGTGTGGGGTGCATGTGTACATAAACATGTACATTTTTTATTCTTTTAAGGGCTGGTAACTGATGAATTAAAAGAAGAGGGTTTTTTTCCCAAAGCATAACAATGCTTTTAAGTGCGGCAGCAATGGAAGCCATATGCCAGCAGCCGTGCTCAAGTCTGGACTTGCACCACCTGGAGCAGGAATAAAGCTGTGCAGGTTTTAGGGTTGCCAGAGGTGAATAAAGGGCTTAGATGCTGCCTGCGGATCAGTCGGCCTGCATTCTTTTTGCTCTCACGTAAGCTAGGGCCACTTGTAAGCCTGCACCTACAATACTGCTCCCCCCATTTCTTTCCCACAAAGGTTGAACAAAATAAAGCAGAGGGCTTTCCTTAACGAGTTTACAAGCCAAATTATGATACCCAAAAAATTCTTCAACATCACGTAGTCATAGGGAAATGTCATATCTGTCACCAGTTTACCAGCCCCCTCCCATGCCCCTACTCAAAGGTCATCAGCTGTCAGCTGCACGAGCCAGGCACTTGGGACCCACCCTGAGATAATGCTCCCTGACTGTGCTGCTGCTTCCCTAGACAGCTGACCAGCCACTCCTCCCCTCAGTGACTGATGCTGCATGGCACAATCGCTGGGTGCCCTGACTCTACCCCACTGCTGTGCTTAGTGCTTGCCTCCTATAGTGAATGGAAACCTAATTGCAGGACTGGCGCAGCCAGCGAGGTCAGATGGCAGGTGGAATGAAGTGGTTGATGCACCCTGCCTCCTCCTCTTCCCCAGTGCATATAGGCACAGCAGAGCAGAGAAGAGCTGCTCTGCTCCAGCCCACTCCTGTCCCTAGCAGGGCTGCACCTGATGCTCCGGGAGGACAGGAGAGAGGAGAGGGAAGAGCTGGCGTAGACATGATAGCAACTTTCTGTACTTCCAGGGCTCCTGCTCGCAAAGAGAGGAAGAGAGAGCCACCCGGAGCCCAATTTCCAATTAGGCAGAAGAGGCACCCACTTGGGGGTGTCCTGTGTCCCACAGGATGTTACCAGTCTTTAAGGGGATGGGGAGAAAGGGTTGTCCAGAGGAAGAAGGAGGAGATACCTATTGCCTGGGGTGCATCTTTGGAGGGGGATCTGAGGAGAGGATGAATGCTTTGAGGGAAGGCAGGCAGCATGAGATGGGATGAATGTTGGGGGTGGTGGGAAGGGTGTAAGGCTATAAGGAGATAATTTTCAATGGAGTTAGATGTGGAAATGTAACATACTATTGCAGCAATGTTCAAAAGCTAATTTACGAGCTTAAAGTGCACTTGTGTGTGTAAAACATGGACAATTTAATGGCATATACTGTAGCAATTTTCAAAAGCCCAGTTTTAAGTGTGTAAATCCTTTTGAAAATTACCCCCGCAATTCTTCCAGAATGTCTAATACCTTTGCATGAGCTCCGTCTCCTATCCTCGCCAAAACCAAGCTTCAGGGTCCCTGCAACAGACAGCTGGGACCTGCCCGAAACCTCCTTATATGTGCACCAGCCCATGCTGCCACTCCTTCACACACTGAACCTGAAAGGCAAATTCCTAACTGCTTTTCTCTTCAAAATTTCCCTCCAATTGTTAAATTCACTCCTCCTCCAGATTACTCCTCACCCCTCCTTAACCTGTTGCCCTGCCTCTTAAACATTGCTTTATTAACTTATTTAATATTATTCTTTTTTATTATTATGAACTCCTAACCCCTGACTAAGCCTCAGCTACACAGACAGCAACATACATCAAGTTATGCGTGCCCTGGCTGCAGGGGATTGGAAGGGAACGCAAATGCTCCATGGCTGGACAGAATGAAATCTGCTCCTTTTCTCTTGCAAGCTTTTGAAGATACTATAACAGGGCAAACCCACTGATTTCTTTTTAAAGAAAAGGAAAGCTGTGCACATTTCCATCAGCAAACCTTCAGCTATCGTAGCCCCAAACTGAACAGGTCCAATTGGATGGAGTCTCCACCCAGGAAAAGGATGTTGGAGTCATTATGGCCAATGCATTGAAATCCTCAACTCAGGGTGCAGCGGCATTAAAAAAAAAAAAAAAGCAAATAGATTGGTAGAAATTATTCAGAAAGAAATGGAAAATGATGTGGAAGTATCATAATTCCTCTGTATCGCTCCATGGTGCAACCGCACCCTGAGTATTGCGAGCAGTTTTGGTCACCACATCTCAAAAAAAAGGCGTAGTGGAATGAGAAAAGATGCCGAAGAGGGCAGCAGAAGCAATAAAGGGGACGGAATGGCTCTCATACAAAGAAAAGCTAAACAGGTAGGGCTCTTCGGCCTGGAGAAGAGACGATAGAGGGGGATATGACAGAGGTATAAAATCATGAGTGGGTGGGAACACGTAAACAGGGAATGATCAAATAGTACCAAGTCCGGAGGACCCTCCATGAAACCAACATGGAGCAGATTTAAAGCAACACACAATCAAGCTATGCAATTTGTTGCTGGCTGAGGTGGTCCAGGCTTTTTGCATAGCAGGGTTTAAAAAGGGTTCACCCAAGTTCCTGGGGAGAAAGTCCATAAACCATCGTTAGCCAGGAAAACTTGGGAAAGCTACGCTTTTCTCTGGCAGTGAGCAACAAGGGCTGCATTTAATCTTTGGGTCGTGACCCGGATTAGCCACTGTTGGACACAGATTACTGGGCTTGATGGATCTGGGTTTGACCTAGCATGCCACATCTTATGTTTATTTATTTAGAACTTTTCTATACCGGCATTCATGATACAATCATATCCTGCCGGTTTACAGATAACAGGGGGGTGCAATAACTTTGTACATTTAACAAGTGCAGAGGAAACAAAAACAAAAGTTACATTATAACAGGGTTTGTGGAACTAGGGGAGGAGGAGAAAAGAATAATAAATATCTTTACAGAAGTAAATAGTTTACATTATGCAGTAAGGTCTCTTAATGGATATTAGGGACTCAGTTAGGCTCGGGAAAGGCTTGTTTAAATAACCAAGTCTTAAGCCTTTTTCTGAATGTTAATAAGCATGGTTCCAGTCTGAGATCGGGTGGTAAGGTATTCCAGATAGAGGCGCTGTAGAAAAGGCCCGGTCTCTGAGTGCTAGATGGTGTGTAGATTTAGTTGGTGGGACAAGCAGGGAACCCCTGTAGGCTTCTCTAATGGGTCTGGATGAAAGGTGTAGTCTGAGGGGAATTTGGAGGTTGAGCGGGGCTTGGGAATGGATGGTTTTATGGATGATGGTGATGGACTTGTGTAGAATTCCGAATTGTATAGGTAGCCAGTGTAAATTTTTTAGAAGGGGGGTGATGTGGTCTCTTCTTCTGGAATTTGTCAGGATTCTAGCTGCCGCATGTTGGAGCATCTGCAGTGGTTTGATGGATGAGGACAGGAGACCTAGTAAGATAGAGTTACAATAATCTATCTAGTTGTTGCTCTGCTACTGCGTTCTACTGTTTACTGTTCTATGTAAAGGCAATGCCTATATATACATTGGTTGTAAGTTACATGTAAACCGACACGATGTGCAAACGGTTGTCGGTATATAAAACCATTTAAATAAATAAACAAACAAACAAACCAACCAACCTTTTATTCTGATAGGGTACTTGGTTTAGTGGATGCAAAGTGTCTTCAAGTGTCACTTGTTCGATTGTGGATTGCAATTGTTCTGTTTGTGGGGGTTTTTTGTTTCTTTTTTCAGGATGTATGTGGGATTTTCCACAATATGAGTATATGGCAAATAGGGATTTGTGTACGAAGACTTGGGGTCTGCAGTGGAAATCCTTAGTTGTGAAAATGTAGGGGTACTTAGGTTGTCTGGGCATGCTCAGTTACTGCCCTTCATTCATAGGGAGGATATCTCTCTCTCTCCTACATTTTCTGATATTATTAGATAGGGATGCAGCTGAATATTGTTTCCCTAAATGTTCAGGGTATTTCCTCTCTGATTAAAGGCAAATAATTATGCACTATTTTAAGAAGCAATAAGCTCAAATTTGGTTCTTCCAAGAGACACACCTTTCCCAGGTGGAACATGCTAAATTGGGTAGAGAAAAAGCCATGGGGTGTGTATTTTAATCCACCACTCACTGCCTCTAAAGATACACCAGTCAAATGTGACCCACATGGCCAATTTGTGATACTTAAGGGAGCTCTTAATGGTACTTCACTTACTTCCATTAATGTATATGGACCTAACACTAATCAGGTTGAGTTTTACCAGTTGTTTTTCGCCAAGATGGCTATTTTTCATATTACTGAGAGGAGAGGATCACCTTGCTGGTGGCTGAAAGGAATCAGTAAGTTTTTGCTTGGGACATTGACATTGACTTTTTAAAAAGTATTGGGGCAAAGTTAACTATTTGGGAATATTATTTAGTGTGTTTGTGCCTTTAATAGTCAGGTAGTGAATAAACAAGTTAGACTGTTTGCATTTTTAAATAGTCAGTCAATAAGGTAGCAGTTGGTTGGCAGTGAATAAACAAGTTAGACTGTTTGGGGTAGATTTTAAAAGAAGCGCGATCAGCCTACTTTTGCTTGCGCATCAGACTCAAGCAAAAGTACGCTGGATTTTAGTAGATACGCGCGGAGCCGCGCGTATCCACTAAAATCCTGGATCGGCGCGCGCAAGGCTATCGATTTTGTATAGCCTGCGCGCGCCGAGCCGCGCTGCCTCCCCCCGTTCCCTCCAAGGCCGCTCCGAAATCGGAGCGGCCTCGGAGGGAACTTTCCTTTGCCCTCCCCTCACCTTACCCTCCCTTCCCCTACCTAACCCACCCACCCGGCCCTGTCTACACCCCCCCCTTACCTTTGTCGGGGGATTTACGCCTCCCGGAGGGAGACGTAAATCCCCGCGCGCCAGCGGGCCTGCTGCGCGCCGGGCCGCGACCTGGGGGCGGGTACGGAGGGTGCGGCCACGCCCCCGGGCCGTAGCCACGCCCCGTACCCGCCCCCAAAACGCTGCCGACACGCCCCCGGAACGCCGCGACGACCGGGCCCGCCCCCCGACACGCCCCCCTCCGAGAACCCCGGGACTTACGCGAGTCCCGGGGCTCTGCGCGTGCCGGGAGGCCTATGTAAAATAGGCTTCCCGGCGCGCAGGGCCCTGCTCGCGTAAATCCGCCCGGTTTTGGGCGGATTTACGCGAGCAGGGCTCTGAAAATCCGCCCCTTTGTATTTAGTCAGTCAATAAGGTAGCAGTAGGTAGTGTGTTTATTTTTTAAAAGTCTGCCTGACTATTAAAGTGTCCTCCAGACTTTTAAAGAGCTAAGTGTTTTATTTAATAATAACTGAGTGCATTGTATTGAAAAACAAAAAAAACCACAAAAAAAAAAAGAACCAACCACAAAAAAGTAGCCAGAAGCTAGAAATAAGCTAGGAGCAGTGTATACCTAAGTAAAAAAGTTGAATAGTTCAGCTCAGTTACTCACCTTGGAAAGGTGTTGAGGGTAGTGTGATTAGGTTTGAATAGGGAACAACATTTGTTAATCAAGGGAGCTGTGAGTCACTCAGGCTGACTAACTAAATTCCCAACCTTCCCACCCCTCGCCCACCCACCCCAAGCTCATCCCTTAATTTATAGGCAGGTGCCACTTGCACAAAAAAAACAAAAAAAACCCATCAACAAAAACTTTATTGAGAATTTGATCAGACCCCAGTAGGCCACTACCAGACATATAGTGAATTCACTAATACATTTAAAGGAACTTAGACACATTCCTACTCCCATAGCAACCTAAAACTTAACTAGGAACTGATCAAAATTGAGATGAAGGCAGCAGTCCAGCAGCAAGAGGGGGGCTTCCCAGTCTTTTGCATCGAGTGTCACATGTATGATTTTTTACCCACCGGTGAGAAGTTATACATGTGCATGCGATGCAAAGAGCTCCTGGCTCTCAGAGAACGGGTCCGATCTCTGGAGGCTAGAGTGGCAGACCTGGAGGAGCTGAGGGAGACAGAGAGGTATATAGATGAGACCTTCAGGGACATAGTAGCCAAGTCCCAACTTCAGACTGGCAGCCCTGGTGCTGCCTTGAAGGAAGAAGGTCTCATAATGGGAGAGCACCAACCAGGTGTAGCAGGAAAGGATCCTGTAGCAAGGACCTGCTCTCTAGGTGATGCATTGTCCTTTCGCACTGAGGATATCTCCCCAAGGCCTAGTGCCCAGGAGGGAAGGGTTAGGTCGGCCGTCATAGTTGGTGATTCGATTATTAGGAATGTAGATAGCTGGGTGGCGGGTGGGCGTGAGGATCGCCTGGTAACATGCCTACCTGGTGCGAAGGTGGCGGACCTCGCGCGTCACCTAGATAGAATTTTAGACAGTGCTGGGGAGGAGCCGGCTGTCGTGGTACACGTGGGCACCAACGACATAGGAAAATGTGGGAGGGAGGTTCTGGAAGCCAAATTTAGGCTCTTAGGTAGAAAGATTAAATCCAGAACCTCCAGGGTAGCATTCTCTGAAATGCTCCCTGTTCCACGCGCAGGTCACCAGAGGCAGGCAGAGCTCCGGAGTCTCAATGCGTGGATGAGACGATGGTGCAAGGAAGAGGGATTCAGTTTTGTTAGGAACTGGGGAACCTTTTGGGGAAGGGGGAGTCTCTTCCGAAGGGATGGGCTCCACCTTAACCAGGGTGGAACCAGACTGCTGGCGCTAACCTTTAAAAAGGAGATAGAGCAGCTTTTAAACTAGAACAAAGGGGAAAGCCGACAGTCACTCAGCAGCGTATGGTTCGGAGAGATGTATCTTTAAAGGATACTAATGATGCATTAGAATTAGGGCATCCCGACAGTGAGGTTCCAATAATTAGAAAAGTAGTCCAAGTGCCTGTAACTAAAAATTCACCTGAGCTAAAAAATTCGAACTTATCCCTATCAATTAAAAAGCAGAATGGAAATACAAACAAAAAACAAACTTTGAAGTGTTTGTATGCTAATGCCAGAAGTCTAAGAAGTAAGATGGGAGAATTAGAATGTATGGCAGTAAATGATGACATAGACTTAATTGGCGTCTCGGAGACATGGTGGAAGGAGGATAACCAATGGGACAGTGCTATACCGGGGTACAAATTATATCGCAATGACAGAGAGGAGCAGTCGGGAGGAGGTGTGGCGCTTTATGTCCGGGATGGCATAGAGTGCAACAGGATAAACATCCTGCATGAGACTAAATACAAAATTGAATCTTTATGGGTAGAAATCCCTTGTGTATCAGGGAAGACTACAGTGATAGGGGTATACTACCGTCCACCTGGTCAGATGGTGAGATGGACAGTGAAATGCTAAGAGAAATTAGGGAAGCTAACCAAATTGGTAGTGCAGTAATAATGGGAGACTTCAATTACCCCAATATAGACTGGGTAAATGTATCATCGGGTCACGCTAGAGAGATAACGTTCCTGGATGGAATAAATGATAGCTTTATGGAGCAATTGGTTCAGGAACCGACGAGAGAGGGAGCAATTTTAGATCTAATTCTCAGTGGAGCACAGGACTTGGTGAGAGAGGTAACGGTGGTGGGGCCGCTTGGCAATAGTGATCATAATATGATCAAATTTGATTTAATGACTGGAAAAGGAACAGTGTGCAAATCCAAGGCTCTCGTGCTAAACTTTCAAAAGGGAAACTTTGATAAAATGAGAAAAATTGTTAGAAAAAAACTGAAAGGAGCAGCTACAAAAGTAAAAAATGTCCAAGAGGCGTGGTCATTGTTAAAAAATACCATTCTAGAAGCACAGTCCAGATGTATTCCACACATTAAGAAAGGTGGAAAGAAGGCAAAACGATTACCGGCATGGTTAAAAGGGGAGGTGAAAGAAGCTATTTTAGCCAAAAGACCTTCATTCAAAAATTGGAAGAAGGATCCAACAGAAGAAAATAGGATAAAGCATAAACATTGGCAAGTTAAATGTAAGACATTGATAAGACAGGCTAAGAGAGAATTTGAAAAGAAGTTGGCTGTAGAGGCAAAAACTCACAGTAAAAACTTTTTTAAATATATCCGAAGCAGAAAGCCTGTGAGGGAGTCAGTTGGACCGTTAGATGATCGAGGGGTTAAAGGGGCACTTAGAGAAGATAAGGCCATCGCGGAAAGATTAAATGATTTCTTTGCTTCGGTGTTTACTGAAGAGGATGTTGGGGAGGTACCCGAAATGGAGAAGGTTTTCATGGGTAATGATTCAGATGGACTGAATCAAATCACGGTGAACCTAGAAGATGTGGTAGGCCTGATTGACAAACTGAAGAGTAGTAAATCACCTGGACCAGATGGTATACACCCCAGAGTTCTGAAGGAACTAAAAAATGAAATTTCAGACCTATTAGTAAAAATTTGTAACTTATCATTAAAATCATCCATTGTACCTGAAGACTGGAGGATAGCAAATGTAACCCCAATATTTAAAAAGGGCTCCAGGGGCGATCCGGGAAACTACAGACCAGTTAGCCTGACTTCAGTGCCAGGAAATATAGTGGAAAGTGTTCTAAACATCAAAATCACAGAACATATAGAAAGACATGGTTTAATGGAACAAAGTCAGCATGGCTTTACCCAGGGCAAGTCTTGCCTCACAAATCTGCTTCACTTTTTTGAAGGAGTTAATAAACATGTGGATAAAGGTGAACCGGTAGATATAGTATACTTGGATTTTCAGAAGGCGTTTGACAAAGTTCCTCATGAGAGGCTTCTAGGAAAAGTAAAAAGTCATGGGATAGGTGGCGATGTCCTTTCGTGGATTGCAAACTGGCTAAAAGACAGGAAACAGAGAGTAGGATTAAATGGGCAATTTTCTCAGTGGAAGGGAGTGGACAGTGGAGTGCCTCAGGGATCTGTATTGGGACCCTTACTGTTCAATATATTTATAAATGATCTGGAAAGAAATACGACGAGTGAGATAATCAAATTTGCAGATGACACAAAATTGTTCAGAGTAGTTAAATCACAAGCAGATTGTGATAAATTGCAGGAAGACCTTGTGAGACTGGAAAATTGGGCATCCAAATGGCAGATGAAATTTAATGTGGATAAGTGCAAGGTGATGCATATAGGGAAAAATAACCCATGCTATAATTACACGATGTTGGGTTCCATATTAGGTGCTACAACCCAAGAAAGAGATCTAGGTGTCATAGTGGATAACACATTGAAATCGTCGGTTCAGTGTGCTGCGGCAGTCAAAAAGCAAACAGAATGTTGGGAATTATTAGAAAAGGAATGATGAATAAAACGGAAAATGTCATAATGCCTCTGTATCGCTCCATGGTGAGACCGCACCTTGAATACTGTGTACAATTCTGGTCGCCGCATCTCAAAAAAGATATAATTGCGATGGAGAAGGTACAGAGAAGGGCTACCAAAATGATAAGGGGAATGGAACAACTCCCCTATGAGGAAAGACTAAAGAGGTTAGGACTTTTCAGCTTGGAGAAGAGACGACTGAGGGGGGATATGATAGAGGTGTTTAAAATCATGAGAGGTCTAGAACGGGTAGATGTGAATCGGTTATTTACTCTTTCGGATAGTAGAAAGACTAGGGGACACTCCATGAAGTTAGCATGGGGCACATTTAAAACTAATCGGAGAAAGTTCTTTTTTACTCAACGCACAATTAAACTCTGGAATTTGTTGCCAGAGAATGTGGTTCGTGCAGTAAGTATAGCTGTGTTTAAAAAAGGATTGGATAAGTTCTTGGAGGAGAAGTCCATTACCTGCTATTAAGTTCACTTAGAGAATAGCCACTGCCATTAGCAATGGTTACATGGAATAGACTTAGTTTTTGGGTACTTGCCAGGTTCTTGTGGCCTGGATTGGCCACTGTTGGAGACAGGATGCTGGGCTTGATGGACCCTTGGTCTGACCCAGTATGGCATTTTCTTATGTTCTTATGTTCTTATGTTCTTACTAATCTTGGTTTTGGGGAATGGAATGTCTGTATGGACCCTAAAATTGATAGGTCAGATCAGAGGGCTCATTTGATACCCCCCATTGACTATGATATCTTGTATCCCTAGACTTGACAGATGTCTAGAATGAAAGAAATCCAACTGACCGTAATTATACTTGCTCTTCTCCCAGGTTTTATACTTATAACAGGATAGATTTTTTTTCTTTATAGTGGGTCACAGCTTGGGAAGATATTTGACAATGATATTTGATCCAGTCAGATATCAGATCATAATCCTACCTCTCTTTCTTTTAATCTGGGGCTTGCTATGGAGGGGGCAGAGGCAGATGGAAGCTTAATTTGTTCATGCTATGGAGTCCTGACTTTAGGGAAGTGGTTCAGTCCACTATGGTGGACTTTTGGGAGCATCACTCCCCTGCTGAATACAGCCCTCTTTTGCAGTGGGAGACACTGAGGTCAGTCCCCAGAGGGGAAATAATTGCCCATGCTAGTTATTGCAACAGACTTCATCTGCGAAAGCAGCAAGAGTTGCGACAACAAATCAGATTGCTGGAGGATAAACATAAGATAGACTGTGCTCCATAGACCCTGAGAGCTCCGGCTTTAGACAGAGATGAGTTTCAGGCATTGCGGATTGCTGAGATTGAAAAATCTTTGCGATATGCACGGCAGAAATTCAATGAGCGTGGTACTATGGTAATAAGGCTGGTTCATTGTTAGCACGGGGGGTTAAGAAGCGGCTCCAGGGCTTCTCTGTAGTGGGGATGAGGGATATTGGGGGGGGGGGGGGGATTTCTGTGAAATACTGACCTACTGAAATTACTAAGACATTTTCAGGACCACTTTGTTTCTTTATATTCTATCTTCTATCGTTTACCTGTGTGAATTTAATAACCTTTCCTTTCTCTTCCTTCTCAGCCAAGTTCTTATCACCCTGTTATATGTAACTGCCTTTTCAACACCATTGTTATAGTTATGTTTACTATGCACCCCTGTTTTATGTGAACCAGCACGATGTGACTGCTGTCTCGAATGCCGGTATATAAAAATTTGAAATAAATAAAATAAATAAATATTCAGCCCCCAACTGCAGTGTCTGAGGAGCAGACCGCACAGTTTTTGGACTGTGTGACACTGCCATGAATCCCAATAAAGAAGAGGGAGGAGTCAGCAGCTCCTGATAGGGAGGCTGAAATACTTAAAGCTATGCAAGTTCTGAACCTTAAAAGAAAAAAAAATGCCTGGGCCTGACTGATTTCATCTAGATTTATAGCGCCAATTTGCTTCAGAATTGACCCCCTCCCTCCTGTGTGAATTGTTCAATTCTATGAAATTTGTTGTTCTGAATTTGGGCCGCTTGACGGATTTTTTAATAGCTTTACTTCCTAAGAACGACAAAGACCTTACTGGCTGTAGTTCATAGAAACCCATCTCACTTCTCAATGCAGACGTGAAAATCTTGGCCAAGGTCTTGCACTGCACCTTGACTCCATTATTCTACTTTTGGTCCAGGAGTTCTAAATGAGGCTTGTTATGAGGCGTATGGCCTACTAATAACACAAGGCGATTATTCTATATTGTGCATCTGGCCAAGAGGCTTAAAATTCCAGGACTGGTTATCTCACTAGATGTAGGAAAAGCATCTGACTGCATTTCTTGGGGGGTTTTATCCTCGGTGTTGCAGAGGTTTGGGTTCCCAGATGCTTTTCTAAGTTGGTTCAGAGCTCTATACGGACACCCCAGAGCTCAGATTTTTGTTAATAGGGGGACTATGAATTTTTTTTCAATTTTCAGGGGGATCAGACAAGGATGTCCTCTTTCCCCCTTACTTTCTAATCTGGCTTTTGAACCATTGGCGGTTGTGGTAAGTCAAGATGAGGGGATTATGAGCTTCAGAGGTCAAGACTCTTCCTATAAAATCTCTTTATATGCAAAGAACACACAGTTCTTTCTCACGGAGGCTGGAACATCTGCCCCAGTGCTGATTAATTTGTTGAAAGATTATAGCAAATATTCAGGTTACAATATTAATTACACTAAATCCGAGGTCTTTTGATTTGGGCCCAAAACTAAAATACCACTATATCTTGCTAAATTTTCTATTACATGAACTGGTTTCAAGTACTTCAGAGTTCAGGTTACTTCAGATATTGCCAAACTATGCAGCTAATCATCCCCCAGTGGTTCAAAGGATAATGAGAGATTTGGCCAATTGGAAATCCCTTCCTCTTTTTTTTTATTAGGAAGGGGTAGCTTGGTCAGAATGATGGTTATTCCTCAATTGTTGCTTCTGTTTCAACATTTGCCTTGTAATATTACCATGGTGGTGTTTCATTTATTGCATGGGGTTACTTCTTCTTTTATCTGTAGGGGGTAAGATCTCTCATATTAAATATACTACCTGGACTATGCCCAAGGATTGCAGTGGCTTGGAACTACCCAATTTGTATCTTTATTTTCTGGCAGCTAGAGTGTTGGGTATTTGGGGATGTTTAGCAGGTGAGGGGGTTGTACATGGGATGCCTTGGCGAGCTATCAGGTCCTAGGGCACAGCCTGGTGTCTTTAAATACATATTCTTTAGCTTTTCCCATTGAGGCCGATGCAATAAACGTGCGTTGAAAATGGCCGTGAGTTTTGAGCATCTGTTTTCCTAACGCACGCCCATCCATCTTTCCTGTTTGAGTGATGCAATATGTTAATTAGGTACCACGGTAAAAAGGATGAGCTAGGGATCAATTGTCCTTGGCATTGGACGTCCAGGAATCGTGGCAGTGCACGGGTTAGGAAAACGGACGCTCAATTTATGAGCGTCCGTTTTCCTAACCTGCGTACAGCCAAGGGTTAGAAAAACGGATGCTTGTAAATTGAGCGTCTGTTTTTCTAACATGAATGCCATCCAGATTTTTTTTTCATGATGCTGCTTTCTGTGGTTTCTCTTACTTACGGGCCGATACATTAAAGTCCGTGGGAGAACGGGCGAATGCCCGCTCTCCCGGCGTGCGCACAGGCCACTCTTCTGTGCATGCGATTCAGTATTCAAATTAGGGCTGGCGGTAAAAAGAGGTAAAAAGAGGCACTAGGGACACTAGCGCGTCCCTAGCGCCTCTTTTTAGACAGGAGCGGCGGCTGTCAGCAGGTTTGACAGCCGACGCTCAATTTTGTCGGCGTCTGTTCTCAAACCCGCTAACAGCCACGGGTTCGGAAACCGGACGCCGGCAAAATTGAGCATCCGGTTTTTAACCAGCGAGCCGCGGGTCGACTTCAAATTTTTTTTTTTGTAACTTTCGGGATCTCTGACTTAATATCGCCATGATATTAAGTCGGAGGGTGCACAGAAAAGCAGTCTTTACTGCTTTTCTGTGAACTTTCCCGGTGCCCAGAGAAATTAGCGCCTACCTTTGGGTAGGCGCTAATTTCTGAAAGTAAAATGTGTGGCTTGGCTGCACATTTTCCTTTCTGAATCGCGCGGGAATACCTAATAGGGCCATCAACATGCATTTGAATGTTGCGGGCGCTATTAGGTTTGGGGGGGTTGGACGCGCGTTTTCGACCCCTTACTGAATAAGGGGTAACGCTAGCATGTCGAAAACACGCGTCCAATCGCAGGTTAACAGTGCGCTCCATCGGAGTGCACTGTACTGTATCGGCCTGTTAGTATTGCAATGATATTAAGTAGGAGGAACCACAGAAAAGCAGTATTTTTTGCTTTTTTGTGGAAGCTTGGGATGTGTCAAGAATTAATGCCAGCTCTGGGCTGGTGTTAATTTTTGCTTGTTAAAATGTGCGTGTCAGGCGCATGTTGAATTTTTGATCGGAGGGGTAAAAGCTAATAGCCTCATCTACATGATATTTACATGTGATGAGCGCTATTAGCTCCATGCTGGTTTAGAAGTGTGTTTTGGGCATGCTAATCCCATTACTGTTATTCTAGCACAACCAAAATGTGCATCCAATCAAACATCAAGCTGTGCGCTGTGCTGAGCGCACTATATTGCATTGGCCCCGTTGTTTATACCACATGTAGAAATTATTGCATACACTTTAAAAGTGCGGTGGACTATTAATAAGATCATGGGGGTTACAGGGGAATTGTCTTTCACCTCAACTCTCCCCTGACAACTTTTCACTTGATTTGTATGTTTGAAGGGCAGCTGGGTTGACTTTTTTAGATCAAATCTGTGAAAGGTCTAGTTTTAGGTCTTTCAAAGATCTTTGTTTGCAACATAATCTTGAAACCACATACTCGTTCCAAATATTTGTAAATCCGTAGGGTTGTACACAAAATTGTGGGGGAGATTTGATCTTGGCTTAGACCTGGATGAGGAAGTCTGGCGGGATATATGGTCCTCAATTTTGGAGGTTTCTATTTGAAGCAAAAAAAAGAGAATTATTGTTTAAAATTGCTTCATCGAATATATAAGGGTCCTGTACTTTTTGTGACAATTAGTAATGTTTGTCGTCTATACTGGAGGGGGTGTGATGAAGAGGGATCATGTAGGGTGGTCTTGCCCAATGCTACATTCTTTTTGGGAGTTGATACAACAAGAAATACACACGATTATTCGGCAGAGTTTGAATGGACTCCCCAGCTATGCCTTGTGGGTCTTTGGGAAATGTGGCAATGCAGAAAAATCACCAAACTGATGGTCTCACAGTTCTTACATGCAGCACATCTGACCACTGCCTTTTACTGGAAGGTGACTCTCTCCCCCACCCACCCCCACCTGTTGGCATTCTGGAAAAATTGCGATAATGGAGCGCATTACGTATGTACTTGAGAGCAATGAAGCTAAATATGAGAAGGTGTGGGAGCCTTATTTCAATTGAAAAAAGTGAACTGAAGGTGGGGGGGGGGGGGGGTGTTTCTATTTGGGCGGGGATATTCATATTGCTTTCCATCTAATGTCACGAAGAGGGTGAATGTCTTATCTGATGCCAACTAACCCATTTTATTAGTACTTGCTTCCATCTGTTTATGCACACTCTCCTTTGTTTGCCAATGTTTTATGACTAGGGATGTTAATTACAGAAAATGTTAAGTAAAGAGTTTGAAAAAAATAAGAACAGATTAAAAGTGATTTAGACATGCTGGAGGGTGATATGTCAGAATAAGGAAAGTTCTGTGGACAAGATAGATGAAATTCCAGCACTGGAAAGGAAGAAAAGACTCTGCAAAGAAAGAGGCTGCAGTGGCTACAGATAGTGGTCTTGTGAAACCCAGAGGTGTGCGTGGAGAGCCAGAACTCACCGAAGACATCATGGAATAACGGGTCGCTGTTGACATGTCCTGAAAGACGAAAAAAATCATTGACCACGTCACACACAGGAAAAGAGCAAAGCAGGTGACCACGAGCAGTTGCTATAGCTAAGCTTATGGCCGTGGCCATAGCTGCCAATGCTGGGAAGGTGCAGGTCATGGAGGGGAGCCGGGGCTTGCTGTGCAGGGGCGAGTGCCGCTGCTGTGCTTACCGCTTTCAGACGGTGCTGCCACAGCTCACGACACTCTCTTCCTGCCACCTATCCCACGGAATTTTTCCCTCTCCTCCCAGGGCGCCACTGAGATGCTTTGAAGCAGGCACAGCACTCGTTGCCAGCAGGAACTGCATGCGGCTAGATACAGGGGAAGAGCTGTTTCCAGCCATGCTGTCACCAGAGAGAGAGAGAGAGAGAGAGAGACCCCGCCACCCCTGCTCAAAGGGAGAGAAGAGAACATTGTGAGGAGTGGGAAGATCCCCCAACTGCCAGAGAATGAGGAAGAGGGAGCAGTGCAGCAGGAGCCACCACCTCCAGTAGGAAAAGGATAAATTGACCCAACCAGGAGAGGGGAGAACAGAGAGGGGGGATGTTGATGGTGCTGGTGGGGGAGGGGGGGGGGAGAGGAGAGTGGGAATGATAGTGGTGGTTGGCAGGGAGGGGGATAGAGAAGGTGCACTTTTTCTCTGATTTACAGCTCTGACCATGAGTTGGAGGATCCAGATAAAGAGCCTTTCTCAATCCAGCAACTGGTCAAGAAATATTAAACGCCTGTAAAACCGTGGTAACGTGGCTGGAGGCACAACAGGTTGTTGAATCTGTCATGCTATTGTAGTTAGCAAAATTGATCCTATAGAAAACATTTAGAAACATGAGGGCAGAAAAAGACTGCATGGCCCATCTAGTCAGCCCATCTTTCCAATTAATTTAGCTTTAAAATTCCTATCACTCCCTCAGAGATCCCCTGCATTTATCCCATGCTTTCTTCAATGCAGATACCGTTCTTGTTTTTTTGTTTGGTTTTTTTTGCTGCTGAAAACCACAAAAAAAAAAAATCACTTCCTTCTTTAAAAAAGGGATTTGCCCAAAAGTTCACTTTGCTAACTTCTCTTTTTTTGGTACATTGTGCACTGACATCAGCTCATTATGTGGTGTGTTTGAGGCGTTTAAACAAAAAAAAGCAAAAGAGAAACAATTCTTGGTGTGAGAAATCTATGGTCCTGGCAGCCACATAAAATGGTCAATGCATGTCCCCCCCAGTCTCAGGGTTATAACCAGGGCACAGTCTACTCTCTTACCTTAGTGGACTTATACTGAATAGTGGGATGCTTAGCTGTATTTTTATCTTTGAAATGCATTACAAACATCTGATTAACTGTGTCATAGAGCTTGACAGCTTGGAAGTCAACACTAAATATGTACATGTGTCCCATTAAAAAGTGAAGGAAACATATATGTTCTTAAACAAAACCAAAATGCATCTACAAAGTCAAACTTTCATGTATCACCCAAAGGCCTTTAAAGATGTGGCTTTATCATCTTTGCAAGTATATCCTGTCCAGAAGGGCTTCCAAAGCTAAGTATATTATTTCTGCCTTAAATATCAGAGCTCTATCAGAAAAGTTGTCTCTATTTACATTGTTGTGTACCTTTGAGGGGGTTGCACAGATTTAAGCACTGAAGGGCATAAGGGGTGGATATTTCGATTTTAGCTGTATAAAAAAAGGGAAAAAACTCACATAAGTATACCAAGGGTTAGACAAGATCCCCATAACTCCATGTAAGTCAAAATTATTGTTGCTAATAATTTCAACTGTTTAGAGCCCTCCCTCCCTACCACTCTACCCACCCACCCCAGGGCTTGCTCTTCTAATATAGGGGCAGATTTTCAAAGGGGTACACATGTACCCCCCGAAAACCTGCCCCAAGCTCCCCCTGCACGCGCCGAGCCTATGTTGAATAGGTTCAGTGGCATGCGCAAGCCCCAGGACTCGCGTAAGTCCCGGGGCTTTCCTGGGGGGCGTGTCACGGCCGGCGTGTCATTGGGGGGTGTTCCGGGGGCGGGGCCATGGGCATGGTTCTGGCCCAGGGGCGTTTTGGGGGCATGGTTAAGGCCTCCGAAACTGCTCCCGGGCCGGGGAATAGCAAGTTACACCTGCCTCGGGCAGACGTAACTTTTATAATAAAGGTGGGGGGGGGGTTTAGATAGGGCTGGGGGGTGGGTTAGGTAGGGGAAGGTGGGGGGAGGTGGAAAGAAAGTTCCCTCCGAGGCCGTTCCGATTTCGGAGCGGCCTCGGAAGGAACGGAGGCAGGCTGCATGGCTCGGCACGCGCAGGCTGCCGATTTTGCGCAGCCTTGCGCACGCCGACCCCGGATTTTAAAAGATACGCGCGTATCTATTAAAATCCGGCGTACTCTTGTTTGCGCCGGGCGCGCGTACTTTTTAAAATCTGCCCCATACTGTTGCTAGGGTATATATATTAATTGGTAACTAAGCACATAACAAATCTTTATCATATTAAAGGCTTTTAATATATGCATTATCTGTGCATGGTCTGAAATCTCTTTATATTTTTCCTAGTTACATAAAATTGTGAGAATCCTTGCTAGTCTAAGTAACTGTGCTTTAAAAAAAGGTATAAGAAAAAAAACAGGCTGGTATCTGCAAGAGCCATTAGTTCCCTCCCATCCCTAGAGTATTTTCTTCTTAAAAAGAAAGAAATTAAAATGACTTGTATAAATTGTCTTCTTAAATAGTTCTTCCAAGACTCAGGTCTTGTATTAATCACTTAACCTGGGTACCAATCTCACAGTTTGTATTTTAGTCAATAGTAGCACAGTGTCTTTTATTCAGTGTAACAATTGTAGTGTTTTGTAGTAAATACTGCAAAACCCACCATTATAATGGGAGATTTCAACATTCACATAGACTCTAAACCCCTATCAAACATGTGCCAAACACTGCTAGATGTCATGACAGCACTTGGATTCACTCTAATTACTGACAAGCCCACGCTCAGAGCTGGACACTCTCTCGATCTATCATTCATTAACCATAATGAATGATATCCCTGTTTTATTGTAACTGCTACCTTATTCTTCTATCACATGTTAATGTTTTTAAGTTATTAAGTATTTATTCTGTTGTCACACCTTGTTATTTGTAAACCGGCATGATGCGACTCCCATCGCGAATGCCGGTATATAAGAAATTTAAATAAATAAATAAATAAATAATCATCTAGAACACAAAACTGACTATACAGTTACACCCATCCCTTGGTCAGATCACTTCCTCATTCAATCCTCGATTAAATCACTGAACCACAAACTCAAGAAAAAAAGGACCCCATTAAATTTAAATATCGCCCACCATATGACATAGAAACCCTAAAAGACAAATTAGAAGAAAATCTAACAAAATTAGACTTCACCGACTGCTGCTCCGCTACCACAGCATGGATGCAAACAACAAGAAAACTGGCCGAGGAAATAAACCCAATAAAATATATCAATATCAAGGATACCCAACAAACTAACCCATGGCATAATGAAAAGATACAAGAAGTCAAGAGACAACATGGAGAAAAAATAAAACTACCAAAAACCTAACAAAATACAGAAAGCACCTAGTGTACTATAAACAAATAATTCTCAATACAAAGAAACAGTTCTATAGCTTTAAAAATAGAAAAACATGCAAACAACCCAAGAACATTATTTTCCATAGTAAGAAACCTCACCAATGACAGATCCCAATCTCCACAAGACCTTCCAGAAAATAGATGCAATGAAGCTGCAATGTTTTTTAATGATAAAATTAAAAACTTAAAAGCAAAAATCCCAAATACAACAAAACAAGTAATTAAAATGAAAGAAAGAGATGTTATGCAATGGTCAACCTTCAATGAGGTATCAGAAATGGAAATCGAAACTATGCTAAAAAAAACCCTTAATCCTGCACCCCATGTGATTGACACAACAACAACTGCAGACATAAAAAAAATAGCCAACACTGTATCTCCAACACTGGCAAAGATTGTTAATCTATCCTTAGAGGAAGGATCCATGCCAGACACACTAAAAGGAGCTATCGTAAAACCTATTTTAAAAAAGAAAAACAGTGACCCACTGAACCTGAGTAACTACAAACCAGTATCGAACCTACCCTTAATCGCAAAATTAATAGAAAAAAACTATACAAAAGCAACTAGCAGAACACCTTGATAACAATAACATCCTATATCCTTCTCAACATGGCTTTCGAAAACACTATAGCACAGAGACACTTCTGATTGCACTTACAGATAATATTATGAGGGGTTTTGTTAACGGCAAACAATACATTCTAGTGATGCTTGACCTGTCAGCAGCATTTGACACTGTAAATCATGACATACTCTTAAATAGACTAGAAGAAATAGGCTTAAACAACAAAACTATCAAGTGGTTTAGATCATATCTCAGTGACAGATATTTTCAGGTACAAATTAAAGATGCTATATCAGAAAAAATAAACCTTCAAACAGGAGTACCACAAGGATCTGCCCTCTCTGCCACACTTTTCAACATATACTTGCCACCTCTATGCCACCTGCTAGCTGGTTTGGGAATCATACACTATATATACGCTGATGATATCCAATTAATTTTACCCATTGACGATACAATCGAGAAAACATTAAACTTAGCCAACATGTATCTAGATATCATTAAACAGCTACTAAACCAAATGGAATTAGTAATCAATAGAGAAGACATAATTCTTACATTTAGAAAGAAAAAGTATGGAAATCAAACAAAACCCAATCACACTAAAAAATAACCAACAAATAATACTTGCAGAGAAAGTACGGAATCTAGGAGTAATAATTGACACCAAACTAAGCTTAAAACATATATCTCTAAAAGTAAGGGAAGGATACGCTAAACTCATGGTCCTCAGGAGACTTAAACCACTGCTGACAACTGCTAACTTTCGATCAGTATTACAAGCATTAATATTTGCAAGCACTGATTATTGTAATGCACTTCTACTAGGTCTTCCATATACCTCACTAAGACCATTGCAGGTTCTGCAAAACTCAGCTGCAAGAATTTTAACTGGCTAAAGTAAAATAGATCACATCACTGAAACACTGGCTGAATTACACTGGCTTCCCATTGAACAAAGAATACAATACAAAACACTGTGCACCATACATAAGTTAATACATAACGAACATGCAGACTGGTTAAATACAGCCCTATGTGTACACATCCCTAACAGAAAACTAAGGTCAGCAAACAAAGCACTCCTAACTATTCCATCAGTCAAAACTGCAAGACTAACACAAGTATGAGAGAGAGCACTATCACTGGCAGGTCCCATACTATGGAATTCCATGCCCCTAGATTTAAGATTACAAAGAGACAGCAAAACCTTTAGAAAAGGTTTAAAAACCTGGCTCTTTAAACAAGCTTTCCAGAAAGAGAAGGGTGAATAGAAACCAGGGACGAGCAAAGCACGAACAATAAAACACCCACACACACTGCTGTATTCACTAAATGTGTAGTTTTTTTTTTGTTTTTTTTTAAAGGACAGTCATAATTTTAAAGTTAATTCTGTAATCAAAACCGAGAGAGAGACCTGGACAAGATTCATTACATTTAACATTTAATATTGATCACTAACTATGTTACCGAACCTTATGACACTTTTGTAATCGGATAAATTGCAGTATTATTACTTTTATGTGCCTTAATGTAAACCGTTGTGACAGTCCCCACCAAACGACGGTATAGAAAAGATGCTAAATAAATAAATAAATAAATAAATAGTGCTTATGTCCCAAGGCCTATCATTTGGTGATTAAGGTTTGTTCAATTTGTCTTCAGTTATCTGCAATGAAAAAAAAGAATTATCCAGGTTTCACAAAACCTCCCCTTCTTTGCAGCATCCAGAATATCTCCCAGCTCTCACAGAGGATTAAAAAAAACCCCCAGGAATAAAAGGTATACAGTCGGCTCTGGAGGAATAAGGCCTGTGATGAAAAGATACCCACTCTCCCCACCGTTACCCTTGCATAATGCCCTTTCTGCATTGGAAATCACAGAAGCTCCAGCAATAGGATATGAAGTAATGCCTGAGAGGAATGTAGTCACCCAATGCACCCAGAAATCCTTAAACATGATCAAATGTCATAGAACAAAGCTACTGCTGGGAGACTCGATCATCACAAAAACCAATCTGAGAACACAATGGGGACACAAAAGTTAAATGCCTTCCAGAATCCTCAGCTAATAGAAATGAAAACAAGGTAGTCAAAGCAGTGATAGAAAGTAGGGTCTCTGATATCAGTTATCATCTATCTGGGGATCAATGACCCCGCTAGAAATGATATCCATGCAGTACAGAAAGATTTACAAAACCTAGAGAAGAAGATTTGACACTCGAAAAAGACTATTGCCTTTTCAGAAGTATTACCTGTTCATGGAAAGGGAAAGGAAAGGCGATGCCATAAAGATAGCGTCAATGCATGGCTCACAGCCTGGTGTAAAGAAACCGGTTTTGAATACATTGGAGGCTGGGGCCATGTGTGGAGCAATAAAAGGCCACATGGTAAGGATGGCCCTATATTTGTCTGTGGCAGGAAAGAGAATGCTAAGCGAGAAATTCAAATCCTACTTTAGGCATTTAAACTAGAGGGTGGGGGTGGCAGATGGTGGCCAATGAAATTGGCATGTCACCTCCAAGCATTACAGGAAGTGGGAGGTGAAAAAACCAAAATCAATCACCTAAAAAAAGCAAAAAAAAAGGTTGACCACAAAGAGAAGCAAGCCAAGGCAGAAAAGTTGGAAAGCCATGACCACAAATGCTCTTAGTCTGGGCAATAAAATCTCAGAGCTGCAGGCCTTAATGGTGGAGGCATGGTTGCTGTTAACTTGGCTCACTGAGTCTTATGATTGGATGCAGCCATTCTGAGCTAAATCTTGTTAAGGAAGGACAGAGGGGACAGAAAAGGGGTAGACGTAGCTCTTTATGTCAAAACTATAACCAAGCAACTGAAATGCAAGGGACATGGGGTAGGGAAGAAGCATTATGAGCTGTCCTAAAAAAAAAAGAAGATGGCACTTCCGTTTACATTGGTGAAGTCTACAGGGCTCTGACTCAAAAAGAAGAACTGGATAGTGATCTGATCGAAGACATCCAAAAGGTGGGAAAGAACGGAGAAGTGTTGCTGGTTGGAGATTTTAATCTGTCAGATGTTGATTGGAGAATCCCTTCTGCGGAATCTACAAGAAGTAGAGAGATAGTGGTTGCTCTTCAAGGGGCTCTGCTCAAACAAATGGTAATGGAACCCAGGAGGGAGGGTGCAATATTCGACCTGGTGCTCACTAATCAGGATAATGTCTCTAATGTCTGCAAAGTTGCCCACCTGATGTTATGGTTATTGATGTTTGAGTGGATCCTTGGACACTGTGGCAGCTGACCACGTCCATGGGGGGCAGTCCCATGAGGGACCACAGTGAACACACAAACACAGATTTGAATCTTTTATTAAACAGTTTTGGAAATCACCAGAGGTGGCAGTAGTGAGTAGTGGATGTTGAGCCCAGCTGGGCAGGTCTCCCACAGAATTCTGGAACAGCAAATCCTCTGCTAGGCTGTGCTGTAGTGGAAAGAGACTGAGAGTTATGAGTACACAATGAGAAGCATTCAGAGTCCCAGGTAGAATTAGGAGAAGCTCCGAGACAGGGAGAGCAGGACCTCGAGGAGCGAGTACCTGATCCCTTAGAACAGAGAGACTCAGTTGTATTGTACTCACGTAGCAGTAACAGAGATTCCACGACGAGAGGTCTGGCACTGGAACAGAGGGCAGGCCCTCAAGGAGCGAGTACCTGGTTCCAGGGAAGTAGTACTGTGGAATAGATGGTCGTTGTACTCACAGGTGGAAACTGTTAGTGAAGTCTTCCAAGTAGAAAGGTTTGAAGATGCAGGCAGCGACTCAGGGAACATGGGCCCTCGAGGGGCGAGTACCGGTTTCCTGATAGCACCTGAAAGAAGCAGAAGAGGCCCCCGAGGAGCAGGTACCCCGTTAGCAACCCCGAAGGGTGTAAGAGTTCCAGATAGTGCTGGAGTGGTAGAGCAGCTTCGGTACGGAGAGCGAATCCCATCTGTAGAGTTACCGTTGCTAACTCAATGAGCTAGCAAATACTGTAGGCTTAAATCTCCGGGCAGCATGACGTCATATCAGGGGGACGCCCCTGAGGTTCGCGCCAATGTGAAAATAAAGATAAGGGTGGCGTGCGCGCATGCGCCCTAAGGTACCTTGGAGGAGCATGGCGGGAGGCAGCACCAAAGCCGGTCCGGGGACGCCGGAAAGGACGGCAAACAGACGCCACGGCAGCCAGTAGTCCAAGGTGAGTGGGAGGAGCCGCAAGTACTGAGAGGTAGGCGGGGCAAAGCCGTCGAAGACAGATGGTCGCAACAGTACCCCCCTTCAAAGGGTGGACTCCAACTCTTGTACCAGGTCTTGGTTTTTGAGGATGCATCTGGTGAAACAGAAGAAGCACCTCTTTATCCAGGATATTAGCCATCAGCTCCCAAGAATTTTCTTCGGGGCCGTAACCTTCCCAAGACAGAAGGTATTCCCAAGTTTTGCCATGTCTTCTTACATCTAAAATAGCTTCAACCTTATATTCAAGGTCTTCTTCTGTGTTGATTGAAGTCGGTTCAGGAGACTTGGATGAGAACTCACTGAGAATAAGTGGTCTCAGAAGTGAAATGTGGAATGCGTTGTGGATTTTCAATCCAGGTGGTAGCTTCAGACTGTATGTAATGTTGCCAAGACGTCGGAGGATTGAAAACGGTCCAACGTAGCGAGGAGCAAATCGAGTGGAGGGTAACTTCAGTCTCAGATGCTTAATTGATAGCCAGACTTTGTCACCAGGTTGAAACACAGGCGCTTTAGAATGGTGAGCGTCGTAGGACTTATTTTTATTTATTTATTTATTTAAATGTTTTTATATACCGATAGCTGTTTGCACATCGTATCGGTTTACAGATAACTTAAAACATGATAGAGGGAATACATGGAACAATTTAGATACATGGTATGTTAAACAGAGGGGTAGGAACATGGTAAGAAGAGTATATAGGGTGTTGAGGGCAAAACTATATATGTAGAAAGATAAAAGAGTATAAGTATAAATATAGGAAGAACTATGTACACATTGCAGGATATGGTCTCGATCACCCGCTTTGATTAGCATATCTTTAGTCTGAGTCCATAATGATGGATATCATCAGCAGTGGATTGAGCTACTGGGGACGACACTGAGAGCTTCATGGAAGTGGCGGTGAAGGTAAACGTCCATATACCACTTAAAATGGTGTTGATCCAGTGGATGATGCTGGATGTGAATTAATGGCGAATTCAGCCCATGGTAACAGCTTGGCCCAGTTATTCTGACGGCAATTCATTAGGTCCGAATGAACTGTTTTAGGGTCCTATTCATCCTTTCCGTTTGGCCATTAGATTGTGGATGATAGGCAGATGTATAATCCAGAGAGATGTCAAATAGCTTGCAGAAAGCCTTCCAGAATTTTGCTGTGAATTGAGATCCTCTATCCTAGACTATGTGTTTCAGTAGGTCATGAAGGCAAAAGATGTGTGCGATGAAGAGCTTCGCAAGCTCCAAGGCTGAGGGTAAGCCAGGCAGCGCCACAAAATGAGCCATCTTGCTGAAACGGTCAACCGTCACCCAGATAGTATTCATTCCTCCAGAAAGAGGTAGATCAACTACAAAGTCAGTAGCGATGCGAGTCCATGGCTGTTCCGGAACTGGCAGCAGTTGTAGCAATCCCCAAGGTTGACCAGAAGTAGACTTAAGTTTGGCACAGTTGGAGCATGACGCTACATAGGAGTATGTGTCTTCCTTAATAGTAGGCCACCAATAGTACTTCTGTAATTTCAACAGGGTACGGCGTTGACCAGGATGGCCAGCCAATTTGGAATCATGAGCCCAGTATAGAAGTTTCTTTCTGAGGTTCTTAGGCACAATTGTTTTACCGGCAGGCACAGAATGGGTAGCCGCCAAGATGACTTTCTTCGGGTCGATGATGTGCTGAGGTTCTTCAGGAACATCCTCAGAGAGGAAAGAGCGTGACAGGGCATCAGCTCTGGTATTCTTGTCTCCGGGGCGATATTTGAGCATGAAGTCAAAGGGTTTAAAAAACAAGGACCATCTGGCTTGTCTGTGGTTAAGACGTTGCGCATGATGGAGATACTCTAGATTCTTGTGGTCCTAGAATACGGTAATTTGATGTTGGGCACCTTCGAGCCAAGGCCGCCATTCCTCAAATGCCAGTTTAATAGCCAGGAGCTCTTTATCTCCAATCCCATACTTCTTCTCTGCAGGAGAAAAGTGTTGTGAGAAAAAGGAGCTGGGATGTAAGGCTTTAGAATCTCCAGTTTGGCTTAACATGGCCCCTACTCCAATATCTGAAGCATCAACCTCTATGATGAAGGGTCTATTGGGGTCCGGGTGACTCAGACATGGCTCAGTGGAAAAGGCAGTCTTTAATTTCTCGAACGCGGAAATGGCCTCTGCAGACCATTTAGAAGAGTTGGCCCCTTTCCGTGTCATTGCAGTTAAGGGCACTGTCAAAGAAGAATAGTTCTTTATAAAGCTTCTATAGTAATTTGTGAACCCCAAAAATTGTCTCAGGGCCTTCAGACTGGTAGGTTGAGACCAATTCTTGATACTCTCTAATTTTTGGGGATCCATCCAGAAGCCTTGTTTCGAGACGATATACCCAAGAAAAAGCACAGAATCTTTGTGAAATTCGCACTTTGACAATTTGGTGTAGAGGCGATGTTCTCGAAGTCTCAGTAATACTTGTTTGACATCTGCTAGATGAGTAGACATATCCTGTGAGAATATCAAGATGTCATCTAGGTAAACAACGACACTTTTGTATAGAAGGTCCCGCAGAATGTCATTCATCATGTTCTGAAATACAGCAGGAGCGTTGCACAGGCCGAAGGGCATTACCAAATACGAAATGGCCATCTCGTGTGTTGAAAGTTGTTTTCCACTCGTCACAGTCATGGATGTGAACCAAGTTATAGGCTCCCTTTAGGTCAAGTTTTGAGAATATCTTGGCTCCTTGAAGTCGATCAAACAGCTCTGAGATCAGAGGTAAGGGGTATCGGTCTTTAATCGTGATCTTGTTCAGATCTCAATAGTCGATACAAGGACACAGAGTGCCATCCTTCTTCCCCACGAAGAAGAAACCTGCACCCGCAGGAGACTTAGACGGTCTAATGAAACCTTTTTGCAGGTTTTCCTCAATGTACTCAGACATGGCCTTGTTCTCTACCACTGACAGTGGGTAGACACGTCCCTTAGGAGGTTCAGCATTAGGTTTCAGTCTTATTGCGCAGTCATAAGATCTATTTGGCGGAAGGATGTCAGCAGCTTCTTTGGAGAAAACATCATGAAATGATGCATACTGAGGCAGCAGTCCTGGCATCACTGGAGTTGTAGGCATGCAGAGAATAGGAGAGACCTTCTTTAGGCATTTGCCATGACATTCTGGGCCCCAATGGGAGCGTTCCAACATAGCCCAGTTGAATTGTGGCATGTGCAGCTGCAACCAGGGTAACCCCAGAACGATAGGGTGCATGGCCTTCTCTAACACAAAGACGAAATTGACTCTGTATGGAGGGCTCCAGTGTGGAGGGATACCGGTTCGGTACAACAGGTAACATCACCCGGTAACGGCTCTCCATGTATAGACGATAAGAGTAGTGGAGTCTTCAAAGTGGTGAGGAGAATCCTCAAATGTTCCACTAATCGTCATAGAATAAAATTACCTCCTGCCCCTGAGACCACTAGGGCAAGGGTCTGGAATTCCAAAGGTCCACAGATCAGAGAGACAGGAAGAGAGAGCGGAGGAGAGGGTGTAGTAAGGCCTAAGAAAAGTCCTCTCGCAGGACTTAGGCCCGTCCGTTTCCCGGACATATGGGGCATGTTTGGACTGCATGACCAGCTTGTCCACAGTACATGCACAAACCATTCCTCTTCCAAAGTCTTCTCTCTTTGGATGTCAGGTGACCGCGACCAAGTTGCATCGGTTCTTCACCACTGGCAACAGGCGTTACAGGAACCATCCTGAGTGCAGGCTTAGCACGAACTTCTTTCTGAACAAGTTCTTTACCAGGCTTGAGTTCTTGCACCTTATCACGAAGCCGGTGATCAATTCTAGTAGCTAAGGCCACTAGCTCATCCAGCGAGTCTGGTGTCTCACGAGCGGCCAGCTCGTCCTTCAAGCGGGAATCCAAACCTCTGAAGTTTTCAGGCATCTAGGGTCCCAGCGTAACTCAGTTGCAATAGTCTTGAACTCTATAGCGAAATCAGCCAGTGGTCGGTTGCCTTGCTTCCGGTCCACCAAAGCAGAACCAGCAACAGTGTGTCGGGCAGGATCATCAAAAACGGATTTGAACAAGTCCATAAATCCATCAATATCCTGAAGTATAGGGTCTTTGCGTTCCCTCAGCGAGGAAGCCCAAGACAAAGCCCTTCCATCAAGATAAGATAGAATGTGAGTAGTCTTGGCGTAGGCTGTAGGGAAGTGAGAAGGTTGTAATGCAAACTGCATACAACACTGGTTTAAGAAGCCTCTAGTTCTCTGAATCTCCCCAGAGAAACCTACTGGAGCAGCAAGAGGCACAGTAGTCTTTACAGTTACTTCAGGTATCTGACCTTCATTACTGGAAGTAGATCCTTGATTCTTCTGTGTGTGCAGCTGATGAAATGCAGTAGTAAGTTTTTCCAATGCATCTTGTTGTTCAGCAATGCGCCGGGCCAAGCCTGGAATGGCCTGCAAGGCATTGAGCTGGATCCATGCAGTTAGCAATCTGTTATGGCTATTGATGTTTGGGTGGATCCTTGGACACTGTGGCAGCTGACCACGCCCACGGGGGCAGTCCCGTGAGGGACCACAGTGTCAGGCTAGACTCTGGACACACAAACACAGATTTGAATCTTTTATTAAACAGTTTTGGAAACCACCAGAGGTGGCAGTAGTGAGTAGTGGATGTTGAGCCTGGTTGGGCAGGTCTCCCACAGAACGCTGGAACAGCGAATCCTCTGCTAGGCTGTGCTGTAGTGGAAAGAGAATGAGAGTTATGAGTACACAATGAGAAGCATTCAGAGTCCCAGGAAGAATTAGGAGAAGCTCCGAGACAGGGAGAGCAGGCCCTTGAGGAGCGAGTACCTGATCCCTTAGAGCAGAGAGACTCAGTTATATTGTACTCACGTAGCAGTAACAGAGATTCCACTAGACGAGAGGTCTGGCACCGGAACAGAGGGCAGGCCCTCGATGAGTGAGTACTTGGTTCCAGGGAAGCAGTACTGTGGAATAGATGGTAGTTGTACTCACAGATGGAAACTGTTAGTGAAGTCTTCCAAGTAGAAAGGTTTGAAGATGCAGGCAGCGACTCAGGAAACATGGGCCCTCGAGGAGCGAGTACCGGTTTTCTGAAAACACCTGAAAGAAGCAGAAGAGGCCCCCGAGGAGCGGGTACCCCATTAGCAACCCCGAAGGGTGTAAGAGTTTCAGATAGTGCTGGAGTGGCAGAGCAGCTTTGGTACGGAGAGCGAATCTCATCCATAGAGTTACCGTTGCTAACTCGATGAGCTAGCAAATACTGTAGGCTTAAATATCTGGGCAGCATGACGTCATATCAGGGGGACGCCCCTGAGGTTCGCGCCAACGTGGAAATAAAGATGAGGGCGGCGTGTGCGCGCGCTCTAAGGTACCTTGGAGGAGCATGGCGGGAGGCAGCACCAAAGCCGGTCCGGGGACACCGGAGAGGACGGCAAACAGACGCTGCGGCAGCCAGTAGTCTGAGAAGAGCGGGAGGAGCCGCAAGTAGTGAGAGGTAGGCGGGGCGAAGCCGTCGAAGACCGACGGTCGCAACACCTGAACACCAGTGATCCTCAGACGGTATGGTTTGATATAGCAAATAGGATACAGAGAAGTCATACGAAGATCTGGGTTTTGAATTTCAAAAATATGGACTTTATCAAAATGGGAACATACCTAGGGGAAGAACTAGAAGACTGTGAGAAAAAGGGTGAGGTGGAACAACAGTGGGCTAAATTAAAAGGAACTATTACAAAGGCAACAAATCTATATGTTAGAAAAGTAAACAAAAATAAGATGAAAAAGAAACCAATCTGGTTTTCAAAGGAGGTGGCTCAAAAAATAGACACAAAAAGAACAGCATTCAGAAGGTACAAGGGATCCCAAAAAGAGGAAGACAAGGAAGAATACTTAGTGAAAGTGAAGAAGAGAAAGAAACAAATCAGGAAAGCAAAAGGTCATAAGAACATAAGAACATGCCATACTGGGTCAGACCAAGGGTCCATCAAGCCCAGCATCCTGTTTCCAACAGTGGCCAATAAAGGCCACAAGAACCTGGCAAGTACCGTTGCTAGTAATAGCAGTGGCTATTTTCTAAGTCAACTTGATTAATAGCAGGTAATGGACTTCTCCTCCAAGAACTTATCCAATCCATTTTAAACACAGCTTCATTAACTGCACTAAACACATCCTCTGGCAACAAATTCCAGAGTTTAATTGTGCGTTGAGTAAAAAAGATCTTTCTCTGATTAGTTTTAAATGTGCTACATGCTAACTTCATGGAGTGCTCCCTAGTCCTTCTATTATCCGAAAGAATAACTAACCGATTCCCATCTACCCGTTCTAGAACTCTTATGTTTTTAAACACCTCTATCACATCCCCCCTCAGCCGTCTCTTCTCCAAGCTGAAAAGTCCTAACCTCTTTAGTCTTTCCTCATAGGGGAGCTGTTCCATCCCCTTTATTATTTTGGTTGCCCTTCCCTGTACCTTCTCCATCGCAACTATATCTTTTTTGAGATGCGGCGACCAGAATTGTACACAGTGTTCAAGGTGCGGTCTCACCATGCAGCAATACAGAGGCATTATGACAATTTCCGTTTTATTCTGTTACGCGTGCCGGCCGCAGCAGACCCGCAGCCCGGCCCCCTCACCTTCTTACACAGACTACAGCTACTGGTTCCTCCTCGCTAGCAGCGGTGGGCCGCCAGCTCTGACCTTGGGCCGCCCCAGTGCCTCTGGCTCTGCCATGGTCCCCAGTACTGCAGCTCAAGATGCCATTGCTCGTCGGGCCTCTCTGAGTGGTCCGCAGACCCAGACCCAGACCTCCACTACACCTGACTATGCTACTGTCTATCTCCAGACCCAGACCTCTGCTACGCCTGACTACACTAATGACTTCTCCGTGATCAGACCATTGCCTTGATTGACTACGCTATTGACTTCTCCCTGATCAGGCCATTGCCTTGATTAACTAATGCTATTTGACTTCTCTGTGATCAGAACTCAGCATTGCTTGCCACAACCTCCACTTTGCCACCGGCCCTGATCCAAGCCTGTCATTGAGGCCTCTTCTAGCCTACTCCCTGGATGTGGACTTATTAGGCTTCGGCCTACCTTTGCTCGAGCGCCCCCAGCTAATCTCTGTTCCATTGGCACCCGAGTTCCAGTACCGTACCCAGTCCAGGATAGGACTACGCCACCTATCATCTCTGGGCTGAACCAACCTCTCGTTAATCAACCTCGAGGCCCACCTAAGTCCTGCTGGCCCGGCACCCAAAGGTTCAACCCGCGGGGAATGATAGGTGAAGCTCCAGCAGCCCCTACCTTCATCCCACTCCACCTGTCGACGGTGGGGACCCTTAGGTCCTCACCTACGGGTTGCGTCAACCCCACCTCGACGCAACATATTCACTATTCCCTTTCTAATAATTCCTAACATTCTGTTTGCTTTTTTGACTGCCGCAGCACACTGAACCGACAATTTCAATGTATTATCCACTATGACGCCTTGATTTCTTTCCTGGGTGGTAGCTCCTAATATGGACCCTAACATTGTGTAACTATAGCATGGGTTATTTTTCCCTATATGCATTACCTTGCACTTATCCACATTAAATTTCATCTGCCATTTTGATGCCCAATTTTCCAGTTTCCAAG
This sequence comes from Rhinatrema bivittatum, assembly GCF_901001135.1. Lineage (NCBI taxonomy): Eukaryota > Metazoa > Chordata > Amphibia > Gymnophiona > Rhinatrematidae > Rhinatrema > Rhinatrema bivittatum. The sequence continues at coordinate 260,307,159 of NC_042617.1, read as the reverse complement.
GTCCTCCTGCAATTTATCACCATCCGCTTGTGATTTAAGTACTCTGAACAATTTTGTATCATCTGCAAATTTGATTACCTCACTTGTCGTATTCCTTTCCAGATCATTTATAAATATATTGAAAAACATGGGTCCCAGTACAGATCCCTGAGGCACTCCACTGCCCGCTCCCCTCCACTGAGAAAATTGTCCATTTAATCCAACTCTCTGTTTCATGTCTTTTAGCCAGTTTGTAATCCACAAAAGGACATTGCCACCTATCCCATGACTTTTTATTTTTCCTAAAAGCCTCTCATGAGGAACTTTGTCATACGCCTTCTGAAAATCCAAAGACACTACATCTACCGGTTCACCTTTATCCACATGTTTATTAACTCCTTCAAAGAAGTGAAGCAGATTTGTGAGGCAAGACTTGCCTTGGGTAAAGCAATGCTGACTTTGTTCCATTAAAGCATGCCTTTCTGTATGTTCTGTGATTTTGATCTTCAGAACTTTTTCCACTATTTTTCCTGGCACGGAAGTCAGGCTAACTGGTCTGTAGTTTCCCGGATCACCCCTGGAGCCCTTTTTAAATATTGGGGTTACATTAGCCACCCTTCAGTCTTTTTCAAAGAAAGGAGGACGGCCTGAGGTGGTATAGTGAAATTGAAAAGTGACAAAAAGCAATGTGTGGAGAAAGATGAGGAAATAGCAGAAATATTAAACAAATCCTTCAGTTTGGTGTTCACTAAAGAAGACCCTGAAGATGGACGAAGACCTTGGAGATGGACCACTGCTGGTTGACAAAACCATGGATAGCAGTGGGGTAGATGCAACCCCGATTACAGAAGAGAATGTGTGAGAAGAGCTATGAAAAATGAAAGTGGACAAGGCCATGGGGTTGGATGGGATACATACCAGGATACTATGAGAACTCAGAGATGTCCTGGTGGGTCCACTGAGAGACCTGTCCAATAGGTCCCTGGAAACGGAAGTGGTGCCATGAGATTGGAGAGGAGTGGTGGTGGTGGTCTCGCTTCGTGGGAGTGGTAGCAGAAAGGGGACTGGAAACTTGATACTGGGAAAATTAATGGAGACTCTTCTGAAGGAAAGGATAATGAACTACCTACAAACGGTGGGTTGCTGGACCCAAGGCAGCATGGATTCATCAGGGAATGTCCTGTCAGACAAATCTGATTGATTTTTTTCACTGGGTGACGAGAATTGTATCAAGGAAGAGCACTTGTTGTGATTTACTTGGATTTCAGCGCAGCTTTTGATATGGTCCTGTCAAGGAGGCTCATAAATAAAATGAGAAGCTTGGGAGTGGGCACCAAGATGGTGGAGTGGATTACAAACTGGTTGACTAACAGGAGACAGCGTGTAATGGTAAATGGAACCTATTCTGAAGAGAAAATATTAAGTGGAGTGCCACAGGGATCAGTTTTGGGACTGGTTCTGTTCAATATCTTTGTAAGCGACATTGTGGAAGGGATAGAAGGTACATTTTGTCTGTTTGCAGGCAATACTAGGATTTGCAGCAGAGTGGACACTCCTGAAAAGCAATTTAAGAAAGCTTGAAGAGTGGTCAATGACTTAGCATTTGGGATTCAGTGCCAAGAAGTGCAGAGTCATACATCTGGGGTACAATGATATCCCAGAAGGTTTTTAGATATTTTAGGGAAGTTTTCTCTTTTGGTTGAGAGGAGGTCTTTTTGTCACTCCTCCTCTCATTTGGAGATTAGGCAGTGTGCTCGATTTTTGGCCTTTAATGCCTTTCCTTCAGAGAGGCCCACTAAAACAATTAAGGCGAAAGAAGAGTGGAAGTGAAAACCCTCCTCAGGATCTTCCCCTTGATGGACAGGCGCAGGCTGGGTAACTGTTGAAGACTGCTGGAACTCAGGTAGGACGGTGTAAACCTCTAAGGCAGAGCTTTCCAAACTTTTCATGTTGGTGACACACTTTTTAGACAAACATAATTTCGTGACACAGTAATTCAGTCTACCAGCAAACCAGAAGTTAAAGGTTAAACGAACAAAATGTATTTCAACAATTTATGTATGTTTCCTTAAATATATACATAAATAAAATGTTTCACAACACAACCTATCTCATAATAAATATTCGCAGGCTTCCACTTCCTCCATGCTGATCTCGTACATTGTGAGATCGGCATAGAGAAAGTGCTACTCTTGCACATTCCCAAAGATTACATGTGCCAATCACTAAAAAGTAATTTTTTTTTACCTTTGCTGTCTGATCTTAGTTTTCTAATCGATTGGTCACAGGCTTTTTTTTCCACCTTTCCTTTCTTGTTTTTTTGCCAATTCCTTTTACAGGGTCTTTTTTTCTATTTCTTTTCTCTCCATCTGTCTTCCCTCAAACACACAATCAGGTTCTCATTCTCACACGCTATCTCACACATTCTCACACACACAGGCTCTCACTCACATGCAATCTCACACATCCACAGCTCTCACTCTCACATGCCTCTCTCTCATACATACATACATACTGTCTCTCTCGTGCACATGCTGTCTCACTCTCACACACACAGGCTCTCTCACTCCTACATGCTCTCTTGCTCAAGCACAGGCTCTCACTGGCACATGCTGTCCCTCTGCACGGGTTGCCGAAGGATGGGCTCTTCAGAGGCTCTGATCTTCCCTGGCCGTGACATGGGATCTGCAGCGGCCCTGCTATCGGGTTTCCTCCTCTTCTCGGGCTGCCGCGACGTGGGATCCGCAGCGGCCCTGCTATCGGGTTTCCTCCTCTTCTCGGGCCGTCGCGACGTGGGATCCGCAACGGCCCATTAATGCTGCTCTTCTTCTGTACGCAGCAGATGCTCCTCCTCCTTCCTGCCCACGCGGCTCCGGCAACGTTTTTCTTCCAGGGCTGCACAGGCAGGAAGGAGGAGGAGTGAACGTGACCCTTTTCTTCGGGCCGTGGTGATGTAAGCTCCACCACTGCCTGCCGATCTTCCTGCTATAGTTCCCTGCTTCCGCCGGCCCTGTGGACCGGGCGACACACCTCCACACTACAGGCGACACACTAATGTGTCCCGACACACACTTTGGAAAGCTCTGCTCTAAGGGGACTCCCTTACAGCCTAGGATCCCTCCAGAGTAGGGGACCCTAAAATTCTTATTCCAGGAGAGTTAAGAATCCCCCCCAGGAACCCGAGTCACCAGCCCTTACTCGGAGAGGGAAAGGTCACTCATCTGTAAAACCATTTATTTCACCTTGAACTTGATTATCAGCCAAGCATCAGCACCACACTACACAGCTGCACAGCAAAGAGGGATTTACCTCACCATCCAGGCCACAAGCACCAGCTTTCCCCCATAGAAAGGACTCGCCCCTGGGAAAATAATACTGGCGGGGTCCAGAGACAGAGGAAGAGAGCCTCGAGAAACAGAAATTCTTTTGTGTACCCTCCAAAGAAAAGGGTTATATCTAAATTATCATGAAAGCTGTTCACTCTGGAAAAAACAATGTTGTAATGGGTTTGACAGTTGCCTGATTTAGATTGTAGATATTGCTACCCTTAACATAAGGCTTGAGGGTAACCTGCACGGAGCGGCTGTTATTACCATAAGAAACTTGCTGGGCAGACTTGATGGGTTATCTGGTCATTTTCTGCCATCATTACTATGTTACTATGTTATATTAAGGCATGTATGCATGTTTGGAGTGGGTGGGTGTTTGGGGCAATGTAGGGTCAATGTGGAAGGGCTCTATAGAGGCACTGTCTGCACGATCCAAATATTGTTTTCTTTTATCCTATGACTATTGCTTTCCTTTGTGCCCACTTTCTCCCAGATGTCTTGCTTTTCATCCACCAGTGGCCAAAAAGAAATTGAGTGAATTGTCCCCAAACTAGCTCCAAGATTTCAACATTGTAAAAAGTGAGCGAGAGCCGAGGACAGGGTGTCGCCTGTACCCACAGACACAAAAGATGCTTCTGAAACCATGCTTAAGAAAAGGAAGTTGCATCTAGTCCAGCTTCTCTACCATAAAACTCTGCATTAAGGTCTTCCAGTTCTCTCTTTCTAATGCAGTGAAGGCGGTAGAGACCACCAAAAAGTTATGTTTCCTTATTTTAACACTCTATTTCTAACTCATTCTGTCATGGACACCACTAAACCGGCTACCCTGTCGTGACCTGTTAGCCACAAACACTGGTTTGTTGGCACTTGTTTCTTAAAGAAGCTTGAAACGGTCTTAGTGAACACACGACAATGAGGGGAAAAAAAAACAGCTGCTGACAGATTTATTCAGCACCACGTTTGTCAGACTATTCACAGAAATGAAAACTTTCTTTGAAACTAGAAAATTCCCAAATGCCAATATTTATAATCTAACCTTTTATCACCTCATCAGTTTAAGCCCATGGCTCTTTACATACTCTCTTCCTACAGATATTTACTTGGAAAGGGATGTGATGAAGTGGAGTTTTTCAACAGGTAAAGCTTCCTGCTGAGTGACTCATTGCCATCCTTTTCTCAGAGCAGCCTACAATCATAAAAAGGATGGATTTTTTAAATCAAAGGTTTCCAGGATCACTACCTCCTACGGGGCACTCACATGAGGCTTGCCCTTTCTGACCTGGCCACTCACTGTAATATGTCAGCACTCACCCGAGTGAAACTTCACAATGGTACAGTGCGGAATGTTGCACATCACATTCTGGAATATTTCTCAGTATTTCTTGATTTGTGTATGTCTCCCTTTTAGAAATGGAGTTGGTACAGTCCAGGCTTCCCCTGTCTTGGGGGCCCTCTAGTGGTATAATCCAGGGAGAAGGCTCAGGTTTGCCTTTTGCTCTTGAAGGTAGTGATTGCTGCTGTTTGTCTCTGTATCGCTGCTCTTGTCTGCACGATTCTGTATTGATATTTCAGCTATGTTGTGTAAACTTTATGTGTACGGCATCAATTCTAGAGTTTGGCTTTCTCTTTTTAAGGAAATAAATCTGTTTGCTGCTATTCCATGTAGTGAGTCCTTGAAGTGCAGGCCTAACTGGAGGGAGCAAGATTGTTATTTAAAAATCTGGGAAAAGTTTCCTACAATGGCACCTTTCTCTTATATCATCTGCTCACAATGTCCGTGGGCCTGAAAATAACTACAAGAAGCATGGTTAAAAGGGGAGGTGAAAAAGCTATTTTAGCTAAAAGATCTTCATTCAAAAATTGGAAGAAGGATCCAATAGAAGAAAATAGGATAATGCATAAGCATTGGCAAGTTAAATGTAAGACATTGATAAGACAGGCTAAGAGAGAATTTGAAAAGAAGTTGGCTGTAGAGGCAAAAACTCACAGTAAAAACTTTTTAAAATATATCCGAAGCAGAAAGCCTGTGAGGGAGTCAGTTGGACCGTTAGATGATCAAGGGGTTAAAGGGGCACTTAGAGAAGATAAGGCCATTGCGGAAAGATTAAATTATTTCTTTGCTTCGGTGTTTACTGAAGAGGATGTTGGGGAGGTACCCGTACTGGAGAAGGTTTTCATGGGAAATGATTCAGATGGACTAAACCAAATCACAATGAACCTAGAAGATGTGGTAGACCTGACTGACAAACTGAAGAGTAGTAAATCACCTGGACCAGATGGTATACACCCAAGAGTTCTGAAGGAACTAAAAAATGAAATTTCAGACCTATTAGTAAAAATTTGTAACCTATCATTAAAATCATCCATTGTACCTGAAGACTTGAGGATAGCTAATGTAACCCCCAATATTTAAAAAGGGTTCCAGGGGCGATCTGGGAAACTACAAACCGGTTAGCCTGACTTCAGTGCCAGGAAAAATAGTGGAAAGTGTTCTAAACATCAAAATCACAGAACATATAGAAAGACATGGTTTAATGGAACAAAGTCAGCATGGCTTTACCCAAGGCAAGTCTTGCCTCAAAAATCTGCTTCATTTTTTGAAGGAGTTAATAAACATGTGGATAAAGGTGAACCGGTAGATGTAGTGTACTTGGATTTTCAGAAGGCATTTGACAAAGTTTCTCATGAGAGGCTTCTAGGAAAAGTAAAAGGTCATGGGATAGGTGGCGATGTCCTTTCGTGGATTACAAATTGGCTAAAAGACAGGAAACAGAGTAGGATTAAATGGACAATTTTCTCAGTGGAAGGGAGTGGGCAGTGGAGTGCCTCAGGGATCTGTATTGGGACCCTTACTTTTCAATATATTTATAACTGATCTGGAAAGAAATATGACGAGTGAGGTAATCAAATTTGCAGATGATACAAAATTGTTCAGAGTAGTTAAATCACAAGCAGATTGTGATAAATTGCAGGAAGACCTTGTGAGACTGAAAAATTGGGCATCGAAATGGCAGATGAAATTTAATGTGGATACGTGCAAGGTGATGCATATAGGGAAAAATAGCCCATGCTACAGTTACACAATGTTAGGTTCCATATTAGGAGCTACCACCTAAGAAAGAGATCTAGGCGTCATAGTGGATAACACATTGAAATCGTTGGTTCAGTGTGCTGCGGCAGTCAAAAAAGCAAACAGAATGTTGGGAATTATTAGAAAGGGAATGGTGAATAAAACGGAAAATGTCATAATGCCTCTGTATCGCTCCATGGTGAGACCGCACCTTGAATACTGTGTACAATTCTGGTTGCCGCATCTCAAAAAAGATATAATTGCAATGGAGAAGGTACAGAGAACGGCAACCAAAATGATAAGGGGAATGGGAACAGCTCCCCTATGAGGAAAGACAAAAGAGGTTAGGACTTTTCAGCTTGGAGAAGTAATGGCTGAGGGGGGATATGATAGCGTTGTTTAAAATCATGAGAGGTCTAGAATGGGTAGATGCGAATCGGTTATTTACTCTTTCAGTTAATAGAAAGACCAGGGGGCACTCCATGAAGTTAGCATGTGACACATTTAAAAATAATCGGAAAAAGTTCTTTTTCACTCAACGCACAATTAAACTCTGGAATTTGTTGCCAGAGGATGTGGCTAGTGCAGTTAGTATAGCTGTGTTTAAAAAAGGATTGGATAAGTTCTTGGAGAAGTCCATTACCTGCTATTAATTAAGTTGACTTAGAAAATAACCATTGCTATTACTAGCAACGGTAACATGGAATAGACTTAGTGTTTGGGTAATTGCCAGGTTCTTATGGCCTGGATTGGCCACTGTTGGAAACAGGATGCTGAGCTTGATGGACCCTTGGTCTGACCCAGTATGGCAATTTCTTATGTTCTTAAACAGAAAACCAGGTTTTGCTTTGAAAAAGGTTGTGAGCGATCATCTTTTTACTGGACTAATTTTATCCACTTATGACTAGCTTTCCAGAGTGCTGCTTATTTCCTCAGGTTCAGTGTAGAATTCCTCAGAACAGGAAATGACCTCATAGTTCCTAACTATATATAAGGCTGAGAGATATTTTGGAACGAGAAAGGGATAATTTGAGAGACACGAGAGCATGTGTTGTGTGTGTGTGTACACACCCTGAACATACCAACAATACCAGCCATATGCCCTGAAAACAGCTGCCCACAAAGGGTTTGGGCCAATAATCCCTCCACAGTCCTTACTGAAACACATTTGCCTGAAGCTTCCCAGCTGCTAGGAGACTCTCCAAGCAAAAGCTTGCCCACCCCTCAATATCCGTCTTCCAAAGATAAGAATGTGACCTGGAGAGTCGTGCTCTTCTTCTGAGAGGACTAATGTTAGCAAATTTCATTGGCTATAAGATACACAAAGCCAGTCTGAGGTCTAAAACCTGCAGGAAAACCTCACTTGTCGGTCTCGTAATTTTTGATGAAAAACTTAAAAACAGATTTTTATCAAAGACAGAAAGGCAAAGAAAAGGAAGGGGTAGCATCCAAGAAGCTTCCCAAGAGACAAAAAAAAAAAAGTTCAGTATTTTAAGAGCCAAGTTTATGAGAAAATGTATTGCTTACCAAAACAGTACCCGGTTGTCAGGCACTGCTGACGCCACGCTTCAACAATCATTTCTAAATCACTCATGAAGTGGCATGGGGGCATGTGAAACTTCTCTGGGACTTTCTCTGGTTGTTTTAAAGGTTCCTCACCTGCACCGCAGGATATCACATGGGGTGATGAAGCAGCATCAATGAAATTTCACTGTTAATTTACAGAAAGGTCAAAAAGAGATTGTCACTGCTGTGCCAGTTGTCCTGACAGATTTCTGTTCTCGCCTACAAATTATCCTGATTGGTAACAACCGAAGGAAAACCTTCCTGAAGGACAATCAGGCCCCATTCCATGGGCCCATCAGAGAAGACCATTGCGAGAGACCTCCAATTGTGAAAGGCGTCTTCCTCCTTTACATTCTTGTAGGAGAGGGCCTATGAATGGCATCTCCCATTCATCCCATCCCATCCCTATATGCCACCAACTGCAGTAAGAACTGGGGTCACAGTCCCATCAATCAATACAGAACCTTCTAGGGACTTCTCTCTAGTCCTCTCAAGCTAAGTCAACAGTCAGTTAAAAAATAATAATAATCGTAGTAATACTGATAACTTAGATAAATGTACCATTGTTTTTCCCTTCGAAGAGGATCTGAATGTTTTATAGCTGTAGCATTTCAGAAACATCCCAAGATTTACATAACTATGCTGGAGATTTTTCAGGAATTTTACTATAAACTCAGCTACATTTTGTGGATTATTAGGTACCAAATAATAAATAAATAAATAAATAAATTCAGAACACGTAGGACAACACTGCTGGAGGCACGGAAGAGTTGCACAGGCAGCCACATCTGGGGTTGTCATTTCCACGACAGCTTCTGAAGAGCCAATGGCAGAATCATTAAATAAAATATAACTATTGCAGGGCTGATTTATTATCAATCCTGGGGGGGGGGGGGGGATGTAATCTGTTTGCACAGCCTTTGGTTTCATGTTGTGCTATGCTACAGGAGCTCCTCAATACACCCCTACTGCAGTGCGCACAGCATCCTGAACTGAACCCCTTGTGTCGGCCAAGTCACAGCTGTACTAATTGAAGCACAAGGAGCAAGTGAAAGACTCGGTCATTGTTGTCCTTTCCCAATCACCGGTATCTTCTTGCAAGGACATGTTGCGCTCTAGAGCCATAAACCTGGCTGTGGCTAAAGCACTCTACTCTTGATTCAAACTCTGCCTCAGCAAAGACCAAGGACATGCTGTGGGGAAGTGCCTGGGAATCCTTCAGAAAGGAGCAGAGCTGTCAAAAGCCCCCCTCCCCCCCCCCCGATAAGAAACTGGCAGCATGTCACTGGCCACAGGCACAGTGATTTACAGAATATAAAGGAATGGGGCTCCATAGTTAATCCAGCCCCCAAAGTGCAAGCAGCTTTCCCAGCCCAGCACGCTGCGTTCTTGTCTGCCTTGCTTCTGGCCTCCTCCAGCCGCATCCTGTTTACCTTCCTTTGGGATGCTGAGAAATATCTTTGGAAGAGGGTCCCACCCCAGTTCACTTCCTTTCCTAGCACAGCAAGAAAGGCCAGCCCAGCCCTGGCCTGGAAAAGACGCTGGCCCGGCAGCAGCTGAGAGGCTCTGGGAGTATCAGTGGCAGTGAAGGAGGGCTTAAGCCTGTAGCAAAGCTTTTAAAGGAATGAGGGTCTGAGGGAGGGGACACTGTGCTGGGCCTTGAGGGGACTCAGTACACCGAGTGCCTTCCTCCCGTGCTAATCTCACTCTCTTCCCGGTCCTATCTTCTTGCTTTAAAGAATCTGAAGCAAAGAGAAGAAAACTGAAACCATGGCTCTGACCTTTCTCCTCATAATCGGGCCAATACAGTACAGTGTGCTCCGACGGAGCACACTGTTAATTTGCCATTGGACGCGCGTTTTCCCTTACCCCTTATTCAGTAAGGGGCCGAAAACGCGCGTCCAATCCCCCGAACCTAATAGCGCCCGCAACATGCAAATGCATGTTGATGGCCCTATTAGGTATTCCCGCGCGATTCAGAAAACAAAATGTGCAGCCAAGCCGCACATTTTGCTTTCAGAAATTAGTGCCTACCCAAAGGTAGGCGCTAATTTCTTCGGGCACCGGGAAAGTGCACAGAAAAGCAGTAAAAACTGCTTTTCTGTGCACCCTCCGACTTAATATCATGGCGATATTAAGTCGGAGGAAGTAAAAAAAAAAAAAGAAAAAAAATTTGAAGTCGGCCTGCGGCTGTCAAAAACCGGACGCTCAATTTTGCTGATGTCCGGTTTCCGAGCCGTGGCTGTCAGCGGGCTCGAGAACTGATGCCGGCAAAATTGAGCGTCGGCTGTCAAACCCGCTGACAGCCGCCGCTCCGGTCCAAAAGGAGGCGCTAGGGTCGCCTACTGACAACTCCAGGGATGGAGAGAGGACTGGACAGGTAGCATGTTGTAGAAATCTCAAGATTTCCTCCAAACTAAAAAGTCTTTTTCTGAACTCTCTGATCGTCATCATGCATCAGCAACATCTAGTGGCAGGATGAAGAGTCAAGGATAATCAAGGCGAGGGCTGGTCTGGGCTGGGCTGAGCTGGGGGCGGGATGGGTCGTAAGAGAGTTCAAAATGAAGACTTGTGACACCCTCGCCCAAAAGAGGGCCGGTTGCACTTGCATAGGAAGCCCAAAGGGATAGGAGAAAATTGTGGGGCCAAGGGAGAAAAAAAAAAAGAATGATCTTACTCTCCCTCAGCGTTCTGCTTCCCATGCTTCCATTTTGCTATTGTCTGCTTCCTGCAGCCGGGTACTCTTCACTTAGGAAAACAACAGCTCACAAATCTCCCTGTGTCACTGCACATCCCTCTAACACTTCCCAGAAACATAACCGGAAGAGGACTGGTCCAAGACCAGGGAGTAGGGAAAGAATTCAACGCGTCTGGCGCCACCTGGTGGACGATAGTGGGATATTAGAAAGTCACACTGAGGCAGCCAGAAAGGAAGGGAGCAAGGCCCCAGGATCTGGGGCAGACAATAGCAAAATGGAAGCAATCTTCCAGCTGCTTTTTATTTTCGCTAGCTCATGAAGGGCTGGATTTACTGAGCTTCCCCCCCCCCCCCCCCCCCATAGATACAGAATGGGAATAAAATACCCAAGCCCTACATAAGAACATAAGAAATTGCCAGACTAGGTCAGACCAATGATTTGTATCTATACCTTGTAACCTTCTAGTCTTGGAGTCTGCTTGTGACCCACGCGCTTCCCGCTGGTTGTTGGAATTCCAGGCCGGTTAGAAGCATCTTTAGACCCCCGCCATCACGCTGACTGAAGGAAAAAGCATGAGTGCTGGAACGTACTGGTTCCCGGTGGCACTATGAATAAAAACTAAAGTTATTCTTTGGTTTTCTGAATCAAGAGCTGAAACTGCCTAGGAAAGTCAGCAAGAAAGATGTGTCCCCCAAAAATCTGAGCAACAGCACTGAAGAGGTTAAAAATAATTGTATCTGCTAAATGTTGGATAGAGTGGCTGTTGTGTTAGTCCACTCCAATCTATATAAATAAAAATGTAAATGTTCGTTTGTTCAAAATCTTAAATCTCCAAAAGTTTTTCACCAATTGGTTTGAAATTTTGACACAACGTTGCATTCGAATATGCGCGTGTTTTTATATACCTAGATTAAATAGATGTCACACCTGTGACAGGTAAAAACATGCTTTTTTGGAAAATCAGTGCCATCTGTTGGACGTAAAAGCAACACATGCTATACTAATCAGCTGTTGTTCACTTAACAGTACATCTAGAAAATGGACAACGGGTTTATTTCACAGCTGCAAATGTGCAACAAATAGCCCTGAATCCACCAGCTACAACATTAACTGCTTTCTTCACATTATGTCTAAATGACGCATTTGCGAAAACATTGCTGTATCCGGAAGTGCCTACATATTACACATGGAATGTGAGTAGAAAATCATTTGAACAACGCAAACAAGGAGAGCGAGTCAACGGACAACCTGGAATATTCAAAGAAACTACGAAAGGCAGGCTGTATACCGTGCATCCCAATCAAGATGAATGCTTCTTTCTTCGCATGCTGTTGGTAAATGTGCCCGGTCCAACGTCTTTCCAGCAACTGAGAATTGTCAACGGCGTTACACATGCCACTTTCCGCAGTGCATGTCAAGCTCTGAATTTATTGGAGAACGACCGACACTGGGATGTATGCATTAATGACGCGTGCAACACGTCACATCCAAATCAAATTCGTGCTTTGTTTGTGCTCCTTCATCTCCAACAGAGTTATGGGAGAAATATAAATCGCACATGGCTGAAGATATTTTCCCTTGAATACGCAAGGAAAATTCAAATATGAACATGGATTTCACAGCACAAATCTACATTGAAGTGTTGATAGTGATTGAAGATTTGTGCTTAGAAATCACGAACAAAGTTCTCAATCAATTGGGAATGTCATCATCGAATCGATCTGCTGCTGCTTTGTTCGATGTAGATTTGCGTCATGAACAAAATTACAACACGGGTGATCTTTTGTCATATGTGTAATCAAATATTCCTAAGCTAACGCGTGAGCAAAAAGGCATTTACAATCAAATAATGCAAAATGTCAATAACGGGGTGGGAGAAATCTTCTTCTTAGATGCGCCAGGAGGAACTGGTAAAACATTCCTAATTAGATTGATTCTGGCAGCAATTCCATCCCAAAATGACATAGCCTTAGCTCTTGCGTCGTCCGGAATAGCTGCGACATTGCTACCAGGTGGAAGAACTGCTCATGCCACTTTGAAATTGCCATTGAACATGCAATTCATTGAAACTCCAACATGCAACATTTCCAAAGCATCCGACATGGGTAAAGTATTGCAAACATGCAAACTTATTGTTTGGGATGAATGCACAATGGCACACAAAAAAATTGCTCGAGGCTCTTGATCGATCATTGCAAGATTTGCGTGGAAACATCAGACCATTTGGGAACGCATTAATATTGCTTGCAGGAGATTTCAGGCAAACATTACCTGTAATTCCTCGATCGACACCAGCGGACGAAATAATTGCTTGCCTGAAATACTCTACTTTGTGGCGACACGTAAAGATGTTAAAATTAACTACAAATATGCATGTCCAGCTGCAAAACGATCAATCAACTGAGATATTCTCACATCAATTGCTGGAAATTGGGAACGGAAAGGTGCCAGTTGATCTGACCTCAGGACGAATTTCATTGCCTCATAACTTCTGTAATTTAGTGATGTCAAAAGAAGAATTGGTTGAAAAAGTATTTCCCAATATTCAAACCAATTATAAGAAGCACGATTGGCTGAGAGAAAGAGCTATTCTTGCGGCCAAGAACAAAGACATCTACGAACTTAACAATATTATTCAGTCTAACATTCAAAGCGAGGCAGTCACATACAAGTCCGTCAACACTGTTGTGGAAGCAGATGAAGCGGTTAATTATCCAACAGAACTTTGGAATTCACTCGATCTGCCAGGGATGCCACCGCACGTACTGCAATTGAAAATCAGCGTGCCAATCATCATGTTGTGAAATATCAACCAGCCAAAGCTTTGCAACGGCACACGGCTTGCAGTCAAAAATTTAATGAGCAACGTCTTAGAAGCAACAATCTTGAAAGCACCTTTCAAAGGTGAAGATGTCCTCATTCCTCGCATTCCTATGATTCCAACGGATATGCCATTTCATTTTAAGAGATTGCAATTCCCAATTCGATTGGCATTTGCAATAACCATCAACAAAGCTCAGGGCCAATCTTTAGAATTGTGCAGTTTAGATGTAGACACTGTTTGCTTCTCACATGGACAATTATATGTTGCGTGTTCTAGAGGAGGCAAACCAGACAATCTCCATATCTGCACAGACAATGGAACAACAAAAAATATTGTATACCCACAAGCATTGTGAAATTAAACATATTAGAAACTAGCTGTACCCGGCTGTACAGCTAGTGCAGAAATAAAAGTCAACAAAAAAAATAATAAAAGGTGATAATTTTTATTGGATTAGTTTAATACATTTCTGGATTAGCCTTGGGCACCCTCAGCTTTCACAATGGGCCTTGTGAAAGGCGAGAGGAAGCGGGGGAAGGGTGGTGGAGTGATACATGAAATAAGTGATAAGAAGGTGACAGACAGGCGACAGCACTGTGTCTTGTGGTCCATGTCTTGGGGGGTGGGGGTTTACTGTTAGGTTTACTGAATTTTCCAACAGTAAATAAAGCAAGAAGTACATGTCTTAGGAAACACATACTAAAAACAGAAAACAATGCTCAAATGTGCACCTCAGAAATGCAAGTAAGACCACGGAAAGAAAATTCAATCCACGAGGGCAGATATAAGTTTACCTGACAGAAATATAAAGGGATATTGAGAAATGTATACACTGCCTCTTTTACCTGTGGCAAATTTTTGCAAACTTTAGCTACAGTTATGTGGCAGAGCTGCACATTTTTTCATAAAGATTCACAGTTTGCATTATGCAAAAAAAAAAAGTAAAGGTTTTCTTGGAAATCTTTCACATTATTTTTGAACAAAATTTAAACTATATACAAATACAAAATTTATCAAGTACAAAAATCAACTATTTATCAAGTAAAACCAAATAAGTAACACATTTCTAGCTGTGAATTGAAATACAGTACAACCAGAGTTTTTATATTTTCTTGAGAAAATCCTTGTCTTTCCGAGTATATGAGCTTCCGTATCCCGAAAATGGCCTCAGTATCAGCAGTGTGCTATGTTGTTAATTGCAAAGAAAGATACGTGCGCATACCAGTGAATTTTAAAAGCCCGGCGCGTGCCAAAATCGGGAGCCACACGCATAAGACGGTCAGCGTGTACTGAGCAGATTTTAAAAGTCGCCCCGAGGACGCGCCTATCTCCTGCTGCACGCACTAGGAAAATATTTGCAAAAAAGAGGCATGGAGTGGGTGTGATCTGGGAGTGGGGCGTATCGGGGGAAGGCCAAGAGATGTGCATGTAAATACTTTCGTGCGCAGGCGTGTGCCGGGGTCCCCTGCTGTGTAACTTTACTACTGCTATGGATGGCATGTAAGTAATCAAATTAAAAAATCCAGGCTAGTCAGCGGGCTTTAGGGATGGCAATTTTTAAACAGACATGGGGGTGCACATGTGCACACGTTTGTCGGCTCAGTCCATTTTATAACATTCACACCTATATGCATGCATGTTATAAAATAGCCTGGATGTACATACATGTACACACAAGTTTAAATGGATGCGTGCATGTGCGCTCAAATGCCGCTTCTACCGCGTAAGTGGGGGAATTTTATAAAAGGACGAGCGCCAATGCTATTTGCCATTTTACCAGTTCATCCCCAGTTCGCACAGTTTAGGGATAGGGCTTGCCAATCCTATCCCTGTCCATGTGCATGTGCTACCCAGCGCGCGCACATGGACGCGCGAAGGGGAGATAGACAAAGGCCATAATCGCACAGCAACGCATCGTCCGGCTTCCCTCCCAGTCCTTTCCAATTAATGAGAGGGCTGGGAGGGAACTTCCCTACCTCCTACCCTAACCTCCCTTCCCCTATCCTACCCGCCCCCCTATCCTAGGTCCTCCCCATTTTTTTACCTCTCTTTTTGCTCCTGCAAAGGAGCTGTAGCAAGTTGCGCGCGCCAGCAGGGTGCCGGTGCACGATCCCCTGCACGGGCGCAAATGGCTGCTGTACCAGGCGCCTCTAGCCCCGCCCCTCTGCCAAGGCCCGGCTCTTGTGCACATAACAGGGGTTACGCGCGCGGCCGGGCCTCTTTTAAAATGCACGCGGCATGCGCAAGGCTCGGCCGCGCGCGCAACCCCTGTGTTTTACGCACGCGCGCACCATTAAAAATCCGGCCAATACTGCATATGTTGTAAAATGGATGCGTTTCTGGATGCCAGCCGGCAAACACACTCACATGTGCGCCCGCACACCTGTTTAAAAGTTACCATCATATATTGGATACATGGTAAAAGGTACAAAAAGGGATTGAATTAACAACAGTTTGAAACTTGTCAGCAGTAGTGTCAGTCATCAAGAATTCTATGAATTGAAATTCATGCCCCCTCTGAAAGTTGCGGGATACCAGCAATTGCAGACTTCCAAAAACATATCCAGGTCTTCATTGCTGGTATATAGTTGGCCACAAATGTAGGTCCAAAAACTTTTATATAAAAATGAAATTCTTTTACAGAGACATCACTCCATCCAGGAATTATATCACAATCATCTTTGGTTTGATTTAAGAGATCTTTGAGGGATTAAACATTCTGACTGCTTTATCTGTCCATGCCAACTTCAACCCTCCCCTCCTGTTCCCTTCAAGACAGGAGGGAATTGGGGGGGGGGGGGGGGGGGGGGGGGGAGATGAACAACTGAAGAGGAGGAGCTGGAATAGGAAGCAGATTTATGCTTCTTTCCTTTGCTTTGTCTGCTCCAGCCTTAGGCTCAACCCCTTCCCTCAAGTTCCCTTCAGGCTGCTTGTTCTAATTATGATATAGTCCCACCATATATGGATCTGAGATCCCTAGAGACCACATCCCCACCAACAAAGGGAACTAGAACCACTGAACATATTATAAAATAAGGCACATCTACACATCCAATACAGTAAACAAAGCATTAAGTCTCTATTCTTATTACATAAAGATAATTTAATAGTAGCATTCCAAACCTCACTCCAATCAGTCTCATCAAGGTTCAAAGATAAGTCAAAATTCCATCTACGAATAAGGGAATCGTTAGTCTCAAGAGTCTGAATCCCGCCTTGAAGGTAACAATAGAAACAAGATATGATCTTGTTGTGTAATACGTTTTTAAAACCACTTTGAACCCTCAACACATCCATGTCACCCTTGGCCTTATGAATATCCCAACACAACTGTAAATAAATATAATTAAAATGATCCAGAAGTCCACATTTTTCTTTCAGGAACAAAAAAAGATTTAAATGTGTTGCCTTGCCATTTTTCATCTGAAAACCTAAGGCCGCTATTATGCCAACTCACCGTGAAGATAAATGAGGATTACCCATCAGTGAAGAAGCTGGAGGAAGTACCTCTGTATGAGTTTAACAGTATGCCGTAACTTCAATATATGAGAAAAGATTGGGCTAATCCTTCCCAATTTAGAATGCACTGTGGATCCCAAAGAGAGGCCCAATAAAACCCTTGGACCATGCAGGCACAGGATCACTATTGAATCAACGAATCAAGCCCAAATCCCAACCAGATGAGCTGATAAATATTAAAGAAAGAAATCAGGGACCTCCAACCCCGAAAATCTTTCAGGTACTGCAACATACTTAATATGGGGGCATTGTTCTTTGCCCCCAAAAGGAAGATAAAGCCCCCTGCAACACCCAGAAATCCTTTTGGGGAACATTACAAGGCTAGTAGTGAAAAAGATACAAGACACGAGGAGATTCTAGTCTTGGGCTTGGCATGCATCCGAAACAAATGTATGTTACATGATATTTCATAATGTACTGTTTGCTATTTTTTTCCCCACAGGGAAATTAATAGCATTCATCAATGAGGCTATTAGTTATTCATTCCTGATGCAAAAACAAAAATGCGCGTCCAATACACACATTTTTTAGCTCAGAAATTAATGGCTGCCTGGAGCAAGAAGTCGGGCCCAGGCGGCAGGCAAATGTGGTCAATTCCAAAGCAAGAGGTTGATACCAAGAGATCAGGCTGGAACGTATGAAGACACACAAAGGTATTGGATGAGACAAGGAGAAGAGGTTGAGGCTGGGCGAGACAAGCAGGAACAGGCAAGGCTGAATGATGCAAAACAGGAAGAACAGGAACTAGAAACGCAGGACAAACAGGAACTAGGAAGTCGAGAGCAACATGCACCTCAAATGCAGGACACCTGTTGCTGAGGCATCGTGGCAGTGTTCTGGGGAGCTTTAATTCGAGGAGCCAGAAATGACATCAATGGGTGCCACATGGACTTTTCCCACTGCGGCCCCTTTAAGATACAGAGCGCACTCCACAAAGGCCCATGCTGAAGCAGGGAGATGATGGTGTCCCCCGCTGCAGGAGGGCCCAGCCAGTATCAGGAGTGAGTGAGACAGCTTGTAGGGGCTTTCTGCAAGCTGTCTCACTCCCATCCAAAGCCCCCTTCCCCTTTTCCTGGGTTTGGGTTTATGGAGAAACCTCCTGTGAAGGTTTCTGAGCAGTTGTGGGGCTTGAAGATTAGAGGCTGGTTCCCAAGAGTTCTCCTCTGGTCCGAAGGTTTTCCAGGAGATTAGATACTGAATTTGATTCCTTACCCTGTGGGAATCCAAGAACTCCTGGACCTCAAACTGGGTATCTTCTTCGACAGGAACTTCTGTAGGCTGGATGGGCAGTCTGGACAGCCACAATAGGATTGCTGGTTTCAGCAGGGAGACATGGAACACATTGTGAATCCAGAGAGACATGGGTAACTTGAGTTTAGAGGCTACTGACCCGACTTGCCTTACAAGGGGAAATGGTCCCACAAATGTTGGGGAGAACTTCAGCGAAGGGATTCTAAGGTGTAAAATTTTGGTACTCAGCCAAACCAGGTTCCCAGGTTGGAATGATGGTGCACCTGTCTTTTAGAACATTCTGCCACTTGTTCTAGGAGATGGTGGGTTTTCTACCAGAGATACTGGAGTTAGCACCCTATTAAGCTGGCTGTGCAACAAGCACAGAGACTGGGACAGGCTAGGGTGTACCAGGATAACAGCTAAATACTACATAAAAAGATGAGGACCCGGTCAAGCTGCTCACATGATTATTGTGGCAAAACACTACCCATGGGAGTAAAGATGCCCAAAGTCTTGGCGTTGATTTACGTGCGCTCTTAGGAAAGCTTTAAGGCTCCGATTCATGCGCTTGGTTTATCCATTGCTTTGGGGGGTGATAAATTGAAGTGAAGTCCAAGGTAATCCTAAATTTCTTGCACAGGCTTTTCCAGAAACAGGCCATAAACTGTTCTGCCCAATCAGAGAGAATATGGAGAGGAAGGTCGTGCAGCTGAAAAATATGCTGGATGAAGAGACTGGCTAGTTCAGGTGTTGAGGGAAGACCAGGGAGAAGAATGTGTAACTAGGCCTGTCAGGGTTTATTATATCTTGGTCTGGTATAGCCTCCAGAAGAGGGAGTTCCTCCCTCCTTGTTCTATCCTTCCCCCTTATGAGATGGGCTTTAGGCTCACCTATAAGAATGCGATCCCACAGGTGGACTGACCAGATGGTGTGAGGTTTGTTTGCTTCACAGTGGACAATGCCAAAAGAGAGAAAGTTTTTGGAGTTTAGAGTTGGGAAAAGAGATTTAAGGAACAGTTACTTCCCATGACCAGTTAACAGTGGGTGGCAATTATTCTGAGGACTGCTTTTTTTTGTACATTTTGAAGAACAGTTCTTGAGGAATTTTGCATTTTTGCTATTTACAGGAGAAAAAGAATGGGGATTTTTGGAGTTTTCCCCTCTGGTTCAGGCTGCAGGGACAGGACGATTTCCTTACCTTTTTTGGAGAGGGTTTTATGGACACTGATCCAGAAGTACCACCTAGAAGAAGGACATGGAGGATGGATAAGGACACTGTTTTTCTTGTTATGATTTTTGTGGTACTCTCTATGATTTTTGTCATACTGGCATATATCCTATTTTTCAAACTTCAGAAAAGTTTATTTTTGTTGAACACCATCTATGCCTACATGCTGCCTTATTGAAAAGGATTCCAGCCAGCGATCTCTACCTCTGTGAGTACCAAGCATTCAGTGACTGTGTTAAGGAGAGAGTGAGTGCATAAGAGACTGAGTTCCCCACCACAGCATAAAGGCCCCCGAGGGTTCTTCCCCCTCCCTACCGGTGAACCCCCCCCCAGGGTTATTACTCTGATGTTTGAGAGTTGTTTGATGTCTAGGGGAGAAGCTATGACCCTTTGATTAGAGAGCAATTTTAGATCTAATTCTCAGTGGAGCACAGGATTTGGTGAGAGAGGTGGGGCCGCTTGGCAATAGTGATCCTAATATGATCAAATTTGAATTAATGACTGGAAGGGGGACAGTGTGCAAATCCATGGCTCTCGTGCTAAACTTTCAAAAGGGAAACTTTGAGAAAATGAGAAAAATAATTAGAAAAAAACTGAAAGGAGCAGCTACAAAGGTAAAAAGTGTGCAAGAGGTGTGGTCATAGACAACCGGCTAAACTTCAAGGCCCATATCAACAAAACAACCAAAGACTGCTTCTATAAACTCCAGGTTCTGAAGAGGATAAGACCTCTTTTCCATGCCCAAGACTTCAGAACGATCATCCAAGCAGTCATTTTTGCAAAATTAGACTACTGCAATTCCCTATTGCTAGGTCTGCCCTCTTCCTACTCCAAACCACTACAGATGGTTCAAAATTCAGCAGCTCGATTACTAACAGGCGCAAGAAAGAGAGACCACATATCCCCCATTCTGAAAGAGTTACATTGGCTACCCGTCCACTTCCGTATCATGTACAAAGCCATTTGTGTCATCTTCAAAACTATTCATCAACGCATCTCCCTCGATCTACAAATCCCCCTCCAAGTATACAACTCGACAAGACCTACCAGAAATGTCTACCGAGGCGCCCTCAAAGTTCCCCCTGCGAAAATGACCAAACACATCACTCTAAGAGATCGTGCCACCTCCACTGCTGGCCCTTCTCTGTGGAATTCCATTCCCACAGATCTCAGACTGGAACCTTGCCTCTTAACTTTCAGGAAAGGACTTAAGACTTGGTTATTCAAGCAAGCTTTCCCAGACACAATCTAATATCACGTCATAGATACAAACCAAGGACTTCAAATACTCAGCCATTAATTATGCCATTTTTACATAGCATTTAATTTATTTGTATACTGTTCAACCGTTTATTCTTTCCTATCTCTTCCTTCTTATCCAAGTTCTGCTACCCTTGTTATTTGTAACTGCTCCTTCGATCACCACAGTTCTAGTTGATGTATTTAATGCACTCCCGTTTCATGTAAACCAGCAAGATATGTGCTCATGATTGCCGGTATATAAAAACCTTAAATAAATAAATAAATAAATAAATAAATAAATAAAAAATTGTTAAAAAATACCATTCTAGAAGCACAGTCCAGATGTATTCCATGCATTAAAAAAGGTGGAAAGAAGGCAAAACGATCACCGGCATGGTTAAAAGGGGAGGTGAAAGAAGCTATTTTAGTCGAAAGATCTTCATTAAAAAATTGGAAGAAGGATCCAACAGAAGAAAATAGGATAATACATAAGCATTGGCAAGTTAAATGTAAGACATTGATAAGAGAGGCTAAGAGAGAATTTGAAAAGAAGTTGGCCACAGAGGCAAAAACTCACAGTAAAAATTTTTTAAATATATCCGAAGCAGAAAGCCTGTGAGGGAGTCAGTTGGACCATTAAGGGGCACTTAGAGAAGATAAGGCCATCGCAGAAAGATTAAATGATTTTTTTGCTTCAGTGTTTATTAAAGATGATGTTGGGGAGATACCCGTATCAGAGAAGGTTTTCATGGGTAATGATTCTGTTATGGTTAATGGTGATTGGGTGGATCCTTGGACACTGTGGCAGCTGACCACGCCCATGGGGGGCAGTCCTGTGAGGGACCACAGTGTCAGGCTAAACTCCAGACAAACAAACACAGATTTGAATCTTTTATTAAACAGTTTATGGAACCACCAGAGGTGGCAGTAGTGAGTAGTGGTTGTAGAGCCCGGCTGGGCGCATCTCCCACAGAACGCTGGAACAGCGGATCCTCTGTAGAGCAGTGCTGTAGTGGAAAGAGACTGAGAGATTTGAGTACATAATAAGATTAGTATTCAGAGTCCCAATAGAATTAGGAGAGCTCAGAGACAGGGAGAGCAGGCCCTAGAGGAGCGAGTACCTGATCCCTTAGAGCAGAGAGACTCAGTGGTGTTGTACTCACTAGCAGTAGCAGAGATTCCACTAGACACCGGAGCAGAGAGCAGGCCCTCGAGGAGCGAGTACCTGATTCCGGCGAAGCAGTACTGTAGAGAGAGATGCTATCTGTACTCACTGATGGTGAGTACAGATAACTTAGTTCTTCCAAGTAGAAGGGTAGAAGTAGCAGGCAGCGACACAGGGAACATGGACCCTCGAGGAGCGAGTACCGGTTTCCTGATAGCACCTGAAAGAAGCAGAGAGGCCCCCGAGGAGCGAGTACCCCATTAGCGACCCCGAAGGGTAGTAAGAGCTCCAGTTAGAGCTGGCATGGCAGAGTAGCTTAGGAACAGAGAACGAATCCCATCCATATGAATCCTGTTGCTAACTCAACGAGCTAGCAAATACTGTAGGCAGATATAATCTGGAGTCGTGACATCAGAACAGGGGGACGCCCCTGAAGTTCGCGCTAACTTGAAAATAAAGATGAGGGTGGCGTGCGCGCGCGTCCCCTAGAGGTACCTTGAAGGAGAATGGCGGGAGACAGCACCAAAGCCGGTCCGGGGAACCGGAGAGAACGGCAAGCAGATGCCGTGGTGACCATCAGTCCAAGGTGAGTGGGAGGAGCTGAAAGTATAGAGAGGTAGATGGGGCGATGCCGTCGAAGACCGACGGACGCAACAGATTCAGATGGACTGAACCAAATCACGGTGAGCCTAGAAGGTGTGGTAGGCCTGATTGACAAACTGAAGAGTAGTAAATCACCTGGACCGGATGGTACACAATCCAGGGTTCTGAAGGAACTAAAAAATGAAATTTCGGACCTATTAGTAAAAATTTGTAACCTATCATTAAAATCATCCATTGTACCTGAAGACTGGAGGATAGCAAATGTAACCCCCATATTTAAAAAGGGCTCCAGGGGCGATCCAGGAAACTACAGACCAGTTAGCCTGACTTCAGTGCCAGGAAAAATAGCGGAAAGTGTTCTAAACATCAAAATCACAGAACATATAGAAAGACATGGTTTAATGGAACAAAGTCAGCATGGCTTTACCCAAGGCAAGTCTTGCCTCACAAATCTGCTTCACTTTTTTGAAGGAGTTAATAAACAAAACATGTGGATAAAGGTGAACCGGTAGATGTAGTGTACTTGGATTTTCAGAAGGCATTTGACAAAGTTCCTCATGAGAGGCTTCTAGGAAAAGTAAAAAGTCATGAGATAGGTGGCGATGTCCTTACGTGGATTACAAATTGGCTAAAAGACAGGAAACAGAGTAGGATTAAATGGACAATTTTCTCAGTGGAAGGGAGTGGGCAGTGGAGTGCCTCAGGGATCTGTATTGGGACCCTTACTTTTCAATATATTTATAAATGATCTGGAAAGAAATACGATGAGTAAGGTAATCAAATTTGCAGATGATACAAAATTGTTCAGAATAGTTAAAACACAAGCAGATTGTGATAAATTGCAGGAAGACCTTCTGAGACTGGAAAATTGGGCATCGAAATGGCAGACGAAAGTTAATGTGGATAAGTGCAAGGTGATGCATATAGAGAAAAATAACCCATGCTATAGTTACACAATGTTAGGTTCCATATTAGGTGCTACCACCCAAGAAAGAGATCTAGGTGTCATAGTTGATAACACATTGAAATTGTCGGTTCAGTGTGCTGCGGCAGTCAAAAAAGCAAACAGAATGTTTGGCATTATTAGAAAGGGAATGGTGAATAAAACGGAAAATGTCATAATGCCTCTGTATTGCTCCATGGTGAAACCGCACCTTGAATACTGTTTACAATTCTGGTCGCTGCATCTCAAAAAAGATATAATTGCGATGGAGAAGGTTCAGAGAAGGGCTACCAAAATGATAAGGGGAATGGAACAGCTCCCCTATGAGGAAAGACTAAAGAGGTTAGGACTTAGCAGCCTGGACAAGAGACGGCAGAGGGGGGATATGATAGAGGTGTTTAAAATCATGAGAGGTCTAGAACGGGTAGATGTGAATCGGTTTTTTACTCTTTCAGACAGTAGAAAGACTAGGGGGCACTCCATGAAGTTAGCATGTGGCACATTTAAAACTAATCGGAGAAAGTTCTTTTTCAATCAACGCACAATTAAACTCTGGAATTTGTTGCCAAAGGATGTGGTTAGTGCAGTTAGGATAGCTGTGTTTAAAAAAGGATTGTATAAGTTATTGAAGGAGAAGTCCATTACCTATTATTTAAGTTGACTTAGAAATAGCCACTGCTATTACTAGCAACAGTAACATGGAATAGACTTAGTTTTTGGGTACTTGCCAGGTTCTTATGGACTGGATTGGCCACTGTTGGAAACAGGATGCTGGGCTTGATGGACCCTTGGTCTGACCCAGCATGGTATGTTCTTATGTTCTATAAATCTGACATGGCGTTTAGTTAACATGGTAGCCTAATCACAAACATTGATCAGAAAAGGACAATATAATTGCGATCACTTTTTCAGTGGTATCTAAAACCTCCTCCAAAAAATGAGGCAGCTTATTACATAGGGCAAATTGATAAGTCAAAGTTCCATCTTCTATTTTACATCATTTTCAGTTTCAATACTTTTCAGTATCAATTCAACTAAGATGCATTCATTGGAATTGCATTTCTTGAATTCTAGTAGCAATTGATGCCTTATAGATATTAGGGATGTGCAGCAGGGACGGATTCGTCTGATTCGGTATTCGTATTCGTCGGGACCCAAATCCGTTGCATCCGTTTTCAGGGGACCCCAATTCGTCCATTAATTACATATGGTATTCGTTTCCCATTAAAGTTGAAAAAAACCCCATCCCAACCCTTTAAATTTAATTAACTACAACCCCCCCCCCCCACCCTCCTGACCCCCCCAAGACTTGCCAAAAGTCCCTGGTGGTCCAGTGGGGGTCCTGGAGTGATCTCCTGCCGGTATTCAAAATGGCGCCGATAGCCTTTGCCCTTACTATGTCACAGGGGCTACCGGTGCCATTGGTCGGCCCCTGTCACATGCTAAGAGCAATGGACAGCCGACGCCATCTTGTGCTCCTACCATATGACAGAGGCCTCCCCGGAGGCTTGTTTAATGTTTTATGAACCTTAGGCAACATATAAATTGTTGGCATGTTCAATATTCAAGAATCAAAACTCTTTTTTTGTTAAGGAACCTACCTCTACAGCAGTGCTAGTGACCCTTTTAATAACTGATCGTAATCTTCTTGTTAGATCTAAAGATAACAGTTTATAACAATGTTCATCTGATAATTGATGCAAAACCTTCAAAATATAGTCCTCTTTATTCATGATAACGATTCCCCCCCTCCTTTATCAGCTGATTTTATAATAATTGTTGAAGTTCTCTGTAATTTGTCCAGAGCATCTTTTTCTAATCTTGATAAATTATAAGATAAAAAGATTTCCTTTGTTCCAGTTGCTTAAGATCCTGCATTACAGATTCCTTAAAAGTGTGTATAATTGGATCCAAAGGTCTTGGCGGTGTCCATATTTGATGACTTTCTCTTTGGCGTGAACCAAACCCCATTAATGAAAAAGGTATGGCAATAATCTCAGCTAATATGAGTACGAACTTTATAATCACCAGAATATACCATTCACAGAGAGAACATATTTGCTAGTTTTAAGTTTAGTATTTGTTTGCCAGTGTTAGAACTGTGTTTTGGGAAAATAAACGTTGATTCTCTGAGCTAGTAAAAGATAGTATTTCTTTGCCAGTGTTTGAATTGTGAGTTTGCAAAGGTCACTTACTTGATCTGTGAGGATTCTGGTTCCTGCATAATTAGAATAGTTACTAGTTTGATTCCTACCCTCCCATCTACCCTTCTCTCATTTTTAGATATACAGATCATCACCCCCACTAGGAGGAAAGTCTTCAAAATTAATCAATTAGTCACTAAAATAATATTCAATGAACCTTGTTTATAATAATTAACTAATTTAAGTCCTGCTACTGGTGGGAAGATGGTAGATGTCACCTAGATAGGATTTTAGACAAAACTGGAGAGGAGCCGGATGTCATGGTGTATGTGGGCACCAACAATGTAAGGCGTGGGAGGGAGGTTCTGGAAGACAAATTAGGCTCTTAGGTAGAAAGCTGAAAACCAGAACCTCCAGGGTGGCATTCTCTGAAATGTTCCCTCTTCCACGCACAGGTCCCCAAAGTCAGGCAGATCTCTGGAGTCTCATTGCATGGATGAAACAATGGTGCAGGGAAGAGGGATTTGAGGAAGGTGAAGTCCTTTCCAAAAGGACAAGCTCAACTTTAACCAGGGTGGAAACAGGCTGCTGGTGCTAACCTTTAAAAAGGAGATAGAGCAGCTTTTAAACTAGAACAAGGGGGAAAGCCGACAGTTGCTCAGCAGTACATGATTCAGAGGGAGGTATCTTCAAAGGATACTAATGATGCATTAGAGTTAGGATATCCCAACAGAGAGGTTCCAATAAAAGTAAAAGAAGTCCATGTGCCTATAAGTAAAGAATCACCTGAACTAATCCCCCCTAATCACTGTTAGGAAGCGCTAGGAGAGCGATTCCGCTTACCAGGGGATTGTGTGTTCTTGGACCACGGCTCGACCCCAGAGGAACTCTGAAGAGGTGCTGCGGCAGGCGAAGCATGCCCGAGCATGGGCTGGAAAGGAGCGAAGCTAGACTGAAGACAGATGACTGAAGCTACTGACCCTCCTCCGGTCCTGCACGATTCGGAAGATCAGCAACGCAATGGTGGTCTTAATGAACAGTCCTCCGACCATTCCAAGCCCTTTCGGACCTGCCGCTGGGTAACGGCAAAACGCTGCAGGCTGGATGGAGACCAGGGCAGTGAAGACCGGAACATGGAGATTCAGACGAAGACTCAGGAACAAGGTACTTGGGTGCACAGACGAAGACTCAGGAACAAGGTTCATGATATTCAGAAGACTAAAGCAGGGTTCAAGGTATTCAGAAGACTCAAGCAAAGTACTGGGTTGAGACTGTGATGCAGCGCGCCCTACACAGCCCACCCATGGGACTGGTCACGGACCACGCTGGACTCGAAGTAGTCTCTAGACGAGGTATGGAATAATGAAAGAAACATGTCTCAGAAGCTGTTGAGGCCTGCACCGGGGCGCGCCCTACACAGCCGCCAATGGCTGGTCACGGACCATGCTGGAACAGCACAGGTACTGGCAGAGTCTTTGGCATGGACGGAGCAAGCACAAGGAACTCCGTAGACCAGGGACAAGGACAGAAGCAGAAGTCTTCTGGAGGCTTGTGCTGCAGAAGTGAGAAAGGCATTGAACCACGCGGCGCCCCACACAGCTCGGCCTTGGGACTGGTCGCCGACCACGACATGGCACGCCAGGAAAGGTGGAGACGAGGAACCTGGGGTTCAGGACATCAGGACTGGATCACAGACAACAGGGACAGGAGATGGACATCAGGAACAGGAGACTGACATCAGGACTGGGTCACGGACATCAGGAATAGGAGACAAACATCAGGACTGGATCACGGACATCAGGAGCAGAAGACGGACATCTGGACTGGAACACGGATATCAAGAATGGATCATGGACTTCAAGACAAGACATGGAGCTCCAACAGGAAACACAGGACCTTGAAGAAGAGCTGGAACAGAGAAGACTCCTGGAGCGAAGACAGGAACATCCAGGAGCAACTAACTCCTTGCGAAGGCAACGCTAGAATGAACACTGGGCCCTTTTGTAGGGCTGAAGAGGACAACGCCCAGGGAGGAGCTAGCAGGGGGCCACACCTGGCTGGCCCTTGAAGAGGAGAAGCGAAGCGCGCGCCCGCGCCTATGGAAGCTGGAGGAAAAGAGAGCAGGGATGTTGGTGGCGTCCTTGCCACGGGAAAGCCCACTGAAGCAAACAGGAGCGGCTCTAGCCGCGAAGAAAGAAGAGAGGGCTTCAGGCTGGCTGCAGGCACCGGCAGGGACGGCTTACCTGCCGGGCAAGGACCCGGGCAGCAGCAGGCACGGCCTCTCTGCCGGCTGAGGACCCTGGCAATGGTAAGAACAGCTCCCTGCCATCCTAGGACCCCGGGAGCAGCAGGAGCGGCAGCGGCGGTCCCTGCCGCGAAGAGAGGAGAGCAGGAGCTGCAGCGGCTAACCTGGCTGCGAGGGAAGGCTCCTGGCACTAGGCCCCTGCCCTGCCGTGCAGGGCAGGAGAATGTGGCTCCCGTGCCGCGTTGGAAGAAGCAGCATCAGCGACCCGACTGGCTGTCCATAAGATCTTGATTGGATGTCACCACCTCTTATAGACACGAGATTGTGGGATGCAAATGATGTCATCTGAATCTCGATACATAGGAATATTCTTGTTCAGAGAGTTCATTAGCAAAACAGGTGCTAGAACAATACCCATTTCATAGATGGATACAAAGTTTTTACCAAGGATATCTTTCATAGTTCTTGTGTCCAAGGTTCTCTTCTCACATTGGAAGATGATGACAACTCTCTGATATGAAAAAACAAACACAGTCTTTACTCCTCTGTGTGAAAAACAGTCGCATATAAAGTAAACAAAATCATCACATGGCTACAAACTCCATGTTTGTATTGCTTTATACCTGCACATTTTGCTCAGTCTGGGGCCGATGCAATTCAGTGTGCTCAGCCGAGCGCACTGTATAACCCGCAGTTGGACGCGGGTTGTATAGGCACCAACTAATCCTGTTATCCAATAAGGGGATTAGCGCATCTACAATGCGCTTCCAATATGGAGTGAATCTAATAGCGCTAATCACATGCAAATGCATATGAATGAGGCTATTAGCTATTCACTCCCAATGCAAAATAAAAATGTGCATCTAGGACGCACTTTTTAGCAATCAGAAATTAATGCCTGCCTGGTGCAGCATCGGTTTTCTTAACTGGCGGACAGCCGCCGACAGCGGACCTCTCTCGGGTGCACACTGTCAAGGAGGTGCTAGGGGCGCGCAATCGCCCCAAGCGCCTCCTCGACAGCACGAGCCCTAATTTAAATATTGCATCACGCCCTAGGAGAGGTGCCTGGGACGCGTTAGAAAAAGCGGGTGCTGAACACTCAGCACCTGCTTTCAGCGCATCATTTTTGCATTGGCCCCTCTGTGTGCATAACAACAGGCCTCAAGTTCATGATGTATATCCTGTTTACCCTACAGGAGATCTATAAAATCATGAAAGGACCAGAATGGGTTAATGTAAATTGGTTGTTTATGCTTTCAGATAATACAAGGACTAGGGGGCATGCCATAAAGTTAGCAGGTAGCACACTTAAAACAAATCAAAGAAAAGTATTTTTCACTCAACCCATAATTAAGCTCTGAAATTTATTGCCAGAAGATGTGGTTAAGGCAGTTAGCTTATCTGGGTTTAAAAACAGTTTGGACAAGTTTCTGGAGGAGAAGTCCATAAACTGCTATCAAGTTGACTTAGGAAATAGCCACTGCTTATTACCGGCATTAGTAGCATGGGATTATTTAATGTTTGTTTATTTATTTATTTATTTAAAAATTTTTCTATACCGTCGCTAAGTTAAATACCATCGCAACGGTTTACATGAGGGCACATAAATTAATGTAGGTGGATGCGTACTATAGTACATTCTAACAGGTGCCACAAAAAGGTTCAGTTATAATATATCGTTAAAGACAATTGTTTAGTGAAGAAGTTCATGATCAGGTGTACCTCTAAGGTACTATTCACAGGTAAAATTCATATTCAGTGTTTACAATTACGTTTGTTGTGATGCAGAGTTTCTAGGCTATTGGAAACAATTATCTCTAATAAGTGCTGTGCGCCGGTGCTTTCCTGTCTAATCCTGTTTGTTTTCTATTCTCCAGTCTCTTTATAAAATGCTTGTTTAAAAAACCATGTTTTTAAACTTTTCTTAAAGGTTTTGAGTACTTGTTTGGGTACTTGCCAGGTACTTGTATCCTGGATTGGCCACTGTTGGAAATAAGATGCTGGGCTTGATGGTCCCTCGGTCTGATCCAGTATGGCAACTTCTTATGTTCTGTTTGTTGGGTGGAAGTTGTATTCACCCTTCCTATCCTAGACAAAGGAGTGGAGGTTTTTTTTTTTTTAAATCATTTGGGTGTCTCTTAATCGAAGGGATTCAATTACCAATACAGCAATTGGTTGTAGAAGAAGTGGATACCAGCTGGTACCATAACCAGGATGAGAAAAAAAGAAAAGAGCCATCATACTGGTGCTCCCTTAGAGCAAAAATGCTGCAGAACTGCTCACAAATAAACAAAAAAAGAGGAGAGAACTGAAGCGTTCATGATAAAAGCACTGGATCCCAATATCTTCAGGGGAATCCTTAAGGGGGCAGGAGGACCCTTTCCAGTCTTCTCAAGGCAGCTTCACATTCTATCCAAGGAGAAAGAAAGGACTCCAAGGGAGATTTAGGAACAACAGATTCACTACTTTCAGTTGTATTATGCAGATTACTAGAAACTTGTAGAAACTGCCACATTATTCATGTTGAACAACGACTTCAGTAGTTTTCTGTTGGAACACCATCACAGTATCCAGCTTTGTTATTGCTATTTATAGGATCAAAGTATACCTAATGCCTACAGTCTTTGAGGTTTAGCTGTTCCCCCAATGGAGGCCATGCTTCAGGATTGTGTGAGTGTGAGTCTGGGACTTAGCCCCGGTACTGATTGTGTATCACATCACTTTAAAGAGATCTTAGGTTGGGGTTACATTTACACCATCATCACATTTCTGGTTCAAGATTTCTTTATACAGAGCAAAAAAACTTTTGATCCTGTGTTCCTTTCATATTATCATTCAATGTTCCATGGTAGTCCCAATAATCTTACATTTTTAAAATGGAGCTTATTATTGTGGGTTTCATTTTGTCTTAAAAGGTTGATATTATCCTAGATCAAAGCTACTGCTTTATTAGAATCAAATTGAATTTGAATAGCAGACACCTTCTTTCATGTCCTTAACATCATATGATAAACATAGAAATATAGAAACATGATGGCAGAAAAAGACCATATGGCCCATCCAGTCTACCCATCCATCCAATTAATTTAACATTATAATTCTCATTACTTCCTTAGAGATCCCCTGTAATTATCCAAGCTTTCTTGAATTCAGATACTGTTTTTTTGTCTCCACCACTTCCACTGGGAGACTGTTCCACACATCCACCATCCCCTCTGTAAAGAAATATTTCCTAAGATTACTCAAGTCTACTGCCTTTCAACCTCATCTTATGACCCCTCGTTCTAGAGCCTCCTTTCCAATGAAAAAGGCTCATCTCCTGTGCATGGAAACCTTTGAGATATTTTAATGTCTCTATCCTATCTCCCCTGTCTCCCCTTTCCTCTAGCGTATACATGTTTAGATCTTTAAAACAAAGACCACTGACCATTTTAGCAGCCACCCTCTTGACTGACTCAATCATGTTTATATCCTTTTGAAGGTGCAGTCCCAGAATTGTAAACAATGTTCCAAATGAGTACTCGCTAGGGACCTATACAGGGGCAATATCACCTCCCTTTTTCTGCTGACCATTCCTCTCCCTATGCAGCCAAGCATCTTTCTGGCTTTTACTGTCGCTTTATCTACCTCTTTGGCCACCTTAACATTGACAGGTACAATTACCCCCAGGTCCCGCTCTTCCTTTGTGCTTAGAGGAAATTCACCTCCAATACTGTACTTTTCCCTTGGGTTTTTGCAACCTAAATGCATTATTCTATATTTTTCAGCATTAAATCTTTACTGCCAGACCTTAGACCATTCCTCAAATTTCACTACATCCCATCTCATGTTTTCCACTCCTTCCTGGCCGTCCACCCTGTTACAGATTTTGGTATCATCGATATAAAAACAAAACTTTCCCAACTGCCCTTCCGTTGTCTTTTTGCCAGTGATAAAAGAAGTCTTAGAAAGGCTTTTACAATGTAGAGTCATGTCAATTCTCTTTTCAAAAGCAATAATAGTGTCCAAAACAACTTCAAGATTATCCTCACCAGGAACTGGAAAACATTTTCTCAACCACTTACAAAGAAGTGGCCTCCAACACTGTTTAATTCTCTACAGAAGAAGTGTGTTCCCTCTGAGCAAAGCTGGATCTACTTGCTAAGCACCCTAGGTACAGGTGCAGGGGTTGGTCCTCCTCCAATAATTCAGAAGCAGTGGAGAAAGTGTTTGCGGGAGGTCTTCCTCCAAACATGCCGTGCTGTAGTGAGAGAGGCACCCCTTGCTGATACTTTCACACAAGCATTGCTCAGTTTCAGTGAGATTGCCCTATCAGATCCATCCCCTTAAAGACACAGCGGCAGGCTGGCAGCAAATCTATTTTACAATGTTGCCTACTCGGCCTAGTGGAAAATCCAGGCTTTAATCTGAGACAAAGCCGACTGAAAGGCTAGACAGCCACTCGGTTGTTCACCAGCATGGGGGGTGGGGGGGTCAAGAGGTGTTCACATCTCCTACACCCTCTACATGGGGGTCAAGTCTTCCTTCTCATTTTCTGGGGAAGCAGAATGTACTACAAAGGAATCAATGGTCACTTGAACACCTGGGCTCCAGGCTGTCCCTGAGTCCAAAACGCACCTGCTGGCACCAACACATCCCAGACTATCAACTGCTTGTGGCAACTCCTCTGCTACGATCAAACATGGAAGCAACAACCAACAAGGACGGCAACCACTGCAAACCACAGGAAAAGCAGACCTGAGCTTCAGAAAGTTCCAGATAAAAAAAATCTTTCAAAAATAAGGGTGAGAGCTGCCTTCAACATGGCTGCTCAGGTTTGTTTTCTTTTCTTTTTGTATTGTTCTAGGGCCCACTGTAATATTTGCAGTGCCGCATTTTCCTAGGTAGGGTTATTGCTTTTTGAGTCCTGGTAATTACTGCTGTTATGGTATGATAATATTTGCTAAAAGGTGCTGAGTGCAGTTTTTTTTTGTACATATTTATGTACTCTAGATGGCGATATTCTACAGTTAATAGAACAACACACTACGGGAGTATTAATAGAAATAAATCAGCACTAAAACTGTCATGTGCAGTGTTGCGTCCTTCGGTCGCAGACGGCTGCAACCACTCTGCCTCACCTCTCTTTTACCCTTTTCCTCCTCCATTGGAAGAATGGCTGCCTCCGCTGCTGTTTGCCGAAACCCTCAGCGTCTCCGAGCCAGCATGGGCGTCCCCGTCCGCCATGCTTCTTCCTGAGGCCTCCTAGGGCACGCGCGCACACGCTGCCTACATTTTTGAATACGTCATGGCGGGAACCTCGGGGGCGGCTCCACTGCATGACGTCAGTACCTCCGGGTATTTAAACCTCGCTCCGCTCCAATTAAACGAGTTAGCATGGACTTCGGTTTTGCTACTCTGAGCGCTTCTAAGCTGCTCGCTTGGATTCCTCACTACCCTCCGGGGTATCTCATTCCTACGGAAGCTCTGGGTACCCGCTCCTCGGGGGCCTCTCGCTTCTACTCGCCCTCCGGGGTTTATCTGCCTAACCTTAAGGACACTCGCTCCTCGGGGGTCCTGTCTGCTTTCTTTCAGGAATCCTCTACGCTCCTAGGTACTCACTCCTCAAGGGCCTACTCTTCTCAGGCTATCCGGCATCTCGGATCTTGGGTCCCTCTCTTCATTCAACCACCTAAGGAAGTTATCAGCACTGCTACTCTGTGAGTATCACTACGCTCCAGCTCTCTTCATCCCACCCTTCAGGTGCTCAGCCTATCCCGCGCTGCGGAACACTACCGCACCTTTGCTACATCTGGGTGAGACCATCAACTACAGAGACTGTCTGAGCTTACTGTGTTATCACTGGACTACAGTACTGTCCATTCCTTGGGCAAGATTCAACTCTTCAACAGCAGTATAATAAAGCTTTCTTTCCTCAGTGTCTGCTTACTAGAGTCTAGCCAATCATTGTGGTTCCCCACAGGGCCCCTCCCCATGGGAGGAGTCATCGCCACTTCGACCAAGAGTCCACAATATGCCACAAATCCAACATGCAGAATATGAGTGATATTTCTTTTACAAAAAACAAAATGAAATTCTTTGCCATAACAATAACTGATGGAAGTCTACAGGCTATTCTGGAACCAGATAACATTTTAATCAGTGTACACAATAACAAAAGATAAATTACACAGAGGTAGTGATGTCAATTTCCTCCCCAACCCACCCCTTTCCAATCTGGAACATAGGAAAATTTCTAGCAAAATCGTTATTCATCAACTTGAGTGACTAAAATAATCATATCGCGCTTTGAAAAGGTGGTTGAGAAGCCTCACCCATCCGAAAACCTTGAAAAAGCCCCTCTCCGTAGGGTTTTAGGGCCATCCCTTGCCCTCCAGAACACCACAATACCAGCTTCCTTACACTTTGCATGACCCTCCTTATCCCACTTTGGATATGTGAAGTCACTCTGCTGTTGTCAACAATCTCTGAAATTGGGCAGAGAGACTGAGTGCCCAGAGAATGGTCAGTGCATGACATCAGCATGAAGTATGGACAAGAAGCCAAACACACTTGCCCACATTTCAGCCATCGGCAAAGCCTCATATATTTATTTATTTATTATTTTTATTTCTATCCCACTGATCCACAAATCTTGGTGGTTTACAACTGGACATATATAGATCAAAATAGACCAAATTTATGACAAACAAATATGCAATAATAAAACAATAACAAAGTAAACAATAGCAAAAATAAAACAAATTGATTATATTCAATCAACCATCTCATGTACAGGAAATCAATAGAACACTCAACTGATAAACCCCAAGGTCTTCATTATGGCCCACTAGCAGTTCATGGCTGGAAGGCATGTATGTATTTCTTTTGAAATACATACAGGGGTTGGATCCATGGCAGAAAATGGAGGAAAATGCAGCATTAATATACACATAGGCAAATTTTTATTAGCAAAAAAAAAAAAAAAAATGCAATGGCTTAGCAAGGTAGAAAGCATGATGACTGGTAGTCTTGAAATTCAAACATATATCTGAACACCTCTTCTGCTCCTTGTTCCCTCAACCATCAAAGAAATCTCTTTTCCCATGTCTGCCTAATGGATGAACAGCATTCCTGCCCATGGGGAGGACAATTTTTCAAGGCATTTACCTGGCTAGATTGCCCTGAATGTACACAGTTTCCCTCAAAATGGCTGAAACTTTGTGTGGGCTGTCACAATGCATGCCCTTTTGGCCGGGTTAAAAAGAGGATTTCCCGGGTGGTGTTTGGTGGGGATGAAAACAGCACACATACGTTTGATTTTCAAATATGCGCCTGCTGTCTACCCCCGATCAACTGCCGTTTATGACCCTTTGCATTATCAGCACATGTTAACTTACAATTTTAACACACACAGGTAGATTTTAAAAAGCGTTGCTTGCACAAAAATGGCCCCATACATGTGTATGTGGGCCATGCACGAGCAATGCAAATTTTCAGAAGCCGGGAAGTACGTGCATACATATCTGTGCGTATACGGCTGATCATGGCGGATTTTGAGCCAGAGGGGTCCTGCCCACTGGGGGGGGGGGGGGGGGGAAAGAGATAGAGAGAGAGAATATGACACTTTATATATCTCCCACTGTAAGAGGGGCACTTTCAGCTCAGGGTGGGTTTGGATGTAAATAGGCCCCTTTAGTTAGCCCTGTGACACTGATTTTCTCAAGACTGTTCAAAAGCAGAGAAATTCCTAATCCTTCTGTGCACTGCATGGAAAGGGCCTGGAGGAGTTCTTTGTGTTAATGAACTGAATGGCTGGTTCACAGTAGAAATGATATTGCATCAAGGGGATGGATTACTGCTAAGAGGACATCTTATACCAGCTAAAGCCAAAAGAAAAAAATGGGCATAATGACTCTTAAGTTTATAAAGACTATAAGTGGAGTTTGCCTTCCTTTTTTTTTTTATAGTATTCCTTCAGGCCTGAAATAACTGGGTGACCCTTACTGCTTGAAAGGAATTCTACTGTGGTAAGTAAAACTATCTAAGGATTAAAAAGAATAGCACAGCTTCCTGATGCTATGGGTCAGAAATCTCTTCTGGCTTGACCATATAGTAAAACTGGCTTTTGCTATGCTAGAATATGAAAATACAAATATTCAAGGTGGACTAACACGACAGCACAGTACTTTATCCACTCTAGTGTGGTGAGGCCTTATTTATTTATTCACATTTATCTATGCCTTTAGAAAAAATAAATTTTGCTCAAAGCATTTTACAACAGCAGCATGATGTAAATAAATTAATCCACTGTAACAGAAAAGAAATAATCATAACAACCAACATACCATCACTAAAACATATTAAAAATTAAAAAAAAAATAGCCACCCGGACTAACATAGTAGCAGAACGTAACAGAACAGTAAATTCGGGCAAACTGAACCTCAGTCAATCATCTTAAAATACTCTTAAAATCTAAGAGCTAACATCCCTTAGTTACAGATAACCCTCACCCTCATATCCAACATCTACACAGGAGAAGTTTGGCCAAATGGCCATATCTTCAGAGATCTTCTAAAGCCCAACAGAAACGGAATTAGCCTAATTTCTTGTGGGTCTGTGTTGCAAAGAAACGGCACACCACCAATTTAGCCTCTTTAGTTGAATCTTAAGCAAGGCCCCATTTATGGGGCTTAAGATTTCCTCACTGGAAAATACAACGGTAAAAGTTCCTTTAGATCATTTGGACCAAGTCCATGAAGAGCTTTGGAAACCGAAAGCAGGAGATTAAAACAAATTCAAAACTTAACCAGAAGCCTATCTGTCTTTCCCTAGACCTTGTGAAAAGATACCCTGCGGCATTGTGGACTAGCTGTAATTTATAGATAGTTTTTTGGGGAATGCCTGAATATAGCACATTTTAATAATCTACTCTAGAGGTTAAGTGCAGCATGAATAATGGATAAAATATATCCTGGTCAAAGAAAGGATGTGCTTTGCATAGTAATTTTAACTGAACCTAAATACATTTAGTCATTGCCTTGACCTGAGACCCCCCCTAGACAGCAAGCTCGTTTCATCAATAACTGGATAAACATTTAGAGATCATCTCTTCACTTCAATATTCTGTGTCCCAATCAACAAGCAGTGATTCAATCTAGAGATCGTTTCATTATCAGGTTTATCAGGGCTCGGCAATCAAGGGCCGCTACAGATGGAAGATACATGCCTGGGGAGGCTAGCCCAAGGCATGATGGTGGAGCCCACGGGGTGGACAGGCACCAGGACAGTAGTGTGGAACAGGTCAGAGAGGCAAGATCAGGGTCAGGATCAGAGGCCAGATGAATAGTGCTTCTGCAGGGCAGGTGCTCAGAAGGTTGGTTGGACCAGACCCTGTGTGCCTTCTCGGAGTGGCTTATATGTTGGTGTCAATTTGGAGCACAGCCAGTGCTGGTCCTCTCGGACTGCTCTATCTATTAAAGAAGGTGAAAATTCTAGGACTCCCCGAAGAGCCAACAGGTTCACAGCCTGAAAATCCCAGGGCTGCAAGTTTATTCATTTGGAACATTTGTAATCCACTTTTAGGAAATTTATGTTCTAAAGCGGATTCCAGTGTAAACATATATACAAACATCAGAGCATATAACATTTACAAACAGCATTAATACAATGCGCAAACAGTAATTTTTTATGCAAAACCAGTAAATTATAATAAAGTAAGTTTTTAGGGGATATAACTTGAGTATGCCTTTGTAAACAAATAAGCTTTCAGTCGCGTCCTATAAAACCAAGAGGTTCATATTCAAAAGCATTTACTTGGATAACTCAAACGTTATCCAGCTAAATGAACATTTGGTCACTTAGCCGGCTACATTCTAGCTGGTTAATAAGTTAGCCAACTAGAATTTAGCTGGATACGTTAAGGGCATTCTGGGGGACGTAACTGGGAGGAGGAGTTAGCTGATATTCAGAATTAATTGGATAACTAACTGGCTTAGTCTGGTTGGGACAAAGAATTGTCCTAAAGTTAGGCAGATAATGTTAGCCGGCTAATTTCAAGATAGCCAGCTATATTCAATATTGCGGCTGCACTATTGAATATACCTCCAAACTTATCCAGCTATCCAGACAGTGACTGAATATGGACCTCTGACGTATCCGTGATTTCCCTCAAATCCAGAGGTAACTGGCTCCATAGGATAGGAACTGAAAAAGCCTGAGTGTGGATTATCTGAAATTTTGCTTGACTTAGGGAATCACTAGTTGATGGTCTTTAACAGAACAATAGTACAATGAACTGCAATTGTCAAAGGCTAGTAAAACCAGTGCCTGTGCTACTGTGAGAAAGGCCTGTTGGTCCAAATAAAGTCTTAGCTGCCTTACCAAGTGTAGCTTATAGAAAGCACAGTGTAAGAGTGCTTTAATTTGTGGTTTGAAACGTAAGCTAGAATCTAAAATTATCTCTAGCTCACAAACCTTTGTCACAATTGGGTAGCATTTCCCATTGAGACTTAGAATGTGTGAATCACTAGGCTTTGGCTTACACACAGGATTTCACTTGTAGTTCAAACCTTGTCAACCCTGACAGAATGCCCCCCTTCCGATGGGTGGCCTCCAGACACCCCCAAAGACCTCCAGAGTCCCAGACCCAACCCAGAGAGATATTGTCCAGAACACACATGGGGACAGGTTTTTGCCAGGCTGGAGTCAAGGCCTGGCCCAGGGGTCTGGAACTGGATTGAGGTCAGGAGCAAATGTGGTCACTATAGCAGCTGCAGTTCTCAAGGGCAACTGAAACAAGAACTGGAAAAGAGCTGTGCAGAAGCAGGCACTGGAGCTGTGCCTCGTGGACGCAGGAACTGGAGCTGAAGCTACAGAGACATCAGCAGTTGGATTCGTGGACACAGGAAATGGAAATGGAGCTGAAGCTTCTATGGGCAGCAAACACTGACATTACCTGTACAGGCACTGGGGCTGAAAAGACAGCTGGCACTGACTTTACCAGTGGAAGGACAAGGACTAGAGCTAAAGAGGCAGCTGACACTGGCTTTATCAAGGCAATAACCAGTGAAGTTAGCGTCAGATGCCTCTTCCACTCCACTTCCTGCCCTTATACTGGTGAAGTTCGCCTCTACAGGCAGCTGAGGCGAAGCCTGAAATTATTGGATATCATCACCTCGAGATCTTGGTCCTGTTTAGTGAACCCTCCAGCATGAATTGCCCCCATGGTGAAGTTCACCTCAGCTGCCTCTACAGGCACCTCCCCCTCTCTAACCCTGCCTACGGTTGCCCAAATTCTAAATCTGGCCCTGCCCCTTCTGCTGCACTCGGATAGAGAGAGATCTGGTCCATTGTGACAGCTTCATGTGGGTCTCTGACTTCTCTCCGCGGCTTCCAGTGCCACCTCAGCTCTTCTTGTGGCCATAAAAAAAAAAAAAAAAAAGAGTCCTCTCCTTGTGCGCACTGCCTGCTCCATGGAGCTTTTTTTTTTTCCCCCTACTGGTTAGACTTTTCCCCATGCACCCCCCTAGCATTCCTCTGGCTCTCACCATTACCCTGTTGCACTCTTCTGTAAGCCTGAGATTATCGGATACCATCACCTCGAGATCTTGGTCCTGTTTAGTGAACCCTCCAGCATGAATTGTCCCCATGGATATTTGTACCCCTCAAATGCCCCACTCCGCACTTTGGGGCACTAAAATTTAGCTCAGTTTGAAATCTTTTCAGGCTGTCACACTATACTTAGTCCACTGCAGTAAGCAAAACAAAGGTCTATGGAGAAAAGAAAGCCGCTGCACTGTAAAACGTTGTACGGCCTAAAGCACAGCCTGTGATTTAAGAAAGAGGGGCTTGGAAAATCCAAAGCAGACTCGGATTTCCCTGCCTAGGGGCATCGGGATGAGAGAGGTGGCCTCTTCCTCCATCCCAGTTACATTGTATTCTAAGCCCCCCCCCCCCCACCCTTCAGGCTGAGCAGCAACGTCCTGTCAGGCCCACTCCCTTAAAGGCCCAGGAGTGGGGTGGTGGCACCGGCAGCCTTGCAGAAATGCCACCGGCCTACCCCCTGCAGCTTCAAGGGATGGTCCTGACAGGACGCCGCCGCTCAGGCTGAAAGCGGGGCGCTGGAGGGAGGAGGAGGAGGAGGAGCTGGTCCTTTCACCGCAGCATGTCCTCTTTGGAGGAGGGAAGGCGTTCCCCTGGCCACCATGGGACACCCCCACCGCTCAAGTCTAGGGGCACCGAAGAGGTAAATGCAGCCCTGGATCCAGGTTCAAATTCCAGTACCTTAATTTGCACACTGTCGTGCTTTCTTCCTGTCCCCCAATACATCGTCTCAGATCAGGGTGCAAAATGACCACTTCCTTGTTTTCATGTATAGCCGTCTGCATTACTTGTTTGTAAAGAGCTTTAGGTCAAAGCTTGTAAGAAAGACACTGTATTAAAAAAAAAAAAAAAAAGCAAGCTGATGTCTATTTCCATTTTTTGAGCGAACCAAATAGGTGAAAGCACCTGACAGAGCGACACATGTAGGAAAGAATGGGAAAGCCCTCCTTACAGGCTGCTGGGAGTACTGGGATAAGCATTTTGTCAGATGCACTTCTCAGGGGGGGAAAGCTCCACCAGGATTTTCGATTGGAAGAGCTGGCAAGCAAAGAGCGGCGCAGTAATTAGGCCTGGTTTTAGCAGTGCCCTTGACTGGAAAAAGAAAGTACCAGCAAGCCATACCATAAATGTCCAGACACAAAGTCATTTTGGAACAGACGGGGGACATATGAGCTGCCTTGAACACACACTCTCACACACCCCCTTGGCTGGGGCCTCCTCTAGTCTCCGCTTGACTGACATCTCTGACCCAGCTGGGGGGGGGGGGAGCTGGCACAAACGCCAGCAGAGCTGTAATTTAAACTTGCCTGGAACACATAGTTTCGCCCTCGGGACAGAGCCCATCAGCTGATCTCGCTGAAGGATGTTTCCAATACCTAAATGCACAGGAGATGGAAGTTTCTTGGCTGGATTATGTAACCAAGACCCAAGTGCTCCAGAGGAGGCCAGGCCAGAGCCATATGATGGGATCTCCCAAGGACAGAAGAAAAAGTCACCCGAGGCAAGAGCCTTTGAGAGAAACAAAAAAAAAAAAACAAGGGCAAGCTGGGGACAGAGCAAACCTTCCCCTTTCCTGGGGCTTCTGCAGAGCTTTTCAACAGGTTCCCGGGTCCTATCTGCTCCATGGGGAATGCACGGCAGCTGGCATCCCATAGGGGCCCATGCAATACGGGGCGCTCAGCCGAGCGCACTGTTTAACCCACAGTCGGACACGGGATAAATAGGCACTAATCCATCCCCTAATGCAATAGGGAGACTAGCGCCTATTTAACACGCGTCCGATGCGGAGTGAATGAGATAGCGCTCATCGCATGCAAATGAGCCTATTACTCATTCATTCCGCATGCAAAAAAATAAACGTGCGTCTCAGGCGCACATTTATCGCTCAGGTATTAACGCCTGCCTGGCGGCCGTTTTCATTACTGGCAGACAGGCAGGTTATGAAAACAGATGCAGAGTTTACCGGTGATGGTCTTCATAACCGGCAGCCGCAGTGGGGTCGCATTAGCAAGGAGGCGCTAAGGTCGCGCAAGCGACCTTAGCGCCATGCTTTTCGCGAACATTATTGCATCGGCCCCAACTTCAGCCTACAGACGTGGAGCGCACCGGACCCCCCCTCCCCCACTGATCACATGGGCACTAGTAAAATATCCCAGCGCCCATTGCGACTGAGGCACTGAACAGAGCTTGTTAATTCAACCGATCTCTCGCCGAGAACAGACACCAGCAGACACCTATCACTCACCATTCCCAAGCCCCCCCGTATTTATGTCCCAGGGCACTCTGGCTGTCACTGCTGTCCCCAGCAGTTAGAGCTAAGAAGCCACAGAGCGAGTCTGAATTTCACTGGTTTCCTGCGGCAGCTTATGGGCATTGTGACGGTGAATACAAGGGAATTTAAAAAAAAAGGGGGAGGACTTTTTTCCAAATCTTGTGGGAAACTACAGTTCCACCCAGAATCCCAGGGAACTGTGACTCAAAATGAAGATCTGGAGTTTCCTGAGGAATTAATTGGGGCAGAGGCACTAAAAGCCAGCAGAACAAGCCGTCAGAGCCCAGGCAGCTGGAGCCGGAGTCAGGACTAGGACAACAGATTCTCCCAGTGTGAAGTAAAAAAAAACTCCTACTTGTTGGAAAACTGCTGGGGGAAGGAATCTCTGCTTGTGGGTGATTGTGGCACCCGTTTGAGAAAGCCCAAGAAGAAGAGCTGAAAAGGCAAACCACAAGAGTGGTGGCAGAGGGGGCTGGCTGGCACTGTGAACCTTTGTGGGGAAAAGGCTGCCAGAAGTTAAGGTGGGAATGTAACCTAATACAGAAAGCCGTATATCAAACATGTTACCTGAGCACAGAAGACCCAGCTAGACGAGCATGTAGTCCTGTCACGCTCTGGCCTCAATTTATCACACTCCTTACCACTCCCTTCAGATTCAAGTGCCACAGGCCCTGCATTCGCATCTGAGATTGACATCAGCCCCTGGTTGATTCTGAAATAGCACGGGGGGTGCCCTCCACCGGCCCACAGTGAGCCTGTGTGTTTTGGCCCCTGGCCTCCCCCATTGCCTCTCAGTCTCCTTCAGATCTGACCAGAAAGGCAAAGACTCTCTTCTTATTTATTTTTGTTATTCCCGCAAATTCGACTTCTGGATTTGTGGCGATAAAAAAAACAACAAGATCAGCTATTTGAGCTGCTCATGGACCCGACAGGAAGGAGGCACGAGGGACAGCCTTCTTTCTGGTCGAATTGTAGTTCTCTTTCCCGATCTTCAGCTGCCAGCAGCCCAACAGAGGAGAAGCGCCGCCACCACCCAGCGACAGCACCAGCAAGCTCACTTTTGTTTTCTTGCCTGGGCCTGGACCTAACCCGCAGACTTCCTGGAATCTTCCTCACCGGTGGTGAACTGCCAAGAAGGAAGCTATAGCCCCCGCGTGATCAGAGCCATGGAAGGACAATTTGGTATCTATGGCCAAGTGAAAAAAAGCACACGCTCACCCTGAGTGCAACACACAACACCACAAGCTGGGAAATTCTGTGAAATAGTTTGGGATTTTTTTTTTAATTTTAAACATAATGCTATTAATAAGTTATAATTAGGCACAAGTGTGACCTTGAGCTCAAAAATATATCCATAACTTCTACCAAAACGGACCCTTAACCTCTATCCAACTGATTAGTAACCTCTACCTTGTTAAGCAGTAGGGGTTGAAAAGAGTGTGTGTGCCTTTAAGCCATGATGATTGCTTCTATTGATTTTTTTTTATTATATTAAAACTAATTAGGGGTCTGATTTACTAAGGCTTTTCTCCCATTCTGTGTGTATGGGAAAAATGCTTAGTAAATGAAGCCCTGGGTTCTAGATCAGAAAAGCAAACTCCTTCTGCCACCAGGCACATTGTGATGCACCATAAAATGCTGCCAAAAACACACATGGAACCTTTAAAGCAAGCAAAATCAATCACCCCAATATTCCAAGCTTCAGAAAAAGAGCAGAAA
Organism: Rhinatrema bivittatum; assembly: GCF_901001135.1. Lineage (NCBI taxonomy): Eukaryota > Metazoa > Chordata > Amphibia > Gymnophiona > Rhinatrematidae > Rhinatrema > Rhinatrema bivittatum. The sequence goes on along the minus strand of NC_042617.1, from coordinate 260,263,795 downwards.
GGGTGTCTAGGAAGAGCAGCAAACTAAAGGAATGAACGTTGGAAAGCTGTGACCACTAATGCTCCTAGCCTGGGAAATAAAATCCCAGAGCTGCAGGCCTTAATAGTGGAAGCTGACTTGGACATTGTTGCTATTAAAGAGACTCGGGTCACTGAGTCTCATGGTTGGGCTATAATCTATTAAGGAAGGACATAAAAAAGGAGGGGGGGGGAGGGAAACAGTTGTTCTTTATATGAAAAACAATAACCAAGCGACTGAAATGCAAGGGACGTGGGGTAGGGAAGAATCATTATGGACTGCCTAATTGAAAAGAAGATGGTGCTTCCGTTTACACTGGTGTGGTCTACAGGCTTCCAATTCAAACTGAAGAACTGGACAGGGATCCGATCAAAGACATCCAAAAGGTGGGAAAGTAGAAAGAAGTGTTGCTCGTTGGAGATTTTAATGCCGGATGTGGGTTGGAGCATCCCTTCTGCGGAATCCACAAGAAGTAGAGAGATAGTGGCTGCCCTGCAAGGGGGCTCTGCTCAAACAAACGGTAATGGAACCCACCAGGGAGGGTGAGATACTTGACCTGGTGCTCACTAATGGGGATAATGCTCACCTGAGCACCAGCGATCATCAGACGGTATGGTTTGATATCGCAACCAGAATACAGAGAAGTCCTACGAAAATCCAAGTTTTGACTTTCAAGAATACAGGCTTCGGTAAAATGGGGAAGTACCTGGGAGACGATGATGGGTGAGATGGAAAAAACCGTGGTCCATATTAGAAGGAGCTATTGAAAAGGCTACAACTTTCTATGGAAGAAAAGTAAATACGAGAAAGAGGAAAAAGAAACAGATCTGGTTCTCAAAGAAGTTGTTAAAAAAAAAATTAAGGCAAAAAGAAAGGCGTTAAAAAGGACAAAGGTCCCAAAATAGGGGAACACAGGGAAGAATATCTGGTGAAGCTGAAAGAGACAAGGAAGGAAATCAGGAAGGCAAAAGGTCAGGCGGAAGAAAGGATTGCCAAAGAGGTAAAGCGAGGTGACAAAACATTTTTCAGATACATCAGTGATGATAGGAGAAAGATCCAAGGTGATAGAGTAAAACTGAAGGAGATAAGGAGCAAAAGTGTGGAGAAAGATGAAGAAATAGCAGAAATATTAAATAAATCCTTCAGTCTGGTGTTTGCAGGAGAAGACCCTGGAGAAGATCTGCTGCTGGTGGAGAAGAGCAGGGATGGGAGTGGGGAGCACGCAGTCCGGTTTACAGAAGAGAATGTATGGGACGAGCTGGGAAAAGTGAACATGGACAAGGCAAATGGTGCCAGATGGGATTGATCCCAGGATACTAAAGGGTGAATTTTAAAAAAAGAGTTGCTTGCATTAAAAGGCCCACATACCCAAGTATCTGGGCCGGGCGCGAGCACTCCTATTTTAAAATGGCCCAATTACAAGCATATACGCGTGTGAGCGAGAAACCCGACACGTGGGAAAAGGTGCGGAATGAGGGCATGTCAGGGGCATTCCAGGCTGGGGCCAGCAATTGTGTGCGTAAATCCGTATTTTAAATCCAGCAGCCGCAGCGCGCAGGAGTCCGTTTGCTGGACATATTTACTTCTGCTCCTGATGAAGTGTAAGTCTTCATAAATACTTTTTTTAGGCCTAAAACTGGATGAGGGATCTGGATAAACTGAGGGGGGGGGGGGGGGGGGGGGGGGGGGGGGGGGGGGGGGGGGGGAGGGGCTGCCGAGCTAGACTGGGCAAACTGGTGGACAAAGTGGTAAAACAGAATGTCTTTCATGCGAGCATGTTATAAAATCTGCTTACATGTGTGCGTTAAAGCCGACAAAGTCCTAAGGAAGATACTTATCTTCCTTAGGACTTTGTCGGCTTTAACGCACACATGCTTGCTCATGTAACCACTTAAAATTGGGAGCACACATATGCGCAATGGATGTATTTTAAATCTTGAGAGCGCAAGTACATGCACGATTTAAAATTCCTGTGTGTGTGTTTGTGTGTGTGTGTGTGTGTGTGTGTGTGTGTGTGTGTGTGCTTGCGTGTGCATATATGTGGGCACCAGTGTGCTCACTTGAAAGTTACCATCCCTGGGAACTCACTCAGAGATATGCCGGCGAGACAGCTGAAAGACCTGTTCAGTAGATCCCTGGAAGTGGGAGTGGAGCCATGAGATTGGAGAAGAGTGATTGTGGTCCTACTTCACAAGGGAGGTAGCAGAGAGGAGGCTGGAAACTACAAGCTGGTCAGTTTCACCTGGGTGGTGGGAAAATGAATGGAGACTCTGCTGAAGGAAAGGTTAGGGAACTATCTACAATCCGGTGGGTGGCTGCACCCAAGGCAGCATGGATTCGTCAGGGGAAGGTCCTGCCAGACAAATAGGATTGACTTTTTTTTTTTGATTGCATAACTAGAGAATTGGATCAAAGAAGAGCTCTCAAAATGATTTACTTAGATTGCAGCAAAGCTTTTCATACGGTCCTGCATTGGAGGTTCGTGAATAAAATAAGATTTGGGTGTGGGCGCCAAGGTGGTAGAGTGAATTACAAACTGGTTGACTGACTGAAGGCAATGTGTAAAGTAAGTGAAACCTCTGAAAAGAGAACGGTATTAAGCGGCAGGCCGCAGGGATCAGTTTTGGGACTGGTTCTGTTCAATATCTTTGTGAGTGGCATTACAGAGGGCTTAGAAGGAAACGTTTGCCTTTTTGGTGGATGATACTAAGATCTACAACAGAGTGGACATGCTTGAAAGATTGGAAAATAATTTAAGTAAACTTGTAAGAGTGGTCGATGGTTTGGCAAATAAGATTCAGTGCCAAGAAGTGCAGAATCGTGCATCTGGGGTGCAGTAATTCAAAGGAGCTGTATGTGATGGGGGGTGAAAGACTGACGTGCACAGAACAGAAAAGGGATCTTGAAGCGATAGTGTCTGGCAGTCTGAAGGCAGTGAAGCAATGTCATAAAGCAATAGCCAAAGCCAGAAAGATGCTGAGCTGCACAGAGAGGAAAAACCAGCAGAAAAAAAAAGAGGTGATAATATCCTTGTCCAGGTCCTTGGTGAGGCCTTACCTGGAGTACAGTGTTCAGTTCTGGAGACCGTATCTCAAGAAGGATAGAGACAGGATGGAGGCGGTCCAGAGAAGGGCGACCAAAATGATGTGAGATCAATATCGGAAGACCTAGGAGCAGAGGCTGAAGGATCTGAATGCGGACACCCTAGAAGAGAGGAAGTGCAGGTACCTGAAAGGTTTTAATGATGCACAAATATTTTCGATAGGAAAGGCAAACGTACGACTAGGGTCACAATATGAAACTCCAGGAGAGAGAGAGTGGTGGATGCCTGGAATGCCCTTCCTAAGGAGGTGGTGTGGACGAGATCAGTAAATGAATTTAAAAGGGTATGAGATTAACATTATGGATCCCTAAACGCTTGAGGTTGGTAATTAAAAAAGGGGGTAACCTTAGTATGTTAACATTAGGGGGTTATGTTTCTGCACGGGGAGGAACCTGATCAGCACAGTAGCTACTACTCTTAACAGAACACATGGGGGAGGGCAAATCCTCCCTCCAACCCCTTTCCCCACCCGGTCACCTCTCTGCAAATAGAATACTTGAAAACCTGTCAGTTGAAGTCTCTCTGAGATTCAGTATGGATTGAGGGAACAGGACCTATGCAACTTTCTTTTGTCCATTCACTCCCCCCCCCCCCCCCCGCCACACACATCTATTCCAGGGGGTAGCCCCAGCACGCTCCCATTTATGCCCAAGCTCCACTCCATCCCTAGCCATAGGCAACACGAGGCTTCTACAAGAAACCTCGCTTAACAGAGAACAGCCCTCGGCTTCCTGCTCCAGCCCCTCCCCCCACCGGCCCCTGGTGCGGGCAAGAGCCATAAGCGTGGGCCACTGTAGAAACCGTTTGCCCACCTCTGCCCTGGAGCAGTGCCGGTCCTCCAGGGCCCTTGATCAGTCGTGTTTTCAGGATAATCCTAATGAACATGCATGCAAGAGTTTTGCATGCACACTGCCTCAATAGTAAATTGCAAACCTATTTCATGCATGTTCATTAGGATTACTCTCAAAGCCCGACTGGTTAGGAGCCCCCTTGAGGACCAGCGTTGCCCACTCCTGCTCTAGAGGCCGGGAAAGAGAGGAAGGATATGAGGGGAGAAGTTCAAATAGTCCAAAGAGATAAATAATGCACACAAAGCAAATATTTTTCAGAAGAAAAGAAGCTGTAGCATAAGAGATCATGGTATGAGGCTCAGAGCAGGTAGCCTCGGGAACTGCCTCCTTCCAGGGAAGGTGGTGGAGGCAAAACACAATAGCAGAGCTCAGGAAAGCCTGGAGTAAGCACAGAGGATCCCCAGCTGAGAGGGAATTAAGGTAAAGCCTGCCTACTTCAGGCAGGCTCTGAAGTATTTCAGAAAGAAAGGAACTGAGCAGAGCGGTCAGGTTCTTTGATTCTAGGTGGACAGCAGGGCATTTCAAAAAAAGAGGAGCAGAACACTGCTTCCCTGCAAACAATGACCGGAATGAGAAGCCAAGATGAATGAACTCGGATGCATGTGAGCCCCTGGGAGCGCTGAAGAACAAGTCCAGTAATTTTGACTTCGATCCTAGAAGAGAATTTCCAGCCTGGGTAAATATTTCCAGCTGCTGCAGAAGTAAGGCAGGAACATCAGAGCAGATGAGATTCCCCTCCCCTCAGCAATTATGACCATATGACTAGCAGGGACCTAACTTTTCCATTGCACGCACTCCCAACTGTTTAGAGGCAGTCACGAAAATAAACCGCAGTTTGACTGACGTCTGCAGAGGACTGTCCATAAAGAAGTGGGGCTGGATCCACATACCAGAGAGTCTGCAAGAAGCTGAAACAGAGAACGGCATCAGATAAAGACTGTAAGGCCCATCTGCTCTACATATTTACTCTCCTGCCTACAACTACCGCAGAGAGACCCCTACCGCAGGATTTCCTAAACCTTTAGCCAGTGTAACCCTCATTTTAACACTTGAAAATTCACAAGACCGCAGAAGACAACCAAAAGAAATTAGAAGGAGTGTGTAGTCCCCCCTCTGCCAAATCACTCCATTCTCACCCTCCCTGCACTCCAGCTGATCCTTCTTTCAATCTTCCTTCTCTCCTGTCAATCCTTTTTCTCACCCTTCACCTCCTCCTTGATCCTCTGTTATATCCCCAGCTCCTCCCATCCCCTCCTTTCAACCCCTCTAGCCCTTTCTGTGTCCTCTAAACTGATTTTAGTCATTCATTCCCTCTCACCCCTATCCGCTCCAACCTCTGACATCCCCAGCTGATCCCCTCATCCCCCAGCTACTGTCTTACATCCCCCAGTCAGCCTTCTGTCACTTCCCCTCTCTCACCCCTCCACCTGATCCAGCCCTCAAATCCCTCTGCGTCTGACCCCCTCCCTTCAAAACAACCGTTCCTCGCAACTGTCTCCCCTGGCTTGGGTCAGAAGCAACATTTTCCTTTGGGCCCCGGGGCTAAAAGATGGATGATAGCTATTGGGAAGGGAGGGCAGGCTGAATGATGACAGGGGCAACATTTTTCTCTTGGGTAAGAAGCAATGGCAATCTCACTGGCCCGTACACCCAGCGTCCCTCTCCTCTGCCCACGGTCGGTCCCGAGCCTGACCACGATCTGAAAGCCAGCACAGAGCCCATGATCCAGTGCAAGCTCACAGGCCCGGCAAGTGGCCCCAATCCCTCCTGGTGCAGGGCTTTCCTGCTAGCGCAGAAACTCACGCGAGGGCACTGCCACTGAAAGGCCTGCCAGGGAGTGCTGGCCCAAAAGGCCCGTAGCTTGCTTCCCCTTCCAATGCGGCTGATGCTGGCACCTGGAGAGCACTGCCGTCTGAGGCACTCGTGACACTATCTATCTATCTATCTATCTATCTATCTATCTATCTATCTATTTATTTATTTATTTATTTATTGGCTTTTTTATACCGACATTAAAATACACATCATATCGGTTTACATCGTAATGAAAGGTAGAAATTACAATGAATGGGGAGTGGGGAAACAAGAGAACAATAAACAAAAGAAAAGGGGCTATGAGGAGGAGCCAAATATCAAGCTAGAGAAACTACAGAAGGGGGGGGGGGGGAGAGGGATATGAACATATTTACAAAAATGGAAATGATGCTACATAATATATAACATATTTACAAAAACTAATTCAGGGAAGGTAAGAGAATGAACATATTTACATAGAAGGAAGGGGGGTCAAGGTGAAGAGTGGGGGAATCAAAGGTGAATAGTGGGGGAGGGGGGGCTAGTCCGGAAAGGCCTGGTGGAAAAGCCAGGACACTAGCTGAAGGTTTGGGATCCTGACCTCCAACTTTATAATCACTTCTTTGCAATTTCATCTCCTCTGTGCTCATCCCATGTTAGCTTGAATTTGGATGGTTTTGCCCCCACCACGAGCCTGTTCCATTTACCCCCATCCGAGTCCCAGCCCCTCTTTCTGTGATGAAATATTTCCTCCCCGGGTCTACCCCTTTGGATCCTCACACTGAAGCACCTTGCTCCACGGCTGCCTCTTTCACTGCAAAATTGTCTGCTTTCGTTTTGCGTTCTTTATTCCCTTGGAGGAAATCTTTCAAAGCCACTGAGCCGGGTAACTCGGCAGTTATCTGGCCAGATTGCTCAGGCTGAAAACCGGGCCCATCAGAGCTGCTAATAATACGGGCGTGCTTCCACAAGTCACACACTTCTAATTGTATTATAAAGAGGCTTTCTTGGACGGGAGAGGAGCATGGGCTGTTTAGCTCAGAGGGGGGGAAACAATGCGCAGTTTTTGTGCCTATGTTCTCATGTAAGTTTTGCAAATTCTGGCTCTGGATGTAACGCATTGTAGAGTCCATTTGTTACGGTAATTCACCCTGGCCTGTCTTGTTAAGAAATAAACTGTTTTAGATATATATATATTTAAAAGAATGCATGTGTAGCAGTTTGCCCCGTTCCGCTGCCCACCCTTGGGCCAGAAGAAAGGCATCTCCAGGGCTGGCATGGTTCCAGGGGCCATAGTTTGCCCACCTCTGCTCTACAGGTGCACAGACCAAGGTCCTTAAGTTTCATCTGACGAGGGCTTTGGGTGCCAACTCTTTATCGCTTTGGCAGCCCTCCTCTGAGCCGCCTATCTCCTTTTGGAGATGCGGCCTCCTGCCCAGTTATCTGGAGTTACCCGGCGGTAATATCTGTAAACAGACAACCCCCCCCCGTTTCCTGTGGCAATTCTTCTGGCAAGTTTTGTATAATTTTGCAAAAAGATTCATACTACTGACTCGGGGTTGCCAACTGGCTCCAGATTTTCAAGACAGGTTGATCCAGTCCTGGTTTTACTCCCCTGCACGCAGGTACTTATAGTCTTGCTTTTCTGAAGGAATGCAATAGGGAAATCAGTAAGTCCTAGTATGCATTGGGGTAAAACCAGGACTGAATCAACCTGTCCTGAAAATCTGGAGCCTGTTGGCAACCCTACTCTGACTATGCAAATAAAGTTACATATTTTTTGTTAATAACCATTCACGTTGTTTTTACACAATATTTAAATTATATACAAATAAAAAATGTACCAAGTACAAAAATCAATAATTTATCAATTTAAGACATAAGTTACAAGCTTTTAACTGTGAACTGTCACTTTCGTTTTGAGTTGAAATACACTGCAGTCATACTTTTAATATTTTATTTATTTTTATTTATTTAGTGATTTTTGTATACCGGCATTCATGTTGATACATATCACGTTGGTTTACAGCATAAATCAAATGTTAGTTACTACATTTGCGTATAAAAGAAGGGTAACTTTTAAAACGGCTCATCTAAACTATAAAATCTGTCTCAACGTAAGCTAAAATACAATAACAATAGATCCAAGTACATTTTTAAAAAAATACAAATAAAACTATAAATCAAAACATATCTTAAAATACAAAATGTAACATTTTCTTGAGAAAGTCCTTGTGTCTTTGGATATATGAGCTCCCCGTATGCTGAAAATGCCCTCAGTATCAGCGGTGGATCTTGCTGTTAGTTACACATACATTGGATACATGGTAACAGACACAAAAAAGGGGTTAAATCAGCACCTGTGAAAGTTGTGAACAGTAGTGTCAGTCATCAAGGCTTGTACCAATTGAAATTAATGCCCCCCTCTGCCAGCTGTGAGACAACAGCAATTGCAGATTTCCCAAAACACATCTATGTCTTTGGAAATAGTGTATGACTGGCCACATAAGCAGATGCAAGCACCTTTGTATATAAAATAAGTTATTCTAAAGGGTCAGGGATATTACTTCGGCCATGAATTATATCAAAATCACCTTTGGTTTGATTTAAGAGATCTGGGAGGGATCCAACATTCTGGCTGCTTTCTCTGTCCACTCCAACCGCACCCCCCTGTTCTCTTCAGGACAGGAGAAGGGGAGGAGGGAACAAAGGCCCTCGTCTTTCACTAGCTCCAGCCTTGGCTTAACACCTCCCCTCCCCTCACCTTCCTGCAGGCTGTTTGCCAAGGGGGAAGGGCTGGAGCAGGAGCAGAGAAACAGCTGAGGCTGAAGGCAGCCACCCTGTAGCTTTCTATAAAAGACCGAATTAACGAATTCTGATTGTGCCACACGTTGTCAGCAGATCCAGCAGCTGCACAATCGAGGGAGTCTAGGGGCAGTGCCCATAAGTGTTCACCTCGGGGCCAATGTAATATAACCGGTGCTAAAATTGGAGTTAAAGTTCAGCATGGGTTTTAGTTAACACGCACGCGCGTTACAAAAACAGGGGTCTCCGTGGGATGCAGACAGGATACAGATCAAGCAGGGGTTGAACAATAAAAAGCGCACTAAAAGCTGAATTAACCTGAAAAAAATCCTCACTAATGCTGAAAAGTGCTTTAAAACAGGAGTAAGCACGTGAAGTTAGAAGGAGTGTGACCCAAAGGACTTTGCAAGAATGACTGGCACTGGGCATTCTGACTTGGGCACAGTCTCGCATGCAAGGCCATTTGGGCAAGGCATGTTAACTGATATCGAAGGGTAAGCTCTTTAGGTCAGGCACCTACAGCCAAACAGTACATATATAGGTGCTGTGCATTTCTAATGGCTATAAGTGCCTGACCTAGAAAGCTTAGTCTTTGATTTCACTTGACAGGCCTTGCATGTGAGATTGTGCTCAGGTTGGGATGCCCAGTGCCAGTCTTGCATACAAGGCCATTTTGGGCACACTCTGCCAAACTTCAAGCACTTACCTCCTTACTCGTGTTTTGTTAACTTCTTGGTCTGAGGTGGAGTAAAGGTTAACTCACATTTTTGGTGGTCATGATATTCTATTGCTGTGCCCCTGTAGTAGATGTTTCTACCACACTGGGCACAGCAATAGAATAACTTTGGCCACCAAAAAATTGCATTTACTCCACATCAGACCAAAGAAGGAGTTATATTTCCAGCATAAATTCTCTGGGGGCTTGCACCTACAGCTGAACAAAAATGAACATACTATGCAACTGAACATACTATGCAACTGAACAAAAATGAACATACTATGCAACTGAATGTCTGTCTCTCTGAGACAGACATTCAGTTGCATAGTATGCACTTTGATGCCGTGTATCCTGTCTTTGACATACTGTTCACCTGTAGGTGTCAGCTTCAGAGAGCTTACACACTGTTCAGTTGTAGGTTTCTTCCCCAGAGAATCTATGCTGGAAATTTAGGTCCTTCCTGGGTCTGAGATAGAGTACCACACTGGGCACAACAATAGACAACAATGGCCATCAAAACTGTGAGTTTATTTCACCTCAGACCCTGGAGTTAAATTGCCAATATAAGCTCTTTCAGGCAGGCACCAGTCAAATGTTTTGTTTTTCAGAACAACTGGACAACAAGCACACATGTAGTGCTAAAGCATGTACTGTTCAGTTGTTGATGCCCATCCAAACAGCGAATACTTTGTTCATCTAGCTATAGCTGCCTTCCCAGAGAGCGTATTCTTTTCTTTTACTTGCCATTCCTTGTCAAAATAGCCTTGAATGAGGGAATGTGCCCACAGGTTAGGATGCACAGCACCAATCTCACATGCAATACCATTTTGGCAAGACATGGCAAGAAAAATCAAAGCATAAGCTCTCTGGGGAAGGCACCTTCAGCTGAATAGTATACACTGTGATGCTGTGCATGTGACATTACAATATATTGAGAATCCTTCAAATAGCTGAGAATTACTAACAAAGTGCAAAAAAATCCAGCTCAAAATGAAAAGGAAAATTGTTTGTTGAAACTCTGGAGAAACCACATATAGTGCCACTAGGAGCTAAAAGCTCATATATTCAGCTCTAGAAAGCGCTTTCTAGAGCTGAATATATGAGCTTTTAGCTCCTAGTGGCACTATATGAGGTTTCTCCAGAGTTCAAACAACATTTTCCTTTTCACTTTGAGCTGGATTTTGTGCATGTGACACTGGCATCCTGTTCAGCTATATGTGCCCCCAAGAGTTTATGCTTTGTTAAATTAGCTGTAGCTGCTCACCCCGGAGAGCTTATGCTTTGATTGTACTTGCCAAAATGGCCTTGGATGCAAACATTTGCTCTCTGGAATGGGCACTTACAGCTGTCTGAACAAAGTGTTAGCTTCCTGTGGTGGACATCTACAGTTTAACAGTACCTCTAACAACAAAAAGAGCACATTACATCTTATATAATATCCAAGAAAAATTGCAAACAAATGCAAAAGGTGCAATATCAATCCAAACCTAACAGGAAAGAAATTATCAGATGTCAACAATGCGTAGAAGACTAAGCCACAGTTAAACAATACATCAAACTTTGAGTGCACAGCGCCATCATTCAGCTATAGCCACTGCCATTAGCAATGGTAACATGGAACAGACTTAGTTTTTGGGTACTTGCCAGGTTCTTATGGCCTGGATTGGCCACTGTTGGAAACAGGATGCTGGGCTTGATGGACCCTTGGTCTGACCCAATATATCATTTTCTTATGTTTCTTATAGGTGCCTGTCCCGAGAGCTTACCCTGGAAATTAAACTTCTGGATATGAGGTGGAGTAAACTCACATTTTGGATGGCCAAAGTTTTTCTATTGCTGTGCCCAGTCTGGTAGAAGCAGCTGGATATTACCACACTGGGCACAGCAATAATACAAACGTGAGTTAAGTTTTACTCCTGCCCTGACCCAGGCGTTAAACTTCCGGCATTTAAAAACACACACTAAAATGTTTCCCTGCTAACCTGGCTCTCTGCCTTGCCCTGCAACAGCTAGCAGCTTTCTTTAAATGAGATTTGCAGACACCTGCGCTAAGGATACCGCAGGTTTTTTCAGCGCTAAACCCATATTACATACATGAGTAAGGTTAGTGTCGAAAAACCGGCACTAAAACTGGAATACAAATCTACCATAGGCTCAGCATGGCTGATTACATTGACCCCCCCTCATATTTAAGCAATTCATCGTAGATCCCCCGAACCCCCTTTCATCTCGCGTATGCAATCTAAGTGTAGACCCTCATTTGCTATCACATTTTTGTGGCCCAGATACCTCTACTTAACACCAAAAGACTTCAAATTCTGCTTTCTCTTTTCGTCTGCCCACGTCTCCTTGTCAGCTCGTGGAAGCCCCAGAGAGCTGGGCCGAGTTCACTGATGAATTCTCTGGGAATCTCTAATTAGAAGGGCTGTAGCCATGGATGGGGCCTGGCGTCTTCTTTAATGATGTAATAACCTGCGCGGCGGGCACTTTGCATTTCCCCGGCTCTCTGCCCTTGGGCGCACCTGGCGGGTCCCTGTCTTCTCGGGATCTGCTCAAGGCCAGCAGATGGAGTCATTCCTGGAAACTGTACCTTGTTTGCTCCTGCCCAGCAGTGAGAGGTCAGGTTGCTTAGCAGCCAGCAAAAGAAAAAGATACAGTTAATGCGTGCGCTTAGCTGAACCTCGGGCGGGAGTTATAGAAAAAAACCCAAAAAAAACCAACCCTGGTTTTTGAGAGAAGCACGAATTCTACCCGGGCTGCATGTTCTGCTTTCCTTTTGCTCATTTCAAGACGTTATTTCCGCTCCTGGTAAATGTCGCCTGATCCTAAAAATCTTCAACTGTAGAGAATACTAGAAAGTGAGGGCTGGGAGAGGCTTCCCTGCACCTGCTTGGGCCTGGACTGTTTGCCGAGCACTTAACTGCCCTTATACCCGTAGGAAGGCAGGAGCCAAACTGAAAATGAAACCCCACAGTTAGGAAGTGCATCCTAATGTCTGTCTTCACTCTTCCCTGCTAACATCTCATCTCGTTATTACTTCTCATTTCCTCAGAAGAGAATAACCTATTGTCATCTTAACCTGCACCCCCCCTCCCCCTTTCTTTTAGGTATTTTAAATCGTATTAAAATTAATGGCCAAACAATATTTCGGGGGGTTGCCAGGACTCTTTTTCTTTCCACCTCTTGCTGCTGGTCCTTGGGCGCTTCGTTTTTTCTGGAGCCTCCCGCTCCTGCTTTTGGGGCTCCCTATTTTCCTCTCGATACTGCTACCTCCCCCCCATGGTACTCTCTCCTTCCCCTGCATCTTCTGCTGCTCTCTGTCCTCCGTTTCCTCGCAGTCCTCTCACCCAGCTGCTATTCAGTGCTGCTTTCATGGGGACCCTCTTAAGTCATCTCCTCGTGGGATAACAACAGCCATGGTGGCAGATTGGAGTGCTTCCTCTGTCATGAAATTTGGAGCTGGTGGGTAGCAGCAGCTCTTGAACTCTTTGTGTTTTTGTTTTGTTTTTTTCTGAGTTGGGGGTGGGAGCAGGGCCGGATTTAAGATTTTGGTGCCCATAGGCAGAGTAACTGAGCAATGCCCCTTCAAGGCTCTGATGGAACATGGCCCTAAAGCAAGCAGAAGGAGGCTCCTTTTGTGCCCTCAAAATTTGGCACCCTAGGCAGTTCCCTATGCCTAAATCTGGGCCTGGGTGGGAGGGTGAAGTGAGGTGCACAATAGCGACTCTTCTGCTGCCCTTCTTCCTGAAGGTTCAGGCTGGATGAAGGATCCAAGCAGGGACAAAAGGGTATGGAAAAGCAAGTTTGCTTACAGTAAACGGTGTTTCCGTAGATAGCAGGATGAATTAGCCATGCTGTCTGGGAGCGACCGGATCAGTAGGCGGAGTTTTCTCCAAGAGTACAGAGTTTTGAACTCTGCGCAGTGAGGTTCCCATGCGATTTCCAGATTTACCTCAGTCTCTTGTAACAAAGCGAGAAGTACATAGAAAAAAGTAAAAAGGTAGAGTCAGTGTATGTGAAGACTGTCTAGGGAGGAGGGAGGGGATGCATGGCTAATTCATTCTGCTATCTATGGAAACACCGTTTATGGTAAGCAAACTGGCTTTTCCTAGCGATAGCAGGCTGAATTAGCCATGCTGTCTGGGAGACCCAAGCTCCCAGGTGGTGTCAAGGTGTTTTGTTGTGTAGGTCAGGACGCCACTCTTGAATTCTGAACGGTAGACAGTCTTATTTTTGTGCCATGGTTGACAGGATTGCCGAACCCATGGCTGCATCAGAAGAGCTCTGCTGTTGTAAACAATAGTGCGCTGTGAAAGTGTGGAGAGAAGACCAAGTTGCCGCTATGCAAATGTCCATCAGCGGAACATTTCTGTAATGTGCAACTGACGTTGCAGTTGCTCATATCTGGTGTGCTTTTGGTCTCGTATTCAATGGCAGATTGCGCTTATTGTAGCAAAACGTAATGCATTGGGACAACCAACTAGCCAGAGTTCTCCTGGAGACAGGTTGGTTGGGAGAATTTGGGTTGAAGGAGAGGAACAGCTGAGATGTCCTGGATTCAGAATGTGTTCTCTGTTTGTAATAAGCCAATGCTCTTTTACAGTCTAAGGTGTGGAGAAGCTTATCTCTGTCATTCTCATGAGGTTTAGGCTTGAAGATTGGGAGAGTAACGGACTGGTTGATATGAAAAGCAGATACCACCTTAGGGAGGAAGGCAGGATGAGGTCGAAGGGTGACCTTGTTATGAAAAAATTCTAAGTACAGGGAGTAGTGAACTAAGGCTTGTAGTTCACTACTCCCCGTGCTGATGTTACCGCCACCAAGAAAACAGTTTTCCAAGTAAGGTATTTGACATGACAGGAGTCTAGAGTTTCAAAGGGAGGTAACATTAACTGTTCCAGTACAATATTGAGATTCCATGGTACCAGTGGCTTTGTGACCAGTGGTCTCAGATGCAGAATGCCATGCATGAATCTGGAGATTAAAGGGTGGTTGGAAATGGGTAGTCTGTTGTGAGTGTGATGGAAAGCTGCAATTGCACTAACATGCACTCGAACGGAGGCATATGCTAGACCGGCTGCGAAAAGAGTATGGAGGTACTCCAGAAGGTGTGTTATCGTTGTAGAGAAAGGATCTAGATTCTTCGGTCTGCACCATTCTGAGTAATGACACCATTTTCCGGCATAGTTACGTCTGGTGAACGGTTTTCTAGATTCAATGAGAACATCCTCAAGTTGAGATGAGAGTCCTAGGTAATTTAGTACATGCCGTTCAATCTCCATGCTGTAAGATGGAGGGATTGATGCACTGGATGAAGAAGGGATCCCCCCTCCTGAGTTAGAAGTTAGGGATGGTTTTCCAGTAGGATTGGTGGGTGGATGGATAGTCATTTGAGATTCGCATACCATGGCTGCCTTGGCCAGGATGGGGCTATAAGTATCATGTCCGCTGTATCTCTGATGCATTTTTGTATCGTTTTTGATATTAGTGGAATGGGAGGGTAAGCATAGAGTAGGCCCCCCGTCCATGGAATGAGGAAAGCACCCGGAGCGCAACGAAGTTTGCTTGGGTAGATGGATCAAAATGCCTGTGTTTGCCGGTTGCTCTCTGTGGCAAATAGGTCCTTGGTTGGAAAACCCCAACCATGGACTGTTGGAATATGTTGGACACCACCTCCTGGTTCAAGGTCCATTCGTGTGGATGGAAAATTCTGCTGAGGCGGTCCGCTGTTACATTGTCTAGACTGGGAAGGTAAGTGGCTTATATTGAGACTTGGCTGGATATTGCCCAAGTCAGTATGCGAAGCGCTTCCCGACAGAAAATTCAGGAATCTGACCCTCCTTCTTTGTTTACGTAGAACATGGAAGGAAGAGGGATTCAGTTTTGTTAGGAACTGGGGAACCTTTTGGGGAAGGGGGAGTCTCTTCCGAAGGGATGGGCTCCACCTTAACCAGGGTGGAACCAGACTGCTGGCGCTAACCTTTAAAAAGGAGATAGAGCAGCTTTTAAACTAGAACAAAGGGGAAAGCCGACAGTCGCTCAGCAGCGCATAATTCGGAGAGAGGTATCTTCAAAGGATACTAATGATGCATTAGAATTAGGGCATCCCGACAGTGAGGGTCCAATAATTAGAAAAGTAGTCCAAGTGCCTGAAATAAAAACTCACCTGAGCTAAAAAATTCTAACTTATCCCTATCAATTAAAAAGCAGAATGAAAATACAAACAAAAAAACAAACTTTGAAATGTTTGTATGCTAATGCCAGAAGTCTAAGAAGTAAGATGGGAGAATTAGAATGTATAGCAGTGAATGATGACATAGACTTAATTGGCATCTCAGAGACATGGTGGAAAGAGGATAACCAATGGGACAGTGCTATACCGGGGTACAAATTATATCGCAATGACAGAGAGGAGCACTCGGGAGGAGGTGTGGCGCTTTATGTCCGGGATGGCATAGAGTCCAACAGGATAAACATCCTGCATGAGACTAAATACAAAATTGAATCTTTATGGGTAGAAATCCCTTTGTGTGTCGGGGAGACTATAGTGATAGGGGTATACTACCGTCCACCTGGTCAAGATGGTGAGACGGACAGTGAAATGCTAAGAGAAATTAGGGAAGCTAACCAATTGGTAGTGCGTAATAATGGGAGACTTCAATTACCACAATACACTGGTGCTCCGGGTATTCTTTCAAAGATTTAAATATACCCTTGGTCCCCCCCCGACGCAGCCTGGCGAAACACGGGACCGTGTCGGGGGGATCAATTTTAAACGTTGTCATTTTGAACGTTTTTGGAGTCGGCCATTATTAGCATTGAGGATTTTTCATTATTGGAACTGCCTACAACTACCATAGAATTTGTGGTGATTAAAGACTTATTATCCTGCACCAGTGTATTGTGATACTTGCTTACGTGCAAGGTTTCTGCTCCTTCCTCTTTTAGACTTCAATTACCCCAATATTGACTGGGTAAATGTATCATCGGGACACGCTAGAGAGATAACGTTCCTGGATGGAATAAATGATAGCTTTATGGAGCAATTAGTTCAGGAACCAACGAGAGAGGGAGCAATTTTAGATCTAATTCTCAGTGGAGCACAGGACTTGGTGAGAGAGGTAACGGTGGTGGGGCCGCTTGGCAATAGTGATCATAATATGATCAAATTTGATTTAATGACTGGAAGAGGAACAGTGTGCAAATCCAAGGCTCTCGTGCTAAACTTTCAAAAGGGAAACTTTGATAAAATGAGAAAAATTGTTAGAAAAAAAACTGAAAGGAGCAGCTACAAAAGTAAAAAATGTCCAAGAGGCGTGGTCATTGTTTAAAAAATACCATTCTAGAAGCACAGTCCAGATGTATTCCACACATTATGAAAGGTAGAAAGAAGGCAAAACGATTACCGGCATGGTTAAAAGGGGAGGTGAAAGAAGCTATTTTAGCCAAAAGATCTTCATTCAAAATTGGAAGAAGGATTCCAACAGAAGAAAATAGGATAAAGCAATAAACGTTGGCAAGTTAAATGTAAGACATTGATAAAACAGGCTAAGAGAGAATTTGAAAAGAATTGGCCGTAGAGGCAAAAAACTCACAGTAAAAATGTTTTAAAATATATCCGAAGCAGAAAGGCTGTGAGGGAGTCAGTTGGACCGTTAGATGATCGAGGGGTTAAAGGGGCACTTAGAGAAGATAAGGCCATCGCGGAAAGATTAAATGATTTCTTTGCTTCGGTGTTTACTGAAGAGGATGTTGGGGAGGTACCCGTAATGGAGAAGGTTTTCATGGGTAATGATTCAGATGGAGTGAATCAAATCACGGTGACCCTAGAAGATGTGGTAGGGCTGATTGACAAACTGAAGAGTAGTAAATCACCTGGACCGGATGGTATAACACCCCAGAGTTTCTGAAGGAACTGAAAAATGAAATTTCAGACCTATTAGTAAAAATTTGTAACCTATCATTAAAATCATCCATTATACCTGAAGACTGGAGGATAGCAAATGTAACGCCAATATTTAAAAAGGGCTCCAGGGACGATCCGGAAAACTACAGACCGGTTAGCCTGACTTCAATGCCAGGAAAAATAGTGGAAAGTGTTCTAAACATCAAAATCACAGAACATATAGAAAGACATGGTTTAATGGAACAAAGTCAGCATGGCTTTACCCAGGGCAAGTCTTGCCTCACAAATCTGCTTCACTTTTTTGAAGGAGTTAATAAACATGTGGATAAAGGTGAACCGGTAGATATAGTATACTTGGATTTTCAGAAGGCGTTTGACAAAGTTCCTCATGAGAGGCTTCTAGGAAAAGTAAAAAGTAATTGGATAGGTGGCGATGTCCTTTCGTGGATTGCAAACTGGCTAAAAGACAGGAAACAGAGAGTAGGATTAAATGGACAATTTTCTCAGTGGAAGGGAGTGGACAGTGGAGTGCCTCAGGGATCTGTATTGGGACTCTTACTTTTCAATATATTTATAAATGATCTGGAAAGAAATACGACGAGTGAGATAATCAAATTTGCAGATGACACAAAATTGTTCAGAGTAGTTAAATCACAAGCAGATTGTGATAAATTGCAGGAAGACCTTGTGAGACTAGAAAATTGGGCATCCAAATGGCAGATGAAATTTAATGTGGATAAGTGCAAGGTGATGCATATAGGGAAAAAATAACCCTGCTATAATTACACAATGTTGGGTTCCATATTAGGTGCTACAACCCAAGAAAGATATCTAGGTTCATAGTGGATAACACATTGAAATCGTCGGTTCAGTGTGCTGTGGGCAGTCAAAAAAGCAAACAGAATGTTGGGAAATTATTAGAAAGGGAATGGTGAATAAAACGGAAAATGTCATAATGCCTCTGTATCGCTGCATGGTGAGACCGCACCTTGAATACTGTGTACAATTCTGGTCGCCGCAATCTCAAAAAAGATATAATTGCGATGGAGAAGGTACAGAGAAGAAGCTACCAAAATGATAAGGGGAATGGAACAGCTCCCCTATGAGGAAAAGACTAAAGAGGTTAGGCCTTTTCAGCTTAGAGAAGAGACGACTGAGGGGGGATATGATTAGAGATGTTTAAAATCATGTGAGGGCTAGAACGGGTAGATGTGAATCGGTTATTTACTCTTTCGGATAGTAGAAAGACTAGGGGGCACTCCATGAAGTTAGCATGGGCACATTTAAAACTAATCAGAGAAAGTTCTTTTTTTACTCAGCGCACAATTAAACTCTGGAATTTGTTGCCAGAGGATGTGGTTAGTGCAGTTAGTATAGCTGTGTTAAAAAAAGGATTGGATAAGTTCTTGGAGGAGAAGTCCATTACCTGCTATTAAGTTCACTTAGGGCGGATTTTAAAAGGAGCGCGAATAGCCTACTTTTGTTTGCGCTCCAGGCGCAAACAAAGTACGCTGGATTTTAGTAGATACGCGCGGAGCCGCACGTATCTGCTAAAAACCTGGATCGGCGCGCGCAAGGCTATGGATTTTGTATAGCCGGCGCGCGCCAAGCGCGCAGCCTACCCCCCGTTCCCTCCAAGGCCGCTCCCGAAGTCGGAGCGGCCTCGGAGGGAACTTTCCTTGCCCTCCCCTCACCTTCCCCTCCCTTCCCCTACCTAACCCACCCGCCCAGCCCTGTCTAAACCCCCCCTTACCTTTGTCGGGGGATTTACGCCTCCCAGAGGGAGGCGTAAATCCCCGCGTGCCAGCGGGCCTCTAGCGCGCCGGGCCGCGACCTGGGGGCGGGTACGGAGGGCGCGGCCACGCCCCCGGACCGCCCCGGGCGATAGCCACGCCCCCGTACCCGCCCCCCAAAACGCTGCCGACACGCCCCCGAAACGCCGCGACGACCGGGCCTGCCCCCCGACACGCCCCCCCGACACGCCCCCCTCGGAGAACCCCGGGACTTACGCGAGTCCCGGGGCTCTGCGCGCGCCGGTAGGCCTATGTAAAATAGGCTTCCCGGCGCGCAGGGCCCTGCTCGCCTAATCCGCCCGGTTTTGGGCGGATTTAGGCGAGCAGGGCTCTGAAAATCCGCCCCCTTAGAGAATAGCCACTGCCATTAGCAATGGTAACATGGAATAGACTTAGTTTTTGGGTACTTGCCAGGTTCTTATGGCCTGGATTGGCCACTGTTGGAAACAGGATGCTGGGCTTGATGGACCCTTGGTCTGACCCAGTATGGCATTTTCTTATGTTCTTATGGCTACCTGATTGTCTGTGTATACCATGATATGTTTTCCTCGAAGTTGGGTAGAGAAGGTTTGAAGTGCTTTCCAAATGGCTCGACGTTCGAGGAGATTGATTTGAAAGTTGGACTCCCAAAGAGACTAACGACCCTGAGTTTTTAAGTTGTTTAAATGGGCTCCCCAGCCCTTCTGAGATGCATCCGTGGTAAGAGTGACTTGATGAGGAGGCCGCTGAAAAGGTGCTCACGAGTTCAGGTGGTTGGTGTTTATCTACAATTGAATGTCTGTACGCATTTTTCTGGTAAGGTGTTCTCTGGTTGAGAGTGGTTGCCAGAACTGTGACCATTGGTTCTTGAGTCCCCTTTGTAGACGACGCATGTGTAGTCTTGTATATGGGACTATATGGATGGCTGCTGCCATATGACCCAGCAGTTGAAGAATTTGTTGTGCCAATGCATGCAATTGATTGAATAGATGCTGAGCCAGAAAAGACAGAGTTTGTATCCTGTCCTGTGGTAGGTAAGTCCTCTGATGCACAGTATTGATGAGCGTCCCAATGAACTGTAGAACCTGTGTTGGTTGTAGATGGGATTTTCGTAATTGATTATGAATCCCAGCGTCTGAAGACAATTGATTGTTTGGAATGCGTGAGTCTTTAAGGTAGTCGGATCCAAGGCTACCAACAGCCAGTTGTCGAGATAGGGAAAATCTGTATCGAGAGCTGTCGGAGATGAGCCACCACCACCGCTAAGCATTTTGTGAATACCCTCGGGGCTGAGGGAAAGGCCAAAGGGTAGAACTTTGAATTGATAATGATTGTTCTGAACTTGGAAACAAAGGTAATGCCAGGAGGAAGGGTGCATGGGTATATGGGAATAAGCATCCTTCAGGTCTATGGAGCATAGCCACTCGGGTTGCAGAAGAGGCAGAATACTCTTGAGAGATGTCATCTTGAATTTTTCTTTTTGAATGTGTTTGTTGAGGTTCCGCAAATCTAAGATTGGTTGAAGACCTCCCAATTTCTTTGGAATGAGAAAATATGGGGAGTAAAACCCTCGATTTTTTAAGGAGATTGGGATTACTTGAATTGAGTTCTGCAACTGTAGAGTGACTAACTGTTCCTGTAGGTCTTTAGAGTGTTGTGATGTGTTCCTGAGAGGGGAAACTTGAGGAAGTGCGGGAAGAGTTAGAAAATGTAATCTGTAACCTTCTTTTATGATGTTTAGTACCCATCGATCTGAAGTAATCGCCTCCCAGCTGGCATAAAAGTGTTGAAGGCGGCCTCCTATGTAGTGTGGTAGGAGTGGCTCTGGGTAACTCAAAAAGATTGAGTTTGTTTTGGAGGTGCTGCTGGAGTTGGTTTTGGAGGTCGTGGTTGACAAGGACATCCACATGAAGGTTGAGTTTGTGGTTGGTAACGCTGATTGGGGTAATACTGTGATCTATAAGTATTGTACGGCCTGAAAGTTGCCCTTGCATAAGGTCTTCTTCTGAATTAAGGGTAAAATCTTTTAGAAGAAGGATGAGCATCTGATGATGTCAAAAATTGAACTGCAGTATTCGGTTCCTTCAGAAGGGTAACTGTTTCACCAAATTTGTTACCAAAAAGATTGTCTCCCAGACAAGGTATATCACCCAACTTGTCATGGACATCGTCCCGTATGGAACTAGCCCTTAACCATGCCATGCGCCGTGCTGCTATTGCTGTCTCTGAGGATCTAGCCGATGATTCAAATGACTCATAAAACAGAACGGAGTAAATGTCGAAGACCTTCCTCCATGTCTGTAATGGTTGCGGTAAGGAAGTTATCGGAAGCCACACATATTAGACGTAATCTCTGTAGACATTCAAAGAGGTATTGGATTATGTAAAATTGATGGTGTTGTATCTTTGTGGCCAGCATGGAGGAGATGATACACCTTAGGGCCAAAATCATCCAGGGATTTATGGTCTTTTCCCAGTGGTGAATTTGCATGAAGTTTTGATCTTTTGGCACGTAAATAGTGCAGATTCTACTACTACAGAGTTGTGGGGTAATTGAGTGGACTCATAGACCGTGGAATTTCTCATTCAGTATTTAAGTCCGTCTTCCTTGAGGCCGCTGAGGTGGTAAAGGTAAAGAGTTTTCCCACATTTTATGTAGAACCGCGTCTAGTACAGCATGTGGTGGTAGAGGCTGTTGGCTCTTCTGGCGGCATTTCAAATATCTTAAATCCCTAGAACCTCAGCACGAGGGTTGGGAACCTTTCCTGTTTCAATGTTTAGGAGCGATCCTACTTTTTCTATGATTTAGCGTAGGATAAATCCGCAGGAGGAGAATAAGGTTCAGGAAGGCCCTCGGGGGATCTGATGGAAATCCTGTAGATGAGGAAGGGGACGACATAGACCATTGTGAATGTGGAGAATCTGGTCGATCCGGAACTGGAATTAATTTTTCTCATTGATTTGGTGATGGGACCATTGGTAGACGTCGAGGAGAGGTATGGAGAAGATGGCCCTGGAATCTGGGGATGAACGGCTTCCAGTTCTTGGAAGAATGTATTCAAAGCCAGAGAAATTTGAAGACATTTGCCTTTGATGCTAGGGTATGTTGTGAAGGCGTTGGAAGCAGTGTTCCCAGAGACAAGTCCTGAGAAGGACAGTGTGGTTCCGGACAGTGGATTGAATGAGATCTATGAGAAGAGGACCAATCCGAATGAGAACTATCAGCCTCTAAAGAAACATTAGTAGAGAGGTGAACTACTTCTACATCAGAATCTGTCCGTGGAGATTCAGGCATTTGGAGATGTTTCTTTTTGCCTTTTGTTTGGAATGGTGTTCGTGATGTAGTGGATCCTGGGGAGAGGCAGATGGTGGAGCTTGTAGGCAGGTCATGATGTTTTGTACGCTTTGCATCACCATTCTGGTGATGTCTAACATGTTTTCTTTTGCGAATATCATGGTGAGATGACCCAGATAGTGATGCAGCTCTTCCAGATGCTCCGTCCGACGCACCCTGCGTCAATGCGTCATATTCCAAAGCACCATGTGCCGATGCATCGTGACTTGGCTGAAGCATTGCTGCGCCGTGCGTCAGTCTCGGTGATGAAGCGTCGTGCGCCGATGTGCCATGCGTCGTATGCTTGCTCCGTCTTGGTCTCCCATGCTCCGAGTGCTTCGGCGTCGAGGAGCGGGAACGAGCAGGTACAGAGCCCTGTGACCTGAACGGCGCATGAGTGGACTTTAACGAAGGAGTCGAGGTCTCGACCTCCTTTCGCGGCCCCTGTAGTTAGTGGTACCGATCTGGCTGAAGCGCCCTCCAGCGATGTGGATCTTCTTGCTGGAATTTTCTTGAGTTTCTTCGCCGGGCTCGGTGAAGAATGAGGTGATCGGAAGCATGCCATTTTTTCGGCATGCTGTCTTCGGGCCCGGGGCGACATCTGACCACAGTCTCGGCATGAGGCTGGGTCATGCTCCGGGCCCAAACAAATATAACAATAATTATGTCCATCAGTTATGGACATAATTTTCCCGCATTGGCAGTACTTAAAACCTGATGACTTCGGAGCCATCGCTGCCAAAGAAACGGGAGAAAAAACTGAGAAAAATTCAAAACATTTGAAGAGACGAGTGAGGAGAAAAAACCCAGTGTGCAGTCCTGCTCGCGAAAAAAAGAGACTGAGGTAAATCTGGCAATCGCGCGGGAACCTCAGCTGAACAGAGTTCAAAACTCTGTACTCTTGGAGAAAACACCACCTACTGATCCGGACGCGACGCTCCCAGACAGCGTGGCTAATTCAACCTGGTATCGCTGGGAAAATAGCTCTTCTGTCAACTGCTGTTTCTTTGGGCTTGGGGGAGAGGCAGAAGACAGCAATTTCAGCTCCTCTAGGTCCTAGAGGGGAGGACATGGAGAAGCAGCAACACCTGGTCTGGCTGAGAAGTGCCCAGTAGCTGCTCTGTTCCCTCTGGACAGGGAGAGGAGTGCACAATATCAGGTTCTCCTAGTCTGAGCAGAAGGAGGAGCCACAGCAGTTATCCTCTGAATCTGGGGCAGGGGCGACATGATAGCAGTTTCTTAATTGACACTGTCAGAAAATGTCTCGGCCAGCACTAAAACCAGCAACCGAGGCCACAACTTATACCAGTGAGCCAAAGGGAGGCACTCCTTAGTCCTTAGGCTATTGCACTTCTGTTATCTTTCCTCAGCTGACGTTCTCTCTCACCACTAGAGGGGGTTCCTTACACTGTGTTCCAAGTGTGGAATCCCTGGAGCACACCAACACAAGAACATTTAACATATTCATATTTGTTTATTGAATTACAACACACAGAGAATCTAAGAGCTCCAGGAATTCAAATCCTCACATCCAGATTGCATAAAGTATCCGAAATACATGCAGTGACAGGCTTCACCCTGCAGCAAGAGCTCCTGTGCTGCAGACTCGCACGCCATCTCTCCCACTCAATCAGC
Organism: Rhinatrema bivittatum; assembly: GCF_901001135.1. Taxonomy (NCBI): domain Eukaryota; kingdom Metazoa; phylum Chordata; class Amphibia; order Gymnophiona; family Rhinatrematidae; genus Rhinatrema; species Rhinatrema bivittatum. The sequence goes on along the minus strand of NC_042617.1, from coordinate 260,239,859 downwards.
TTACAGTCACAGGGCAGAAGTTACAGTGCGGGGCAGAGATTTTCCTTAAAGATACATAATACCCTGAAAAGGCACAGGCATTACAGCACCAGCTCTTCTGGACATTGAGCAGAGTGCCACCCTAATAGCATGTCGGGATTCAGGCAAGCAGTAATGTGTGGTGGAAACAATAATTGTTACCTGTGTAACCGTCTCTTTTTAGTCAGTAAGGAGGTCCAGACAACTGATCCGTAAAGATAGACTTTTATTGCCAGCAAGATGCAGCTAAGACAAAGGCTCAGTACAACTGCATGCCACGCCCCCTCCGGAGCAAACTTTTATGCACTTTACAATTCTTATCTTTCACACATGCGTTCTGGTTTTTGCTGAACAAACATTTCACAAATTGCTGAACAAGCATTAGCTAGCGTGGTCCTCTAGTAGGTGTAGCTTAAGATCAGACTATTGTTTCGTCATTTAATTGACGTGTTAGACATTTTACATTGTCATTCGTATTAATACAATACAAAGTATTATTCCAAAATGGAGTTACGTTACAAATTAGTGCGTCACTGCGTCACTACGCATTACGTATCATTTGCGTTGCAAATATTAGTATGTTCAAGATGGCTGTGCGTTTCACTGCTGGCATGATTAGTCGGAAGATGTTCAGTTGCTCTTTCGTACTTCAGGGGGGGGGGTCCCGAAATTGAACCTCTTCATTCCCCCCTTTGATACTTCAACTTTGAAGAGAAGGCAGAAGTATCACTTTATATCTGAAGAGGAACTGAAACGACAATGAGAGTTAATACCAGTGACATTGAATGTGAGCCCTAATATGTTGTTAGGTCGTTGGTTTCTTCACGAGTTTGAGACGGGTGGACCATATTGGTGTCACCCCCCTTTGTAGCCCGACTTACCCCAACAACACGTTGGCTCCATTAGGGTAATGCTTAGAGGTTAGAGTTTATCAGACTTATAAGTTAGTAGTTAAGTATTCTTTATCAGAATCGGTATCCGAATCATTGGTAGTGTCGTAGTCAGAAGAATCAGATGAAGGAAATGTGGAGACAGACACATACTTATTAATCATCATGACGTGAGCAGCTGCTCGCCGATCAGCAATATGTTCAATCATGGATCGGAGATGCCTAAAGATAAGAGGGAGACAAATAGGAAACAGAATACATGTAAAAACAAGAAGTATCAGAGGAAAGAGGAGTTCTTTAAGGCCAGGAATGGAAGTGAGCCAGTTGGGTAAAGACCCTGTCCAGTCAAGGATTCCAGTCCACGTCTGCACTGGTACATGGGCCAGGCGAATCATTCGATCAGTGATCTCCTCAATGACTTTACTCTTGTCATCTACCTGTAAACAACAGTTAGAAAGATTAAATTTGCCACATACACCACCTTCCTGGGCTAGGAGGTAGTCTAAAGCCAACCGGTTTTGGTAGACAGCTGTTAGAATTTTAGTGTTTTGCTTGGCTAAGATGTTGAGAGCCAAGGCAGAATCATTTGTCAGGAGTTCCAGTACTGCTTGGAGTCTTATAATTCGATTGAGCATATAGATAGGTGTTCTATATCCATAAGAACCATCCTCAGCCCAGGTGGCCGGACCAGAGTATTGTACAATTCGTTCAGGAGGCCACTCTTGATCTTTCCAATCTCCTATGGATACTTTAGGAGTGCTGCGACGTTTGTTGGGTCTGATGGGGCTGTATACTGGAACTCCTAAGGTTTCTCCAGCAGTAATGGGAAGTAGGAAGAAACTTGGCCGAATTGTAGCCAAGAAGCAAGTTCCATACCAGTTTGTTGGTAACTGTTCATAAGCTCTTCGTCCACATACATAATAATAACCATCTGGAGCATTGAAAACGGTAGTAGCAACACCTGCAGCTGTCCATGTCTTGTTCAAAGTCGAGTCAGTCCAGATGGGAGTTGGCATGGTAGAATTTTCAGTCTGCCACCATGTCTGGGTGGTAAGGTTGGCAGTAAGAACTCCTGTGCATGGAGAATTTCCAACAGGCACGGTATAGATGCGTGAATGTTGTCGAGAGATACATAGTCTGCCAATAACATCAGTCTGTAGTGCCCACTCATATGGATGAGATTTACGGTTATAGGTTACAGTGGTATTCAAGGTGTTAAGATCGGATTGGAAGGTTTCCTTGGCTTCCCATGGCCATTGCTCTCCTGTATCTGTTCCTCCACATACAAAACAGTTCTTGACTTCGAGAGAGAGAGCTATGTTTTCCGCCAAATTGACAAACAGGTTTTTTACTTGTTGAGAAATTGAATGTTTCTTTAATTCCTCAGAGGCATGAGATATTTCGTCGAAGAAGGATTGATAACCCACCACAGTAGTCTGGTGAATAATTGGACGAGGTTTGTCTTTTCGCTGAGTGATGGTAATGTAGGTCATGGGGTCTTTTCCAGTTCCGTCGATACCAAATCCCCAAGTATCTTGCCAAGGGATTCCTTCGCTTCTTAGAGGCCATTGTATCGATACTGTATTACCATTTACTGCAGTTAATCGTCCTATTCCGTGGCAGCCATGGTAACCTCCACCGGTGTAATCACAAACTAGAGCCCATCCTGACAATGTCAGGTCCCCTCCGCATGGCAGCCAACTGGATGGATTAGCTGCCCGGTTGTATGGGCAGAGGTATTTGTGATTGTAGAAATAGGAATTTCTCCAGGCTTGAGACCCACAGTGAAGTGCATTTGGGTGTTTATCGATGGCTTCGCAGGCATCGAACGTTATTGTGACAATCGTTTCACTTCCCATAAGAACCTTAGTGGAGTTGATGTAGTACAAGATGCCTTTTCCTTCTGGGACAATACTTGATGTGTAGCTCTTTGGTAGACCTACAGTGAGGGTGATGTTGTAGTACTTAGGAGTGGTTGGGGTATGACATATGACTTTGCCAGTTTCTAAACATCGATGGAAGGACTGATAGCCTTGAGTAGTATTCAGGGCGCAAGCAGGTAGTGTGGCACAGGAAGTTGGTGGTTGAGATTGGTGGATGATTGTTGAGACAACTTGAAATCCAGTTTGAGTGGTAGTACGAATTAGCTTGATACATTCCGTGCAATTCTTGCTCAAGGACAGGAAAACAGAGGTAGTCGGGTTACAGAAGAATAGTAAGTGAATGTAGAAGATGGATGCAACGTAGATCTTGGAAGTCGGAATCTGTGACATTGCTTTATGACGTAGATGGTTGCATTCATAAGTAATGGATTCTGAAAGGAAGGAAAGAAATGGACACATTAATATTCAGTTGTAGTTACTGATACTTTTTTACTCAGGACTAGCACTGGGCCTGCCTTGGGTGAATCTTAATTTGTGGTCTCCAATCCTGGAAACCTGCCAGTTGGCTGAAGCTGGTTTGAGACGTGTCCAATGAATCCATGAAGAAACATCCAAAAACTTTGACAGCTGTTGGAGTAGTTAGCAATACAGTGTACGGCCCTTTCCATCGGGCTGGAGGGAATCAGACTCATCCCAGTCTTTTAATCCACACCGAATTCCCTATCTGGTATGGATGAATCGGTTTAGCAGGACCAATGGTTCAGTGTCACAGGTGTATTTTTGAATCGCAATAACTGTGTTATATAGTCCTTGAGTTGGTTACTGAGAGACATTTCCCCTTGTATTTGCAGCGATTCAGGAAAAGATGGAAGAGGTGGAGGCCTTGCGTACATCATTTCATAAGGAGTTAACCCCGACTTCCGTGGGGTGCATCGGACGTGTAGTAGAGCTAAGGGCAGGATGTCTGGCCATTTAGTCTTTGTTTCCTGACACAATTTAGCGAGCTGATTTTTTAGTGTCCTGTTAGCTCGTTCAACTGCTCCACTACTTTGAGGTCTCCAGGCGCAGTGCAGGTGCCATTGGATGCCCAGAATTTGACTCAGACGTCGCGTGACTTCACTGGTGAAGGCTGGTCCATTATCTGAATTTATCTGCCGAGGTAATCCGTATCGTGGTAAAATTTTGTGGAGAAGCAATGTTACTACTTCCTTGGCAGTCTCAGTTCGAGTGGGTATGGCTTCGATCCATCCGGTATAAGTACAGACAGCTACCAGCATTGCTTTGTATCTTTTTGAAGCAGTCATGTGGGTGAAGTCGATTTGGCAAACTTGAAACGGAGTTGTTCCTCGCAATATATGTCCAGGGGCTGGACCAGGTCCATTTCTGGGATTGTCCTTGCACAGGTAACACATTGATTAACAGCATATTTAGTTAGTTGAAAGAGTCTATTAATGTAGTAAGTTTTTGCCAACAGTGTTGCTAATGCATCTCGGCCATCCTTTTGACACATTGTCCATTCCTTTTGACAGATATGCAACAGGTCATTCCCATGAGCCTAAGGTTTGAGTCAATACCCCTATGGCCATGCCTTTTTTCTCGTCGACGAATAGATGGAATGGTTTCATCACATCTGGCAATCCTAAGGCAGGTGGTTCAATTAAGGCTTCTTTTAGTTGACGTAAGCTTGCCAGTTCGTTTCCTTCCCATTGGAAGGGTTGAGATTCTGCCTCTTTACCCCGCAGCTTGTCGTACAGGGGTTGAGCAATAACTGCATAGTTAGCAATCCACAGCCTACAGTATCCTGCAGCTCCCAGGAACGCCCGGAGCTCTTTCTTACAAGTGGGTACAGGTTGATCTCTTATAGAACTGGTGCGAGAAATCCCCAGACATCGGGTTCCTCCACGTATTTGGAAGCCTAAATACTCTACTTCCAATTCACAGATTTGCGCTTTCTTTTTACTTGCACGATACCCTTTTGAGTACAACGTCTTTAGCAGCTGAACGATGGGATACCGCACATTCGAGGTACGTCTCTCGAACAACAGAAGGTCATCCACGTATTGTATGACTGGCCCATACTTTACTTGATACATCTTTAAGTCTTTGCCAGTTGCCTCACCGAACAGCGTAGGTGAGTGCCTAAACCCTTGAGGCAACCTAGTCCATGTGTACTGCTGCTTTACTCCAGTATCTGCATCTTCCCATGTGAAAGCAAAAATCTTTTGACATTCCTCCGCCACCGGGACGGAGAAGAAGGCATCTTTGAGATCAATGACACTGTACCACTTTGATGCAGGAGAGACTTGAGCCAGGATTGAGTACGGATTTGGCACGAGGGCTACTAGATCTGCTACTTGACTATTCACTTTTCTTAAGTCTTGTACTGGTCGATAGTCATTTGATCCAGGCTTCTTTACTGGCAACAGAGGGGTGTTCCAAGCAGATCGGATTCGCCGGAGAATGCCCAAATCATACAATCTTTGCAGGTGTATCTGAATTCCTTGTCTGGCCATATAAGGAATGGGGTATTGAGATTGATTTATCACCTGTGCATTCTGTTTCATCTCGATCCAAATAGGGGTAGCGTTGATGGCTATTCCTCCTGGATTTGTTCAGCCCATACTTTAGGTATACTGTCCATTAGCTGTCTGCGCTTTTCGTTGAGGACGGTGTTTTCTCCATATCGGTGGTGTAGTGGTATGTTGACTATGGGGAGATGTAATCTCCATTCTTCTTGAGTGGACAGATGAGAGAGACTGGGTTATCAGCGAAGGATGCTCTTATTTCTCCTGTCGATTCAAATTGTAAGTTGGCTCTTAACTTACAAAGAAGGTCTCTCCCTATGAGGGGAACTGGGCATCCCGGGACATAAAGAAACTGATGAGATACTAATTGTCCTCCCACCCGGACTTGTCGTTTCTGAAGAAAGGGAGCGATAAGTGGCTTTCCAGAGGCCCCTACAATAGAAATGTTTTTCGAAGTGGGTGTGGTAATAGCGGTAGTCATGACTGATCTTTGTGCCCCGGTATCTAACAATCCCTTAAATGTCTCAGTTCCTACTTTGATTTCTACTAAGGGATCGAATGGAAGAATTCCCTTCTCTAGTCATGCTTCACTACTGTCTTCGCTAGAGGTTTCTCCTACAGTCATCTGCCATTCAGCTTCCTTTGGTTTGGACGGAGTATATCCTTCCTGCTTCATTTGCAGGGACCCTGGGCATTCAGACTTCCAGTGTCCTTCTTGTCTACAGAATGCACATTGATTGGCTCCCAACGGCATCCTTCCACCCCTAAACGATCCTCCTCTACTAGCTCGTCCTCTGGGCGGTCCCCTCGAGGGTGACCTGCCCCTTCCTCTCGGCCCAGGATATCCCTGATAGTGCCTAGCCGAGTTTCCGAAATTCGTTTCTTCCAGCGCTGCAGCTAACAAACTAACACTTTCTCTTAACTTTCTACTTTCTTTTTTTTCTTTCTTGTCTCCGTCCGGCTCTCGGTTTACATAAACTCTGTCAGCCATGGCTTTTAAGTGGCTAATAGTCATTCCCTCAAATCCTTCTGATTTCTGTAGCTTCCGGCGGATATCGGGACAGGATTGTCCGACAAAGCTCATTACTATGACGGACTGACTTTTGGGGTCCTCTGGGTCGAACGGACTGTATTGCCGATATGCATCCATCAATCTCTCCAAAAAGATTCCAGGAGTTTCGTCTTTTCCTTGCACCACGTCGCGGATCTTTCCCATGTTCATGACTTTCTGCTTTCCTTTCTTTAAAGCTCCGAGAAAGGCGACTTGGTATGCAGCAATGCTGGCTCGCCCTGCAGCCGTCTGGAAATCCCAGTTGGGATCGGCGGACAGGGGCATGCTCTCTCACTACTTCATCTGGATTACCGTCTGACCCGGCTCCCAGCCGAGCTGCTTCTTCCATGTTTAATTGTATTTGTCGGCGTTCTTCGGTGGTAAAAAGGATGGAGGCGAGGTGCCGAATGTCAGCCCAGTTGGGGTTATGGGCTGCAAAAATTCCTCGTAAAAAAATCTAGCATCTGATCTGGATTATCAGCGTAAGAGGGGCCGAGCTGTTTCCAGTTAAAAAGATCGCTGGAAGTGAAAGGTATGTAAGTAAACAACTTTATAGTTTGCGTAGTATTATACTCGTTTTCTTCAGTAGGGACCACGGGAACTACGGTGGTTGTTTCTCTAATTGGTAGTTGTAAACTTGCGGCTTGGGTTTTACTGCGAGTGCCGCCGGATACGGACGACTCGCCGCCGTCTTCAACTTTTGCCGCCGCCGCTTCCGCTTCAAGCCGTACTTCAGGAATCGGCATTATTTCATGATCAACTTGGGGCAGCGGCGGGAGCTGGGGGATCTGGTGGCGCATTATACGATTGAGGGCAGCTAGGGGCATAGGGTGGCGGCAGAAGATCTTCTGCGTCAGGCAGTACTGCAGGCGGCAGGGGTTTAATTTTTTTTCTTGAGTCAGTGTGTTTCCCTTGCACTACAAACATGGCCGCCGCAGATGACGCATGGTCCTTTATTCCTAAGATGGCCGCCCTTCCCTTTCTTTTTCCGGTTTGAGGACTTCCGGTCACCCAATTTTGTTTACTTGCGCCACCATTACGAGGGCGGCTCCCTCCACTAACTTCTTTGCCCACTTCGGAGGATTCTCGATAACTGCAATCCAAGCAGTTATGTATGGCTTATCCTCAGGGCAACCCGGATTTTCTTCTCTCTCAACTATTTTCAAGACCCTTGTGGCCGTTTGGAAATTGAAAGTTCCTTCCGGAGGCAATTTACACACAAACCGGGCCACCTATGGGTGCATCGCTGAACCATTCCGGGCTTAGTACATTTACGTTTATCGAACACTTCACTATAGTGTTCCGTCATAACTTTTAGTGGAGTTGAATAGCCCCCTCCCATTAGGATAGAATTCACAGACAAAGGAGGGAAGGGAAGACGGATAGGTAAGGGGTCCGTATCCGTCAGACACAAAAGGGTCACAATTGCCCCGACTAGAACGCGGTCGCCCGGTCTAGAACTGCGAGGCCATTCACTCTCTTTCACACAACAAGAAACCTATTCCCACTATCGTACGCGTTACTTCTTTTTCCTCTTTTTATGCGCGTGGCTTTCGGAATGCAATTCCTACCAAACCACCGCTTGGGGTGTGATCAAAGCCCCCTCGGTCCCCTCACGGATGGACCGGTTATTTGCTACTCTTTTAGCTATTCTTCACTTTTCCCATCATTCCCATAATACTCGCCTGCAGGGTTCTTCCGATCGTCACGAAAGCCTTCTTTCCAGATCACCAGCCCAGAGGTCTCAGAAGAATTTCTGTGGAACGGTCCCCTCAGAAACCCGATCGCTGAACTCAGCGGTGGCCACTCACCAGGTGCGTCTGGGGGATCGCTCCGCCACCAAACTACCGGACCAACTGGGGGGCTAAAATAGCGTCCCCGGTACCTCCTGGCTGAGGCTCGCCAAATGTAACCGTCTCTTTTTAGTCAGTAAGGAGGTCCAGACAACTGATCCGTAAAGATAGACTTTTATTGCCAGCAAGATGCAGCTAAGACAAAGGCTCAGTACAACTGCATGCCACGCCCCCTCCGGAGCAAACTTTTATGCACTTTACAATTCTTATCTTTCACACATGCGTTCTGGTTTTTGCTGAACAAACATTTCACAAATTGCTGAACAAGCATTAGCTAGCGTGGTCCTCTAGTAGGTGTAGCTTAAGATCAGACTATTGTTTCGTCATTTAATTGACGTGTTAGACATTTTACATTGTCATTCGTATTAATACAATACAAAGTATTATTCCAAAATGGAGTTACGTTACAAATTAGTGCGTCACTGCGTCACTACACATTACGTATCATTTGCGTTGCAAATATTAGTATGTTCAAGATGGCTGTGCGTTTCACTGCTGGCATGATTAGTCGGAAGATGTTCAGTTGCTCTTTCGTACTTCAGGGGGGGGGTCCCGAAATTGAACCTCTTCACCTGGATCATGGGATGAAAGGAGGGCAGTAATGGCTCTTAGGTGAGACCCCCCCCCCCCCCCCACACACACACACATACTTCCTGGGACAGTAGAAGCTCCACTTCTTCCTAAGCAAGCGATGACAGCAGATCTGGAGTCATCTTGCAGCTGGCCTTCCGACTTCCTGGGAGCCCAGGAAACCAGAAGGCCAGCTCTAGCAGCAATAAATGTGGCTACCGCTGCTTCTGGGGTGAGGGTAATGTATTGGCCCCTCAGGCTTGCCATACCAAGAAGTGCCAGAGGAACAGACTGCATGCAGTTAGGCCAGGGTGGTTTTCTAAATAAAGGTACTGGGTTCGTAATGGGGGAGGAATAGTGGGAGACTGGTGAGATATATTGAACCTCTCTCCACCTCTCCTCTTAACTGGTTCAGACCTGTGTCCAATCCCTCCCCTGCGATCCCGTTCTCTCCCCAGCCCATTCCCAACGCTCTTTCCCACAGCACTCTCTCCCCAGCTCATCCCCATCAGTTTCTCCCTCTCCCCCCCCCCCAAAGCCCATCTCCAGTCTCTCTTGCACCTCCATAACTCTCACCCATCATTCTTTATCTACCCCACCACTCTCTCCCACCTAGCCCATCCCCACTAGCTCTCTCTCTCTCCCATAACTCTCCCCAGCCCATCCTCACTAGTCTCTCTCTCTCTCTCTCTCTTTCCCACCAGTCTTCTACCTTCCTCCCCAGCCCATACCAATCAGTCTCCTTCTCCCACCAGTCTCTCTACCCTCATCATCCTGTGAATTGTTTTCACCTTTTCGCTGGGTGCTGCTCCCTCTCCCTTGTTCTACTCTTCCTCTGGGCAGGCAGGTGGTGCAGGTTCCCAGCGCAGGGGAGGAGGAAAGGTGGGCTGTGTCTGGCCCCCTCAGCTCCCACTGCTCCTCACTTCCTTCAGTAGCGAGCCAGTGGCAGTGCAAGCTCTGCAAAAGAAGGGCGGCAGAGGTGGTAGCTCCAAGATCAGTCCATCCCAGTGTTCTCTTCCTCTAGGTCTGAGTCTCGTGTAGTGGGGCCTTTATCTTCTGGTGCAGACGGCAGGGAGTGGGGTGAAGGGAGACGCCTGGGCTGCTTTTCATGTTTTCGGCCACTGGCAGTTCAAGCTTGAGGGAAGGGGCTGCTGTGATTGGCCAGCCTGGCTTTATCTTCCTCTGCTTGAAGTCCCATGGATGGATGGTGCAGGTTTGGCAGGTAGGCTGACACGATTGGCCAGGCGCAGCCTTCTCTTCCTCTGGCTTGGAGCCCTGGAGCCTGGATCTACCAGCTCTTTTTTCCAGCAGGCTGAGGACTTGCTGCTCACCCTTGTTCTTCCACCTAGTGACTGCCAGCACATATTTGATGGTGTTGGGTCAGAAAGAGTCTAACCCTCATTAGTGCACACTAACCCAAAATTCGGGTCCCCCCCCCCCGAATTTCAAAGGCCCGAACCACAGGAAATACGATATTTCTCGCGGTGGGCTGAAAACGAAGCCCGAACCGAAAGGTTCAGGCTTTGTACATCTCTTCATTTCCATCCATTAGCCTTTAGGGATCCACAGTATTTATCCCATGCCCTTTTGAATTCTTTCACTGTTTTGGTTTTCACCACCTCCTCCGGAAGGGCATTCCAGGCATCCACCACCCTCTCTCTGAAGAAATGTTTTCTGACATTTGTTCTGAGATGTCCTCCCTGGAGTTTCATTTTGTGACCCCTAGTTCTGCTGATTTCTTTCCAATGGAAAAGGTTTGACATTTGTGCATCATTAAAACCTTTCAGGTATCTGAAGGTCTGTCTCATATCACCCCCCCCCACGCCTCCTCTCTCCAGAGTATACATATTCAGATCCTTCAGTCTCTCCTCATAGGTTATCTGATACTGACCCCCACACCATTTTGGTAGCTCTTCTCTGAAACACCTCCATCCTGTCTCTGTCCCTTTTGAGATAAGTAGGAGAGGAAAGATAATAAGGATGATGCCAGGGGGGTGGAAGAGGTGGAGGGCTAGAGAAAGTGATGATGATGCCAGAGGGTGGGGGAGGGAAGAGTTGGAGGACTAGAGAAAGGGATGATGGTTCCAGAGGGTGAGGGAGAGGGAAGGGAAGAAGATGATGATGCAGGAGGCGAGGGGTGATTATGATGCTGGGTGGGAAGGGAGAAGGTGATGATGCCAGGGGACTGGAGGAAGAGAGAAGGGAAGAGAAATGTGATGGTACCAAGGAGTGGGGGGAGAGGGAAGGTGATGATGATGATGATGCCAGTGGATGGGGGGGGGGGAGGGAAGAAAAGAGAAAGTGATGATAGGGAAGTGGTTGGTGTGCCACAACAAAGTAAACCTTGTGCCAGGAAACAAAAAAAAGGTTGGGAACCACTGTTTTAAGGTACCAATATCTTTATTCTTCAACTAGCACGGAACCATTTGCAAAATATAAAGCAACTTAGGAAAAAGTACCATTTAAAACAAAACAAATCTTCCAAACAAACAGGCTGATGCAATATAGAGCACTCAGGTTAGCACACTAAAATAATCCCCGATGCATACGGGGATTAGCGCGTGCAAAACATGCGTCCAATTGAGTGCATAGCTTATAGCACTCATCTCATGCAAATTCCATGTAGATGAGGCTATTAGCTATTACCTCACAATGCCAAAAATTGCCGCATGGCCAAAGCACCCATTTTAGTGCAGCAAATTTATCGCCTGCCCGGGAGCTGGCATTAAAGCATGTGGTGCTCAAGGGCTCACTGAAAAAAAACAAAAAAATCCTGCTTTCTGTGCTTCCTATTAGTATTGTCGTAATACTAAGCAGGAGGAACCACAGAAAGCAGAATCAAGCCTTGTTCAAGGGCTCAATAAAAAAATAAATCCTGCTTTCTGTGGTTCCTCATAGGTGAAACCACAGAAAGCAGCATCCCCAAGGTCTGGCCCAATCGGAGCCTCTGCCTGACACTTAATATTAATTTATTCATTCCTTCACTTACTGCCGATTGGTCCATTCACTGTCACATGTTAGTGACAGGACCAATCCCCTTTCAGAAGGCTGACCTGAAAGGGGATTGGTCCTTTCACTGATAAGTATCAGTGAAAAGGACCAATTGGGAGCAGCCCTGCTGGGGGTGGGGAGGAGCTCTGGCTAGGCTGTTACGGGCACACAGCCACATCTCCTGGACACCTGATGCAAAGTGCTAGGGATGCACAAATTACCCATTGTGATCCCTTTTAGCACGGCTGCTCATTTGCCTATTGAATTGAGTGCCCAGGAAAGGTGGATGTGCACGTTTTTTACACGATAATATTGCATCGGCCTGAAAGAACGTGGAGAGGTCAGCCCAGGCCATCACTCGATCTAGATTACCTCTTAACTTGGGCACCACATTTAAAGGTGAATTTTAAAAGCCTGGGGCATGCATCAATTAAGAGATACACGAAGAAGTCAGGCTCATGCGTGCCAACCGTATTTTTAAAAACACCCATTATATACGCATAAATGCCACTACGAGCATGTCAAGAGTTTCCAAAAAGGGGCAGGTAGTGGGTGTGGTCTGGGCAGGGCATGGGCGTTTTGGGACCTGGCCAAGAGATGTGCACGTAAATACATGCCTCAGCATGTGCTGAGGTCCCCTACCACATAACTTTACTTCTGCTATGGATGACATGTAACTTATAAAATAAAAGGATTGAGTCTTTTCTGAGGGTCTGGGGTAACGAGGGGGGGGGGGGTGTAGGCTATCAAACCAGGGGTGTTGAAGGACCTAGTTGTTAACTGGGTGAACTGGTGGACGAATTGGTAAACTGGCAATGGCATGGGCGCGTGCCCCTTTTAAAATCCCCCAACTTGCACAGTAGAAGCAGGATTTGCATGCTCACTTAAAATTAGGCACGCATGCTCGTGGCCAGGCTACTTTACAACATGCACACATATTCACGCGCAAGTTATAAAATGGCTACGTCCTTGGGCACAGCCAACGCACATGCACAAATGTGCACTCGCTCACTGGTTTGAAAGTTACCATCCCTATGTATAAAGCAAGATCAGCGGGAATATACACACCTAATATTTATGTGATTAGAGACCCAACATAAACAAAAAGATCCTTGCCATTCATCTTGCACAGGCTGATGTGCTGGTAACATTTCAGACTTATTGTAATTAAATTATAAGCCAGCAAAAGACCCAAACACTGTGAAAGGATGAAAAATGTAAGGCAAAGAATAACCACAGCATCAATGAAACTGGAGCATGGTCAGGGAGAAGTGAATTATCTATATCAGTAATAGGTACATTCTTCGAGGACAAGCAGGATGGTAGTCCTCACAGATGGGTAACATCATCAGATGGAGCCCAGATGCGGAAAAGTTACATCAAAGTTTCTAGAACTTTGACTAGGCACACATGCCCTATACCACGTGTCCATGCAAGGTCCCGCTCCAGTCTCTCTTTTTCCATGGAGTTGTAAGCCTTGCTGTATGAGTAAGCTCACTTTGGCTATTTTTGGCTTTTTTCTCACATTTTTGCAGTTTTTTTCTCGTGTTCTGTCACCGGGTCCCTTTCGGTGCCTTCCCATAGTGTGTCCTAGTCAGGTTTCCAACGATTTGGGTAAGTTTCCTTTCGCAGTTGATTCACCATGGCAGCAATGTATCATGCCTGCTACCCATCAATGGCCCGCCACTATCTCCTTCAGCTTGTGCGCCTTTTGTTTCGTCCATCATGGCCACATCCAGTTTTTGGCAATGTCCCCCGGTGCCCGAGGACTATGTCCATCACAGATGCACATGAGATATGTGTCCTTTGCCTGGGGGCATTGCATGACATCTGAGGTTGCCATTTATGCACCCAGATGACTTCCAAGGGACATTGGCTTCGACTCGACAAGATGGAGCAACTCTTTGGTTCGAAGAGGTCCGAGCCATTGGCATCGGCGGCATCGGCATCAAAGGACCAAGGAGATGTACCGATGGACACAGAGTCATTGACATCAGAGGGATCGCCGGTTTTGTTGATGCCGCCGGTGGACAGGTGCGCCAGAGACCAATCTTCATTGATCTCCTCCAGGCCGAGGATGTCAGGTTCATCATTGACCTCTGCACCAAGGAAGGACTGGGCCGACCATCGAGGGAAGCCGAAGAAGCAGCAGCACCGGTCCCCGTCAAATCATGTTGTCAGGCATGGGGATGCATTAGTTTTTGCTACGATGCCCCCAAAGTGACCCCACAGTGAGGAGTGACAGTCCTCCGTCAGTGCTGAGGTTCTGCAATAGTCTCCACCAGTCCTGATGCCAGTCACTAATCCACCTCGAGGGTCCGAAGAGGATCTGGCCATCCCTTCTTCCTCCCAGTCGGTGGCATTCTCAATGCTCAAGGAGGAGCTGCAGTGCCGAGTCCAGCTAGCAGTGGACTGGGTGCTGCAGGGCTTCAGTCCTGTGGCACCAACAGCACCGAGGCCTCCCCCTACCGATATGGTGGTTGTTGCCAGTTCCTTCAAGGAGGAAGCTCCACCAAGGGCAGCAGAGACGCCATCCAGTTCTACCAGTGCCTGCACCTCTGGATGAAGGCCAAGCATCTAGGGACCCATCCCCTGTGGCTCAGTGATGATGAGGAACCCTATGATCCCTGAGGGGATGAAGCTTCAGAGTCCTCCTCCGAAGGATCTTAGGGTCTCCCTTCAGAAATTCTCCTCTAGAGGAGCGAAGGAAGCCTCTGCCTGAGGACTTAACTTTTCAAGGTTTTGTGAGATTGATGGCGGAAGCCATCCCATTTCAGTTATTGATGGAGGAGGATGCCAGGCACAAAATGCATGAGATCCTCCAGTTTGTGGAGCCTCCTAAGTTGATCTTGGCAGTCCCAGTATATTAGATCCTTAAGGAGTTGCTGCTGAGGATATGGGAACATCCCCTCACCATGCCTCCCGTTAATAAGAAGGCAGACGGGGTTTACTTCATCCAGAGGCTGCCGGATTCGATAAGCGTCAGCTGCCCCACCAGTCGTTGATGGTCGAATCTGCTCTCAAGAGAGCCAAATGCTCTCAGACTCATTCCTTGGTGCCCCATGGGGAAGGGCCATAGAGCGATGGACAGTCTTGGGAGGATGGTGTTTCAAGGCACCATGTTCATTGCCCGCATCGCTGCCTACTAGCTCTACATGAGGCAGTACTTGCGGGACATCTGGAAGCAGGTGCAGGAGGTGACCGAGCAGCTGCCTCAACAGCAGCAGGACACCCTCATGTCACTGGTGCATAAGGGCCTGGAGTGCAGAAAACACGAGGTCCGTGCAACCTGCGATGTTTTCAAGACAGCATCGAGAGTCTCTGCAGCAGGAATCGGTGCCCGCAGAATGGCATGGCTGCGGGCCTCAGATCTCTGACCAGAGGTAGAGGAACGACTTGCTGACATGCCGTGTACTGGAAAGAATCTCTTCAGAGATAGGGTGAGGGACGCTGTGGCTCAGCTTCAGGACCACCATGAAACCCTCCAACAACTGGGAGGCAGGGGCCAAGGAAGTCTTTCTTTCTCCAAAGGAAATACTATCCTTTCCCCCCCTTGCTCCTATCAATACCATCAGGACTCCCACAACCGTCCTAGGCAGCAGAGAGCCCCCAAGTCCCAGCTAGCTCCTCAGTCAACTCCGGAGATGGGGTTTGGACTGGCTCGTAGGGACTGTATTCCATTTGCCCGTACCCGGGACGATGGACCCTTCAGTCAGAAGGCTGCAGTTCTTTCCGAACCAGTGGCCCAGTATAACCTTGGACCAGTGAGTTCTGTCCATCATCTGGCCCAATGAGTTATGTCCATCCAACCAATGAGTTATGTCCATCATCCATCAGAGGTACCATTCCCGTCAAATTGCCCTCCATGCCCATTTTGGGGACCAGTAGCGCATCAGGAGGTACTACTAACTTAACTTCCAGAGCAGACGAGCCCATACCACCAGGGCAAAGAGTGTGGGGATTCTAATCCAGGTGTTGCAGAGGTGGACCCTTAGCCAAAGGTGGAGTTAGTGCTACCCGTGGGGAAGCCCCCACTGGTTCCCACCGTCGGGAGGCGTAGCTGGACAGGAAGCGGAAGCCGACTGGAGTTTCGCCAATACCAGCCCTCGTTCCCCGCAGGTTGAGCCCTTGGGTACCGGGGCCGGCTGGTCTTAGGCAGGCCTCTGCGTGTTTGATCCCGAGGAGAGTGTCCAAGGCAAGGGGCCAGGAAGCAGTGGAGATGCAGAGTCCAATGGAGCTGGGCTAAAGACAAGGCCTGGTTCCAGAAGCCCGGACAGGCTAAAGCAGGCTAGAAGTCAGGAACACGTTAAGTCTGGGCTTGTAGTAGGCAAGAGCCTAAGAAAGGCCAAGTCCAAAGTAGTCAGCTGGAGGCAGGATCAAGTTCAAGCTGGAGTCAGGGCAGGCGGCTGGAGGCAAGGTCAGATTCAAGCAGAAGTCAGGGCAGGCGGCTGGAGACAAGGTCAGATTCAAGATGAAGTCAGGGCAGGTGGCTGGAGACAAGGTCAGGTTCAAGCTGAAGTCAGGGCAGGCGGCTGGAGACAAGGTCAGATTCAAGCTGAAGTCAGGGCAGGTGGCTGGAGACAAGGTCAGGTTCAAGCTGAAGTCAGGGCAGGCGGGTGGAGACAAGGTCAGGTTCAAGCAAGGGTCGAAGCCAGGGAATCCGTGCAGAGTGTGGTCAGGAACAAGTGATGGTCAAACCAAGGAATCCATCCAAAGAGTGGTCAAGAACAAGTGAGGTCAAAGCCAAGGAATCCATCCAAAGAGTGGTCAGGAACAAGTGAGGGTCAAAGCCAAGGAATCCGTCCAAAGGGTAGTCAAGAAACAGGGAACTGGAACTGGAGCGCAAGGACTGGAACAGGAACACAAGACTGGAACTAGGTCAGGTACAGGAACAGGAACGAGGAGCAACTAAGCACATGATAGGAAGCGTGGAGACCTGTTGCCAAGGCAAAGACCAAATGGCAGAGCCTGACTTAAGTAGTAAGGCCTGGAGAAGTCATCATCTGGGGCAGCGGGAAGGTTTCCCGCTATTGCCCCTTTAAAGTCAATGAAGGTGTGCATGTACCTAAGGCAGACAGACTGGAACTAGATGATGGCGGCGTCTCCCCTCAATGCATGTGGGTAGACCTGATTGGGACTGGAGGAGACTGCGGAGCTGCCAGAGGAAGTTGGGAGCATAACAGGAACACGAGCACATAGATGGCTGCCTACCGCTGCCAAAGAGGAAGGGCCAGATCTGGGACCTGGGCGTTGGGGGTGAGTAGAGCCTGCCGTAGGCCCTAGGCCCTAGGCCAGCCTGCCGTAGGCCAGGTTGCGGGCCTGCTGTAGGCCCGCAACCTGCCTGGTCACGGCAGGTTGCAGGCCTGCCGTGACCAGGAAACGCAACCCCAGGTACTCCCTGAATCCAAAGAAAACAAGAGGACTCCGTCCATCCTAGATTTAAGGACGAACAAGTTTCTAAGAAAAGGTTTCCCTGGGTATCTTGATCCCCCTTTTGCAAAAAGGGGACTAGCTATGCTCCCTCAACCTAAAGGATGCATACACTCATATCAAGATGTTCCCCGGTCACAGAAAGTGTCTCCGATTCATAGTGGGAAAAGAGCACTTCCAGTACTGGGTCCTGTCATTTGGGCTCAAGTCAGCTCCATGGGTCTTCATAAAATGCCTGGCCATGATGGCGCACTCTGCAGGCTGAAAGTGCATGCTTTCCCATATCTGGACGATTGACTGGTCAAGAGCATGTCCCAGGCATGGACCACCAGATCAATGTGCTTGACCATCCGGATGTTGGAGTCACTAGGGTTCATTCTCAACTACATAAAGTCCCGTCTCAGCCCTTCATAGGAGCTTTGTTAGACACAGCTCAGGCCAAGGCCTTCCTGCCTTATTAGAGGGCCATCACCTTGACAACCATTGCGGCAGAGATCCAACAGAGCCAGCAGGTGTCAGCCTGGCATATATGGAGTTTGTTTGACCATATGGTCGCAACTGTCCATGTCACTCCCTTGGCATGTTTAACATGTGCAGAGCCCAATGAACCCTGAGGTCGCAGTGGCAGCAGGTCACTCAGAGCCTCCAGGATTGCATCCGAGTCACCCCCATCTCTTGAGGACTCATTGTCCTGGTGGCGGGAACTTTCAAATTGTCCTAATCCACCCTGGGGTGGGAAGCTTATGTAGATGGGCTCAGCACTCAGGGTCTCTGGT
The DNA here is from genome assembly GCF_901001135.1 of Rhinatrema bivittatum. Classification (NCBI taxonomy): domain Eukaryota; kingdom Metazoa; phylum Chordata; class Amphibia; order Gymnophiona; family Rhinatrematidae; genus Rhinatrema; species Rhinatrema bivittatum. Next base: position 260,221,872 of record NC_042617.1, on the reverse strand, counting down.
CCGTCCAGGAATGCTCTTGTCAAATCAACTTCCTGGAGCTTCAGGCGATCAGGTACGCATTATGGGCTTTCAGAGATCAGCTTTCCAACAAAGTTGTCCTGATCTACACCAATAACCAAGTAGATATGTGATTTGTCAACAAGCAGAGAGGCATGGTATCGTATCTTCTATGTCAGGAAGCGGTCCAGATCTGGTCATTGGACCTTTCCCATGGGATGGTGCTCAGGGTCATGTACCTGGCCGGGACAGAGAACATGGTAGCAGACAGGCTGAGTCGAGACTTCAGACCTCACGAGTGGTCCCTGGACCAGGGGGTAGCAAATCAGATATTCTGCCTCTGGGGGAGCCCGGACGTATATCTTTTCGCATCCCCCTGCAACTGGAAGGTGCCTCGGTTCTGTTCCCTTTACAGGTCAGACAGCAAACCAGCCTCGGATGCCCTCGCCCATCATTGGGGCAAGAGTCTTCTGTATGCATACCCTCCGATTCCCTTAGTGGTGAAGACTCTCATGAAGCTTCACAAGGATAGGGGGACTATGATCATCATAGCCCTCATTGGCCAAGACAGGTCTGGTTTCCACTCCTACAGCAGTTATCCATCTAGAAACCGATCAGTCTGGGGACTTCCCCACATCTCATCAAGCAAGATCAAGGCAGGCTGCGGCATCCCAACCTCCAGGCCCTGTCGCTCAAGCCTGGAAGTTGAGAGGTTAATCCTGCAGCCGCCTGATCTTTCAGAGATGTGTCTCGGGTCCTGGTGGCTTCTAGAAAGCTTTCCACTAGAAAGTCGTATGGACTGAAGTGAAGGAGGTTTTCTGTGTGGTGTGAGCAGAAGGCCCTAGATCCATTCTCCTGCTCCACACAAAAACAGCTTGACTACCTTGAAGACCAACTCCATTAGAGTTCATCTTGGTGCAATTGGCGCATACCACCAAGGTGTAAATGATATGCCCATCTCTGTACAGCCTATAGTTGTATGCTTAATGTGGGGCCTGCTTCAATTGAAGCTGTGTCTTGGGACCTCACTGTGTCTTGGGACCTCGCTGTGTCTTGGGACCTCAACATGGCGATAACTCAGCTGATAAAAGCTCCTTTTGAGCTGCTGTGCTCCTGTGACCTGAGGTAACTGACCTGGAAGGTCATATTTTTGGTGGTGATCACTTCAGCGTGCAGGGTCAGCAAGCTCCAGGCCTTAGTGACTTATGCACCTTAAACTAAGATTTATAATGCAGGGTGTTCTTGCATATGCACCCTAAGTTCCTGCCTAAGGTGGTAACAGATTTCCATCTTAACCAGTCAATCATCTTGCCAATATTCATTCCCAGGCCCCATTCGCACCAAGGCAAATGAGCACTGCACAGTAGGGATGTGCAGAGCAAAATTTTATGTTCATATTTCTTATGTCCGAAAGGGGGTCCCACTTGCGGCCAATATGGACATAAAAAAAATCTAATGAGTTGGGTATATGTACATATGTCGCCCATTAAAGTCAATGGGGGAAGGATTTCCAGCCTATTTTTGGCTGCAGAATTGTGGTTTTCTTATCAATTGGCCCAGGAGAGAGTTCCCTTTCCTTTGTGCAGGGAAGTACTCCCTGGAAAGGGTCCACCCCTAGAGTTGTGTGTACCCGGTGTTTACATTGACGTCCAGTGAATATCGTTGGCGTCTAGTGAATTCCGTTGGCGTCTAGTGAATTCAGACGGTACTTACGCACTTCAGCAGATGACAAAGGAATTGGAGGATCTCTCAGAAATAAGAATACGTGTGGGAACACAAGGTCTGGATGAACAGGCAGGCACAGCAATGGAGTTAAAACAGCAGTAGGAACACAAGGCCTGGATGAACAGGCACTTCCTTCGAGGACAGAGGTCAATCCCAGCTAGGGACACAAGGCCTGCATGAACAGGCACAGGAACTAGGTTAAAACACTGGTAGCTCGCCAGCATCTTTCTGATGCATGCTAGAATATTGGCAGCGGTGTGGGCATGGTCCGTCAGGTGGGTGTGCAGTAAAGCCCACCTCCACCCTCATGCTTGTTCAGGGAAGGACTCCCTGGAACGGGTCCACCCCTAGAGTTGTGTGTACCGGTGTTTACATTGGCGTCCAGTGAATATCGTTGGCGTCTAGTGAATTCCGTTGGCGTCTAGTGAATTCAGACTGTACTTACGCACTTCAGCTGATGACAAACGAATTGGAGCCTAGGATCTCTCACAAATAAGAATACGTGTGGGATCACAAGGCCTGGATGAACAGGTACATCATTCGAGGACAGAGGTCAATTCCAGCTAGGGACACAAGGCCTGCATGAACAGGCACAGCAACCAGGTTAAAACACTTGTGGGAACACAAGGCCTGGATGAACAGGCACAGCCACTGAGTTAAAACACCTGTGGGAACACAAGGCCTGGATGAACAGGCACCGCCACTGAGTTAAAACACCTGTGGGAACACAAGGCCCGGAAGAATGGGCACAGCAACTGAGTTAAAACACCTGTGGGAACACAAGGCCTGGATGAACACGGATACTCGGATAGTAATTATGTGTTTTTTTAATGTATTTATATTCTTATTCGAAAACGTTTCTAGCACGTCATACTTGATTACACTCAGGTACTGTAGGTATTTCCCTATCCCCAGAGGAACACAAGGCCTGGATGAACAGGCACCGCCACTGAGTTAAAACACCTGTGGGAACACAAGGCCTGGATGAACAGGCAGGCACAGCAATGGAGTTAAAACACCAGTAGGAACATGGATGAACACTGATACTCGGATAGTACAATTTTTTTTTTATGGATTTATATTCTTTTTTTAAAAAGTTTATAGCACTTCATTTATTTTATATTTATTTGTCATTTTTATATACTGACATTCTTGTATTCAATGCAAATCATACTTGCTTACACTCAGTTACTGTATGTATTTCCCTATCCCCAGAGGAACACAAGGCCTGCAGGAACGGGCACAGCAACGGAGTTAAAACACTTGTGGGAACACAAGGCCGGGATGAAGAGGCGCAGCAGTCGAGCACAGAGGTCGATCCCAGCTAGGGACACAAGGCCTGGATGAAGAGGCACATCATTCGAGGACAGAGTTCAATCACAGCTAGGGACACAAGCCGCGGAGGAAAAGACACTAACCAGGATCCTCCAAGCCCTCATTTTCTCCAAATTAGACTACTGCAACTCTACATTTCTTGGACTCCCTTCCTCATACACAAAACCACTCCAAATGGTTCAAAACGCAGCAGCCCGTCTACTAACAAACACTAGGAAAAGAGACCACATTTCCCCAGTCCTAAAAGACCTCCACTGGTTACCAATTCAGTTCAGAGTCATTTACAAATCCATCACCTTGATATACAAAATCTTTCACCAACACACCATAATCGACCTACAAATTCCTCTCCGTTTATACAAATGCACAAGACCGACCAGGGAAGCCTACAGAGGATGCCTCCTTGTTCCACCCTCCAAAACCACTTATCACAGCACCTTTAGAGATTGAGCCCTTTCCACAGCAGGTCCACCGTTATGGAACTCCATCCCCCCAGATCTCAGAAATGAACCTTGCCTCCTAACCTTTCGGAAAAGACTCAAGACATGGCTTTTCAGGCAAGCCTTCCCGAACTGCACCTAACACACACCATCAATAAATTCTCAGCTCAGAAGCTGTATATATTGGACGCCATATTTGTAATGTACTCTTGTATATTTTTATATTCTACACATGTATATAATTAACCTCCTCTATCCCTCTTTATTTCTTACACTCCCAGTTCATAGCCCCAGTTAATTGTAACTGCATCTCTTCACCACGTGTATTTATGTTATAGGTTGTTTTCTTTGCACCCCTGTTTTCTGTAAAGCGACATCATGTGAACGATTTCATAAAAAAACCTTAAATAAATAAAATAAATAAGTAAGTACCGCAAGGGAAAGTTGAAAACAACTTTGAAGAGGGAGTTCAAGAGGGCGTGAAATTGTAAAGAGGTAAATGGGTGGGGTCCGTGCAGTCCGCCCACAGGATTCAACCCGGCGGGTTCGGTCGGACCGGGGTTTCGGCGGATCCCCCACCCCCACCCCTTTCGCGGAGGGTGGGGGAGGGGCGGGGAACGCCTCCCGGACGGCCCCGGCCCCCGCAGGGCGCATTTCCTCCGCGGCGGTGCGCCGCGACCGGCAACGGGTCGGCTGGGAAGGCCCAGGGGGGGCAGGTGGCCCGCTGCTCCGGCGGCGCGTGTTATAGCCCCCCCTCCCGGCGTTTCCTCCTTCCCCTTTGGCAACTGTTAACTTGTCTTAACCTCATTCACTACATCTATGCAGACGATGTTCAGATTCTTATTCCCATAACAGAATCTATTAACAAACTTGGCTATTCTTACAAGCCTTCCCTGATCCTTCAAACTTTCACTAGATAAGTACAGCTACTCAGCTTTGAATATGGAACTTCGCCCCTCCAATATTCTCCTCATTTAGCTACCCTACTTATGCACTTCAGAAAATGACAAAGGAATTGTAAGATCTCTCAGAAATAATAATACGTGTGGGAACACAAGGTCTGGATGAACAGGCAGGCACAGCAATGGACTTAAAACACCAGTAGGAACACTAGGCCTGGATGAAGAGGCACATCATTCTAGGACAGAGGTCAATCCCACCTATGGACACAAGCCGCGGAGGAAAAGAAACTAACCAGGATTCCCTCCGTAACGGCGAGTGAAGAGGGAAGAGCCCAGCGCCGAATCCCCGCTCGTCCGGCGGGCGCGGGAAATGTGGCATACGGAAGATCGCCTCTCTGGCGCCGCTCGGGGGCCCAAGTCCTTCTCATCAAGCCTCAGCCCGCGGACGGTGTTAGGCCGGTAGCGGCCCCCGGTGCTCCGGGACCGGGTTTTCTCGTAGTCTGTTTGTTTGGGAATGCAGGCCAAAGTGGGTGGTAAACTCCATCTAAGGGTAAATACCGGCTCCGGCGCGTGTTATTGCCCCCCCCCCCCCCCCCCCGGCAGCAGCTTCGCCGTTTCCCCCGGACAAGGGTCCACCTCCAAGTTCAACAATTTCTTACTCTTTACTTTGTCTGTCGAGGCTTGACGTCTCTAAAAGGGTTTGACCTGGAATGCTGTGCATGTCCATCCAATATCGCATACAATATAAAGTGGCATGTTTAATTCAAAATGTTGTACACGGGGAGATCTCAGAAATGAACCTCGCCTCCTAACCTTTCTGGAAAGACTCAAGACATGGCTTTTCAGGCAAGCCTTCCCGAACTCCACCTAACACGCACCATCAATAAATTCTCTGCTCAGAAGCTGTATATATTGTATATACAGGTGGCCCGCCGCTCCGGCGGCACGTGTTATAGCCCCCCCTGGCAGCAGCTTCGCCGTTTCCCCCCGCCGTTTCCTCCTTCCCCTTTGCCAACTGTTAACCTCATTCACTACATCTATGCAGACGATGTTCAGATTCTTATTCCCATAACAGAATCTATTAACAAAGCCATCGCACTTTGGAACAACAGCTTACAAGCCATCACTAATCTCCTCAACAGTCAAAGCATGAGATCTTATTAAGAAACTGACATTATCCTCAACAAATTCTTACTCCTAGCAAAACCTCTACCAAGTAAGTACACAGGGGTCTGTATTTTCATACCCCAGTGCTTGCTGTTTGAATACCGCTCTTGCCGTACCGACCCGCAGGGACCACCTAGGGACACAAGCTGTGGAGGAAAAGAAACTAACCAGGATTCCCTCAGTAACGGCGAGTGAAGAGGGAAGAGCCCAGCGCCGAATCCCTGCCTGTCCGGCGGGCGCGGGAAATGTGGCATACGGAAGACCGCCTCCCCAGCGCCGCTCGGGGGCCCAAGTCCTTCTGATGGAGGATCAGCCCGCGGACGGTGTTAGGCCGGTAGTGGCCCCCGGCACGCCGGGACCGGGTCTTCTCTGAGTCGGGTTCTTTGGGAAATCAGCCCAAAGCGGGTGGTAAACTCCGTGTAAGGCTGAATACTGGCACGAGACCGATGAAACAGCTAGTAGCAATCGGAATCTCTGGATTGGCGCTCGCCTGGTTCAAATTGTTGCTAACCAACAGAGGTTATAAGGTAAAAATCCAGAACAAAGAATCACCACGCCACGACTCGGCCATCGGAGTCCCACAAGGTTCCTCTTTATCCCCTAAACTCTTTAATATTTACCTCCTACCACTCTGCCGACTCCTTACCAACCTCAATTTAATACACTTTCTCTATGCTGACGACATCCAGATCCTGATCCCCATCAAAGAATCATACACAAAAACCCTCGAATACTGGGATTCCTGTCACCTAGAAATCAAAAGCCTCCTCAAAAACCTAAATCTGGTACTAAACTCCTCTAAAACTGAAGTATTACTCATAACTCCTGACAACAATCTCACAGCTTGTCTCCCAACCAACCTACAAACTACTCATGTGAGGGATCTAGGTGTGCTAATCGACAATTAACTAAACTTGAAATCCCATATCAATAAAACCACCAAAGACTGCTTCTATAAACTGCAAGTTTAAAAAAGGATAAGACCACTCTTCCACGCCAAAGACTTCAGAACCATCCTCCAAGCCCTCATTTTCTACTACTGCAACTCTACATTACTTGGACTCCCTTCCTCATACACAAAACTACTCCAAATGGTTGAAAACGCAGCAGCCCGTCTACTAACAAACACTAGGAAAGGAGGCCACATTTCCCCAGTCCTAAAAGACCTCCACTGGTTACCAATTCAGTTCAGAGTCATTTACAAATCCATCACCTTGATATAAGAAATCATTCACCAACACACCATAATCGACCTACAAATTCCTCTTCGTTTATTCAAATGCACAAGACCCACCAGGGAAGCCTACAGAGGATGCAATGCCGGTATAAATAAATAAAATCAATAAGTACGTAAGGGAAAGTGGAAAAAAACTTTCAAGAGTGAGTTCAAAAGGGCGGGAAACCGTTAAGAGGTAAACGGGTGGGGTGCGTGCAGTCCGCCTGGAGGATTGAACCCGGCGGGTTCGGTGGGACCGGGGTTTCGGCGGATCCCCCACCCCTTTCGCGGGGGGGCAGGGAACGCCTCCCGGACGGCCCCGGCCCCGTCCAGGAATAAAAAAAATAAAGTAAAGCAATAAAATCAATAAGTACGTAAGGGAAAGTTGAAAACAACTTTCAAGAGCGAGTTCAAAAGGGCGGGAAACCGTTAAGAGTTAAACGGGTGGGGTGCGTGCAGTCCGCCTGGAGGATTCAACCCGGCGGGTTCGGTGGGACCGGGGTTTCGGCGGATCCCCCACCCCTTTCGCGGGGGGGCGGGGAACGCCTCCCGGACGGCCCCGGCCCCGTCCAGGAATAAAAAAAATAAAGTAAAGCAATAAAATCAATAAGTACGTAAGGGAAAGTTGAAAACAACTTTCAAGAGCGAGTTCAAAAGGGCGGGAAACCGTTAAGAGTTAAACGGGTGGGGTGCGTGCAGTCCGCCGGGAGGATTCAACCCGGCGGGTTCGGTGGGACCGGGGGTTTCGGCGGATCCCCCACCCCTTTCGCGGGGGGGCGGGGAACGCCTCCCGGACGGCCCCGGCCCCGTCCAGGAATAAAAAAAATAAAGTAAAGCAATAAAATCAATAAGTACGTAAGGGAAAGTTGAAAACAACTTTCAAGAGCGAGTTCAAAAGGGCGGGAAACCGTTAAGAGTTAAACGGGTGGGGTGCGTGCAGTCCGCCTGGAGGATTCAACCCGGCGGGTTCGGTGGGACCGGGGTTTCGGCGGATCCCCCACCCCTTTCGCGGGGGGGCGGGGAACGCCTCCCGGACGGCCCCGGCCCCGTCCAGGAATAAAAAAAATAAAGTAAATCAATAAAATCAATAAGTACGTAAGGGAAAGTTGAAAACAACTTTCAAGACCGAGTTCAAAAGGGCGGGAAACCGTTAAGAGTTAAACGGGTGGGGTGCGTGAAGTCCGCGGCCCCGGCCCCGTCCAGGAATAAAAAAAATAAAGTAAAGCAATAAAATCAATAAGTACGTAAGGGAAAGTTGAAAACAACTTTCAAGAGCGAGTTCAAAAGGGCGGGAAACCGTTAAGAGTTAAACGGGTGGGGTGCGTGCAGTCCGCCTGGAGGATTCAACCCGGCGGGTTCGGTGGGACCGGGGTTTCGGCGGATCCCCCACCCCTTTCGCGGGGGGGCGGGGAACGCCTCCCGGACGGCCCCGGCCCCGTCCAGGAATAAAAAAAATAAAGTAAATCAATAAAATCAATAAGTACGTAAGGGAAAGTTGAAAACAACTTTCAAGACCGAGTTCAAAAGGGCGGGAAACCATTAAGAGTTAAACGGGTGGGGTGCGTGAAGTCCGCGGCCCCGGCCCTGTCCAGGAATAAAAAAAATAAAGTAAATCAATAAAATCAATAAGTACGTAAGGGAAAGTTGAAAACAACTTTCAAGACCGAGTTCAAAAGGGCGGGAAACCGTTAAGAGTGAAACGGGTGGGGTGCGTGCAGTCCGCCTGGAGGATTGAACCCTCGGGTTCGGTGGGACCGGGGTTTCGGCGGATCCCCCACCCCTTTCGCGGGGGGGCGGGTAACGCCTCCCGGACGGCCGCAGGGCGCATTTCCTCCGCGGCGGAGCGCCGCAACCGGCTCCGTGTCGGCTGGGAAGGCCCAGGGGGGGGCAGGTGGCCCGCCGCTCCGGCGGCGCGTGTTATAGCCCCCCCTGGCAGCAGCTTTGCTGTTTCCCCCGCCGTTTCCTCCTTCCCCTTTGCCAACTGTTAAGTAGTCTTAACCTCATTCACTACATCTATGCAGACGATGTTCAGATTCTTATTCCCATAACAGAATCTATTAACAAAGCCATCGCACTTTGGAACAACAGCTTACAAGCCACCACTAATCTCCTCAACAGTGTAAACCTGGTCCTCAATGCCTCTAAAACTAAACTCCTCTTCATTTCCTACAAGCAAGAAAACCTCCCATCTCAGATCCATCACAAACACCTTCTCACCCACAACCATGTGAGAGACCTGGGAGTAATTATAGACAACCGTCTTCACCTAAAGAATATGATCCAAACCACAACTATAAGATATAATATTATATCTTAATGGGCCTTGACAAAGGAAACTCTTTCCTATTGATCTTGTTAGACCTTTCCGCAGCGTTCGACACGGTCAACCACGCCATCCTCCTAAACCAGCTTTCGTCCATAGGAATCAGCGGCACCGTCCTATCCTGGTTCAAAACGTTTCTCAATTACAGAGGTTACAAAGTTAAACTCCAAAACAAGGAATCCTCAAGATTTGACTCTGTCATAGGAGTCCCTCAAGGTTCTTCATTGTCTCCGACCCTATTTAATATCTATCTTCTTCCTCTCTGCCAACTTCTTACCGACCTCAATCTAAAGTACTTCCTTTACGCAGATGATATTGAAATCATCATCCCTATCAAAGACACATACTGTAAAACTCTTGAGTACTGGGAAACATGCCACCAGAAAATCAAACAAGTAGTAAACAACCTACACCTCATCTTAAACTCATCCAAGACAGAAATCCTACTCATCTCTCCTGAAAACAATATCTCCAACACTACTCTTCCCACCAACCTACCTACCACACAAGTTAGAGAGTTAGGAGTGATAATAGACAACCGGCTAAACTTCAAGGCACATATCAACAAAACAACCAAAGACTGCTTCTATAAACTCCAGGTTCGGAAGAGGATAAGACCTCTTTTCCATGCTCAAGACTTCAGAACGATCATCGAAGCAGTCATTTTTGCGAAATTAGACTACTGCAGTTCCCTGTTGCTAGGTCTGCCCTCATCCTATTCCAAACCACTACAGATGGTTCAAAATTCAGCAGCCCGATTACTAACAGGCGCAAGAAAGAGAGACCACATATCTCCCATTCTGAAAGAGTTACATTGGCTACCCGTCCACTTCCGTATCATCTATAAAGCCAGATGTGTCATCTTCAAAACTATTCATCAACGCATCTTATGCACTTTAGCTGATGACAAAGGAATCGGAAAATCTCTCAGAAATAAGAATACGTGTGGGAACACAAGGTCTGGATGAACAGGCACATCATTGGAGGACAGAGGTCAATCCCAGCTAGGGACACAAGCCGCGTAGGAAAAGAAACTAACCAGGATTCCCTCAGTAACGGCGAGTGAAGAGGGAAGAGCCCAGCGCCGAATCTCCGCCACTCCGGGTTCGGGGATCTGAACCCGACTCCCTTTCGATTGGCCCAGGGCGACGGAGGCCTTCGCCCGTCCCTTCGGAACGGCTCTCGCCTATCTCTTAGGACCGACTGACCCATGTTGAACTGCTGTTCACATGGAACCCTTCTCCACTTCAGCCTTGAAGAAGAATGCTCAGTCTGTTTAAAATAAGAAAATGAACGGACCCACTCTGAAGGACCATGCTCAGTCTGTTTAAAAGAACAAAATTAACGGACCCACTCAAGGACTATGCTCAGTCTGTTTAAAAGAACAAAATTAACGGACCCATTCTGAAGGTCAATGCTCAGTCTGTTTAAAATAGCAATATCAACAGACCCACTCTGAAGGACAATGCTCAGTCTGTTTAAAATAACAAAATGGAACTGCCCAGCTAGGGACACAAGGCCTGGAGGAACAGGCACATCATTGGAGGACAGAGGTCAATCCCGGCTAGGGACACAAGGCCTGGAGGGACAGGCAAGCACAGCAATGGAGTTAAAACACCAGTAGGAACACAATGCCTGGAGGTACAGGCAGGAACAGCAATGGAGTTAAAACACTTGTGGGAACACAAGGGCTGCACAGTAGATGCCGGTCAGGCACAGCGATTCATGTCAAGAACATGTGCTGCAGTGCTTACATTATCTTGAGCATAGGAGGCAATTGGAACTGCTGCAAGGCTCCTTTCAATAGCTTTTATTCATCTTGCCATTCACAAGGAAAATCGGGAAAGCCAAGCAATGGCAGGTTTACTTTCAAAAACACTAGCATTTCCATCAAGACCGGTGACAGCCTTGAGCGGTGAGGGCTCATGATATCCCCTGTCATTGAAAAAACACGTTCACTGGGCACACTGGTTGGTGGACATGACAGATATCCTTCAGCCACTTTGGCTAGGTGTGGCCAGACAGTGGACTTGTGTGCCCAATATGCCAGCGGATCTGTCTGCGTGTTCTCTATCGGCTCTGAGAGATACCGTGTCACTGACAGCTCTGCTGCTGTCTCCTCCTGTGCTTGGGAGGGCTGAGAGTCACTCAATCCAGTTACTTTCTCTCTCGCCCGTTGCACAACTGATGTATCTTTATGGCCAACATGCCTTGGGCATTCTGACGTTGAGGTGGACGCACTAATAATAGTATCTGTCACTGACACAGTCCTTCTCCTGCCAGGGCTAGCAGCAGCACAACTCTGTGACGTGCCTGCTGTTTCCACCTGTGCTTCAAGCCTAATCTGTCTCCACCTATGGTGCTCCTGTTCACGGACCTGTGCTAACAACAGCTCCTTCACAAATGACAGACAATTGGTCTGTAGGGCGAGTTTACCTTTCACACGGGGATCACAGACAGAGGCGAGCATGTATGTGCTGTCCTCTGTTAAAGGCCTTAATCTGTCTTTCACCTGCTGCTGCAAAACGTCCACACACTGCAGCACCTCAGCAGTCATTCCCTCTTGCCGTTTAATGCCTTCCAAATGGTCATCCAGGAATTTCACTATAGGGATGATGTCAGCCAAGGTGGAACTTCTGGAACTCAGCTCCTCCGTGACGTCCTTGAAGGGCTGCAGGATTTTTACCAGCTGACTCATGACTAACCAATCGTGATGCCCTAGGGGATTCTGCACACCTATGTCTATTGTACCAGAAAGTTCATGAAGGGGTGTCTGCAGCTCCAGTAACCTCTCCAGCATCATAAAGGTTGAATTCCACCGGGTGGCAACGTCTTGAATGAGACGCTTCTGAGGCATATCCAAATAAAGTCTGCTTTTCTCGGAGAACCTGCCCTGCCCTGACACTTCTGTGGAAGTGTGCTGCTATGTTCCTGCACTTGTGTATTAACCGACGCAGGTATTCAGTCTCCTTGTCCTTGGACTCCAAGCCCAAACCTGACTTCACTACCAGATGCAGAGTGTGTGCAAAACATCGGATGTTCTTAAACCGCCCATCGCTTATTGCCTTAACCATGTTTGCACCGTTGTCTGTGACAAAAAAGCCTGCCCGCGTTTTACTGTCTCGCTGGTGTACTTTCCAGCTCGCCAGCATCTTTCTGATGCATGCTAGAATATTGGCAGCGGTATGGGAATGGTCCGTCAGGTGGGTGTTCAGTAAAGCCCACCTCCACCCTGATGCTTGTTCAGTAATAGAGCTGCTGGCTGCCCCTGCCTCTGCCATGTCCCACCAGTGTGCTGTCAGAGAGAGGTAAGAGTGTGCAGCATTCATGGCGGTCCAGATATCGCAGGTGAAATGCACTCTTCCGTCTGCCTTTCCTAGCAGTGCTTGCACGCGACTGACACAGTGCTTGTACAGGCTGGGGATGACCTTTCTACTAAATGTGGTTCTGGAGGGGACTTTGTAATTTGGAAGTACGACCTTCAAGAAACGTTTGAAACCCACATTCTCCACTAACTGCAGGGGCTGGTCATCAAGGGCAATCATTTCCCCAATGCTCCTGGTTACTACTTTTGCGGCTGCCTGCCTCCTACCCCGGGATAGCGTTACCGCACTCCACCCCATTTCCTCCATGGTGCATTGTCGCTTCTCCCACATGTCAGTGGGTTTCTGGCCTGCCGCCTGACTGCTAGAAGGGTATGAGGGCGTGGGCTGACTCTGCTGCTTTCCTACCACTGCACCCTGGTTGGAAGGGGAAGGGGTCCCCTGACGGAAAATGCTACCATCCCCAGATGGCAGTAATCTTGTTGGGTGTTGCCTCTTAATATGATACTCCATGCCAAAATTTGACAGATGTCCCAGTTGCTTGCCTCTGCTAATATCCCTGGCACAGTAATTACACCGAGCATAACGCGGGTCTTCTGTCACTTTAAAATGTGCCCAGATCGCAGATTTCTTTTGTGATCCTCCTCTCTTTCCCGCCCTGGGGGTGGATGGTGGCACTGGAGTTGAGGTACTACTGGGTGTGGGTGGTGCACCCACTGCACCTGGCGAAGCAATGCCAGCGGGGGCAACAGTCACCCTCTGTCTCCCTTCTGACAGCTCTTCCTCCTCCTCGATATCAGTGGAATGTCTCCCCTGCCGCAGATTTCTGGAGGTGGAGGCTAAAACAGGACTAACTGACAATTCTACCGAAGATTGCTCAGGTATTACATCTTCCATTTCTGATGAGAATCCCATCCAAGAAGATTCTTCTTCTGAATCAGAAGCTAACAGTGCCAGCGCTACCTTGTCACCGCGAAGTTTTGCAGGACACTTCTGTCCCCTGGCTGCTCTTGGGTGTGTAACTTTTGTCTGGCTAGACTCTGCCTCCTCTTCACTCTCCTCCAAAACTACAGTGCCAGAAACACGTGCTGGCGATTGCAAAGTTTCATGGTCTGATTTCTTTTTTTTTGCCATGGAACTGCCATCCCCTACAAAGACGTTTGATTGCGACAGTTGCCTTTTTACCTGTACTGGTGGTGTTGCGCTGGTGTCTTTTGCGGTGCCTCCGCTGCCATTCCCACTAAGTCGCTTGCATCTCCCTTTCCCTGACATTATGGATTTAATGTCAATGAGTACTAGTGGTAACACTGCCCACTGTCCCACAATAATAATGTTCGGTCAGTTTAAAATAACTAAATTAACAGACCCACTCAAGAAGAATGCTCAGTCTGTTTAAAATAACAAAATGAACGGACCAAGTCAAGGACAATGCGGTTAAGTCTGTTTAAAAATAGCAGATTGAACAGACTCGCTGAAGGCCAATCTTCACTCTGTTTACAATGCCCACTGCCTCACTGCCTGCCTGGCAATGCACGGAATGTGTCTGTTTGTGTGTGTGCAGTGAGTGCACAGAGAACCAGCTTCCTTTTCAGTAGATATGAGGCAGAGTACTGCCAGTGCCAGCCCTGGCACTGCCCACCCAGCACTGAACCAGTCAAGGACAATGCGGTTAAGTCTGTTTAAAAATAGCAAATGTAACAGACTCGCTGAAGGGCAATGTTCACTCTGTTTACAATGCCCACTGCCTCACTGCCTGCCTGGCAATGCACGGAATGTGTCTGTCTGTGTGAGTGCAGTGAGTGCACAGAGAACCAGCTTCCTTTTCAGTAGATATGAGGCAGTGTACTCCCAGCCCTGGAACTGCTGCCCACCCAGCACTGAACCACTCAAGGAGAATGCTTTTAAGTCTGTTTAAAAATAGCAAATGTAACAGACTCGCTGAAGGGCAATGTTCACTCTGTTTACAATGCCCACTGCCTCACTGCCTGCCTGGCAATGCACGGAATGTGTCTGTCTGTGTGTGTGCAGTGAGTGCACAGAGAACAAGCTTCCTTTTCAGTAGATATGAGGCAGGGTACTCCCAGCCCTGGAACTGCTGCCCACCCAGCACTGAACCACTCAAGGACAATGCGGTTAAGTCTGTTTAAAAATAACAAATTGAACAGACTCGCTTAAGGCCAATCTTCACTCTGTTTATGCCCACTGCCTGCCTGGCAATGCACGGAATGTGTCTGTCTGTGTGTGTGCAGTGAGTGCACAGAGAACCAGCTTCCTTTTCAGTAGATATGAGGCAGGGTACTCCCAGCCCTGGAACTGCTGCCCACCCAGCACTGAACCACTCAAGGAGAATGCTTTTAAGTCTGTTTAAAAATAGCAAATGTAATAGACTCGCTGAAGGGCAATGTTCACTCTGTTTACAATGCCCACTGCCTCACTGCCTGCCTGGCAATGCACGGAATGTGTCTGTCTGTGTGTGTGCAGTGAGTGCACAGAGAACCAGCTTCCTTTTCAGTAGATATGAGGCAGAGTACTGCCAGTGCCAGCCCTGGCACTGCCCACCCAGCACTGAACCAGTCAAGGACAATGCGGTTAAGTCTGTTTAAAAATAGCAGATTGAACAGACTCGCTGAAGGCCAATCTTCACTCTGTTTAAAATGCACACTGCCTCACTGCCTGCCTGGCAATGCACGGAATGTGTCTGTCTGTGTGAGTGCAGTGAGTGCACAGAGAACCAGCTTCCTTTTCAGTAGATATGAGGCAGGGTACTCCCAGCCCTGGAACTGCTGCCCACCCAGCACTGAACCACTCAAGGAGAATGCTTTTAAGTCTGTTTAAAAATAGCAAATGTAACAGACTCGCTGAAGGGCAATGTTCACTCTGTTTACAATGCCCACTGCCTCACTGCCTGCCTGGCAATGCACGGAATGTGTCTGTCTGTGTGTGTGCAGTGAGTGCACAGAGAACAAGCTTCCTTTTCAGTAGATATGAGGCAGGGTACTCCCAGCCCTGGAACTGCTGCCCACCCAGCACTGAACCACTCAAGGACAATGCGGTTAAGTCTGTTTAAAAATAACAAATTGAACAGACTCGCTTAAGGCCAATCTTCACTCTGTTTATGCCCACTGCCTGCCTGGCAATGCACGGAATGTGTCTGTCTGTGTGTGTGCAGTGAGTGCACAGAGAACCAGCTTCCTTTTCAGTAGATATGAGGCAGAGTACTGCCAGTGCCAGCCCTGGCACTGCCCACCCAGCACTGAACCAGTCAAGGACAATGCGGTTAAGTCTTTTTAAAAATAGCAGATTGAACAGACTCGCTGAAGGCCAATCTTCACTCTGTTTACAATGCCCACTGCCTCACTGCCTGCCTGGCAATGCACGGAATGTGTCTGTCTGTGTGTGTGCAGTGAGTGCACAGAGAACAAGCTTCCTTTTCAGTAGATATGAGGCAGAGTACTGCCAGTGCCAGCCCTGGCACTGCCCACCCAGCACTGAACCACTCAAGGAGAATGCTTTTAAGTCTGTTTAAAAATAGCAAATGTAACAGACTCGCTGAAGGGCAATGTTCACTCTGTTTACAATGCCCACTGCCTCACTGCCTGCCTGGCAATGCACGGAATGTGTCTGTCTGTGTGTGTGCAGTGAGTGCACAGAGAACAAGCTTCCTTTTCAGTAGATATGAGGCAGAGTACTGCCAGTGCCAGCCCTGGCACTGCCCACCCAGCACTGAACCACTCAAGGAGAATGCTTTTAAGTCTGTTTAAAAATAGCAAATGTAACAGACTCGCTGAAGGGCAATGTTCACTCTGTTTACAATGCCCACTGCCTCACTGCCTGCCTGGCAATGCACGGAATGTGTCTGTCTGTGTGTGTGCAGTGAGTGCACAGAGAACAAGCTTCCTTTTCAGTAGATAAGAGGCAGAGAACTGCCAGTGCCAGCCCTGGCACTGCCCACCCAGCACTGAACCACTCAAGGAGAATGGTTTTAAGTCTGTTTAAAAATAGCAAATGTAACAGACTCGCTGAAGGGCAATGTTCACTCTGTTTACAATGCCCACTGCCTCACTGCCTGCCTGGCAATGCACGGAATGTGTCTGTCTGTGTGCACTGCAGTGCACATAGAACTAAAGTAGATATGAGGCAGGGTACTCCCAGCACTGGAACTGCTGCCCACCCAGCACTGAACCACTGAAGGAGAATGTGTTCACTCTGTTTACAATGCCCACTGCCTCACTGCCTGCCTGGCAATGCACGGAATGTGTCTGTCTGTGTGCACTGCAGTGCACATAGAACTAAAGTAGATATGAGGCAGAGTACTCCCAGCCCTGGAACTGCTGCCCACCCAGCACTGAACCACTCAAGGAGAATGCTTTTAAGTCTGTTTAAAAATAGCAAATGTAACAGACTCGCTGAAGGGCAATGTTCACTCTGTTTACAATGCCCACTGCCTCACTGCCTGCCTGGCAATGCACGGAATGTGTCTGTCTGTGTGCACTGCAGTGCACATAGAACTAAAGTAGATATGAGGCAGGGTACTCCCAGCCCTGGAACTGCTGCCCAGTGCCCACCCAGCACTGAACCACTCAAGGAGAATGCTTTTAAGTCTGTTTAAAAATAGCAAATGTAACAGACTCGCTGAAGGGCAATGTTCACTCTGTTTACAATGCCCACTGCCTCACTGTCTGCCTGGCAATGCACGGAATGTGTCTGTCTGTGTGCACTGCAGTGCACATAGAACTAAAGTAGATATGAGGCAGGGTATTCCCAGCCCTGGAACTGCTGCCCAGTGCCCACCCAGCACTGAACCACTCAAGGAGAATGCTTTTAAGTCTGTTTAAAAATAGCAAATGTAACAGACTCGCTGAAGGGCAATGTTCACTCTGTTTACAATGCCCACTGCCTCACTGTCTGCCTGGCAATGCACGGAATGTGTCTGTCTGTGTGCACTGCAGTGCACATAGAACTAAAGTAGATATGAGGCAGAGTACTCCCAGCCCTGGAACTGCTGCCCAGCCAGCACTGAACCACTCAAGGAGAATGCTTTTAAGTCTGTTTAAAAATAGCAAATATGAGGCAGAGTACTGCCAGCCCTGCCTGGCACTGCCCAGGATAAAATGTACAGACTCACTCAATAAGAATGTTCTTTTTTTTTTTTTCCCTAACAAAGAATCTGTTCTGTGTTGTCTATCAAATCTGGTTCTGTTCTGTGTTGTCTATCAAATCGGGTTCTGCTATCTTCTCTGCCTCAGCCTGCCTAAGCCCACCCTGCACGATCCCGATCCCACCTCCCCACTGAATCGCTGACAATGTCCGTCAGTCCTCGTGCTGCTGCTGCTTTTATAGTGCTGCTGGCTCGTCAGGAAATCCTCAGAGAAGCACGGAATGACAGCGCGATTCGCTGCATTCAGTGCTTCTCTGAAAAGGTGAACGCAGATTCGCTGCGTTCCGGTATCCATGCCGACCTGTCCCACCCTTTCCTGTGAGTCACTGAGACTCACAGGACAGGGTCAGACAGGTTGGCATGGTTACCGCAGGGGCGCCGCCATTTTCAGGTAATCCGGGGCTCCGAGCTCGAGTCGCAGGTAATGGCGGCGAGAAAGCGCGCGCATGGCGATTCGCCGTATCCGACATATCTATGTTCATTTATGTCGGAAATCTGCTCGTATACGCCCCATCTTTTTTTTAAGTTAAAAAAAAATATTGAGTTGCGTTTTCCATATGCGGTCAATCCGAATGCACATCCCTACTGCACAGTTTGGACTGCAAGCAAGCCTTAGCCTTCTATCTGGAGCAGTCAGAAGCTCATAGACAGTCCACCCAACTTTTTATTTCTTTTGACAAGAATAGGTTGGGCGTTGCCGTTGCCAAACCGACACTATCCAATTGGCTAGCAGATTGCATCTCCTTCTGTTATGCCCAGGCAGGACTGCAACTTGGGGTTCATGTCAAGGCTAATTTTTCAGAGCCATGGCAGCATCATGGCCCACTTCCATGACCATGGCCAGCAATTTCCATGGAGGAGATCTACAAGGCTGTGATGTGGAGTTCTCTCCACAGATTCACCTCTCATTATTGTCTGGATAGGGATGGCCAATGCAACAGTAAGTTCAGCTAGTTTGTCCTTCAGAACCTAAGTGCTGTGTGGAACCCAACTGTCCCGCCTAGGGCCCATTGTATGCGTTCAGGCTGTCTCCCTCTCTGTTATCAACAGCACCGGTATTGTTATTTATTTATTTATTATTTTTGTATACCGACATTCGATCTGAGATATCACATCGGTTTACATTCAGGTACTGTAGGTATTTCTCTATCCCCAGAGGGCTTACAATCTAAGTTTTTATACCTGAGGCAATGGAGGGTAAAGTGACTTGCCCAAGGTCACAAGGAGCGACAGTGGGACTTGAACCCTGGTCTCCTGGTTCATAGCCCACTGCTCTAACCACTAGGCACCTGATTGGGTGTCTTTTGGTCTCCTTTTTGTGTTGGGAAGCAGCTGTAGATAGGGATTCACCCATGTGTGAGGACTACCATCCTCCTTGTCCTCGGAGAAAGCAGATTTGCTTACCTGTAACAGGTGTTCTCCGAGGACATCAGGATTCTAGTCCTCACGAAACCCGCCCGCCACTCCATGGAATTGGGTTTCTCCTGTTTTTTATTTTAATCATAATTCTCTATTACAAGACTGGAGAGGGACCCCATGTAGACGCGTGGTATAGGGCATGCTAGGCCTCATTGTGCATCTAGAAACTTTGACATAAGTTTTCCGCATCAGGACTACGTCTGTTGATTCACCCATGTGTGAGGTCTAATATTTAGCTGTCCTCTGAGAACACTTGTTACAGGTAAGCAACTTTGCTTTACAAAACACAAATAATAGAAGGACTAGGGGACATTCCATGAAGTTAGCATGTAGCACATTTAAAACTAATCAGAGAAAATTCTTTTTCACTCAATGCACAATTAAACTGGCATTTGTTGCCAGGGGATGTGGTTAGTGCAGTTAGTGTAGCTGGGTTTAAAAAAGGTTTGGATAAGTTCTTGGAGAAGTCCATTACCTATTAATTAAGTTGACTTAGAAAATAGCCACTGCTATAACTAGCATCAGTAGCATGGGATATACTTAGTTTTTGGGTACTTGCCAGGTACTTGTAGCCTGGATTAGCCACTGTTGGAAACAGGATGCTGGGCTTGATGGACCCTTGGTCTGACCCAATATGGAAATTTCTTAAGTGGTCAATGTGGGAATTACTATTATGAGGTTTGGAATAAAAAGCATAGTCTGATTCTCCAGGATGTAAGATATGCTATACATCTATCAGCTGTAGTTCCTTCATTACAAAATTCAGGCCACTCTACTTTGCTTTGGTATGTGATAATCTTGGAGGTTTAGCATCTCTAGCTACGTCAGCCACAGTATTAAAATCCTCACCCACCACCACCAACGTGTGATCCAAAAACTGACTAAGCTGCATTACCAATTGAGAAATAAAACAGATGGGAATACACATTAGGAACATAAACATTTCAGTACACATAATGACGACAATAAAGAGACAATAATAAATCTACCCTCAGAATCTTTAATAACTTTGTCAAGAACAAAAGGTAAAAAGTACTGACACTTCTGTTAGCAATGCCATTCTTGTATTTTTCTCTTTTTAATTTAATTTGATTTAATCTAATTTAATTTTGTATTTATATTCTGCCTTTTGTGACTGTTTAGCCATTTCAAAGTGGATTTCATTCAGGTACTATTATCTATACCAGGTTTTCTAGGATTCAGCTTTATATCACAGCTTCTTCTTTCTCTACAATTCTGATGGGGTCGTGATCCCCATGTTTTTCTGTTGCAGCAGTGTTACCATGTTCACACAGCTTTGCTGTGGATGAGCCGTGTCACCTTATTGTACCTTACTCTGTGCAGGCCTTCTGAGATCAGCACGTCACTCCCAGCCACGAGACGTGTAACCATTTCTAGTTCTGTGTTACAGGATCTGCATTTATCTGATTTATCATTTTTTTCTATGCAGGATGTGAACCATCTGGCTGTAATCCACTGTCAATCCTATGCTGCAGTTATCAACCTGTTATCTTTAGATTTAAGTTCTACTCGCTTTAACCATTCCTGTGTCAGTTTCTGATCTAGATGTGGTTGTTGAAATATGTCTTTGTATTTCTTTGTATTTGTGCTTTTCTTAGTTGTTTTTCCTTGTTTGTTGTTCCAACTGTTCGGTTGGTTTTCTTGTCTCTTGTTTTGCAAATTCTGTTGCTTCTTTCCTCACATGTGATATTGGGTTCTCTATTCATTCCTTCTGTTCTACGTAACACTTTTATGTACGGTAAGTTAAAGTATGGAGACTGTAGCAGTTTACTTTTGTGCTTCAACATATGGAACAGCTCCCCTATGAGGAAAGACTAAAGAGGTTAGGACTTTTCAGCTTGGAGAAGAGACGACTGAGGGGGGATATGATAGAGGTGTTTAAAATCATGAGAGGTCTTGAACGGGTAGATGTGAATCGGTTATTTACTCTTTCGGATAGTAGAAAGACTAGGGGGCACTCCATGAAGTTAGCATGGGGCACATTTAAAACTAATCGGAGAAAGTTCTTTTTTACTCAACGCACAATTAAACTCTGGAATTTGTTACCAGAGGATGTGGTCAGTGCAGTTAGTGTTACGCTTGGGCTGAGTTCAGGGGTAGTGAACACCACCCAAAGGGGTGGCTCCAGGTGGAAAGAGACAGGGATGGCTGGAAACCGTGGCTGGGTCAGGGCAGACAGCAAGAAGCAGTGTCTGGGTCTAGGCTGGGTCAGGGCAGGCGGCATGTAGCAGTGTCTAAGTACAGGCTGGGTCAGGCCAGGCGGCAAGTAGCAGTGTCTAAGTACAGGCTGGGTCAGGGCAGGCGGCAGTCAGCAGTGTCTGGGTCCAGGCTGGGTCAGGGCACAGTAAGCAGGGCAAGGCAGGTCAGAAGGCCCGTAGGCCACACACACACAGACAGAAGGCCCGGAGGCCACACACCAATAGCGGGGCAAGGCAGGTCAGAAGGCCCGTAGGCCACACACACACAGACAGAAGGCCCGTAGGCCACACACCAATAGCGGGGCAAGGCAGGTCAGAAGGCCCGTAGGCCACACACACACAGACAGAAGGCCCGTAGGCCACACACCAATAGCGGGGCAAGGCAGGTCAGAAGGCCCGTAGGCCACACACACACAGAAGGCCCGTAGGCCACACACCATAAGCGGAGCAAGACAGGTCAGAAGGCCCGTAGGCCACACACACCCAGAAGGCCCGTAGGCCAGGTAAGGAAATCAAGGAAGAAGGCCCAAAGGCCGCACAAGGCAAGGCAAGGAAAGGCAAGACCGAAGGCCCGAAGGCCACCAAGACTAGGCTAGACAAGACAAGGTAGAAGGCCCGAAGGCCGCGCAAGGCAAGGCAAGACAGAAGGCCCGGAGGCCGCGCAAGGCAAGGCAAGACAGAAGGCCCGAAGGCCACGCAAGGCAAGGCAAGACAGAAGGCCCGAAGGCCACACAAGGCAAGGCAAGACAGAAGGCCCGGAGGCCGCGCAAGGCAAGGCAAGACAGAAGGCCCAAAGGCCACACAAGGCAAGGCAAGACAGAAGGCCCAAAGGCCACACAAGGCAAGGCAAGACAGAAGGCCCGAAGGCCGCGCAAGGCAAGGCAAGGCAAGGAAAGGCCCGAAGGCCACGCAAGGCAAGGCAAGGAAAGGCCCGAAGGCCACGCAAGGCAAGGAAAGGAAAGGCCCGAAGGCCACGCAAGGCAAGGAAAGGAAAGGCCCGAAGGCCACGCAAGGCAAGGAAAGGCCCGAAGGCAGGGCAAGGCAAGACAAGGTAGAAGGCCCGAAGGCCACGCAAGGCAGGCTAGAGCAGGGAGCCCAGGTGAGCTCGATGCCGAAGCACCGAGGCAACTGTCAGGCAGGGTTATAAGGGCACACCCAGAGCATAAAGTGGACAGAGGAGATGGACTGGGCCTGTCAGGAAAGCCAGCTCTAGAGGGACCCCTGGTGGTGAGGCGGTTGCACAGCAGCCACAGCCGTAACAGTTAGTATAGCTGTGTTTAAAAAAGGATTGGATAAGTTCTTGGAGAAGAAGTCCATTACCTGACATTAGCAATGGTAACATGGAATAGACTTAGTTTTTGGGTACTTATGGCCTGGATTGGACACTGTTGGTAACAGGATGCTAGGCTTGATGGACCCTTGGTCTGACCCAGTATGGCATTTTCTTATGTTCTTATGTTCTTAAATATTTTGGGTTTGTTGCTATTACTAAGTATGTCTGGAGGTGTATGATAGTTGCTCTGTATGTTTCTGGAAGACCCATATCTCCTTCAGCTCTTGGAATGTACAATCTTGACCATCACTGGTTCTTAGGGATTAGCTGGTGGGTATGGAGGAGTTTTCTTATTCTTTCATCCAGTTGGTTGAGATCTTTCTAGGGCCAGTCTACAAAGCTGTATGAGAGTGCAGAGACTGCAAATTGATTGATGGCTCTTATCTTATTCTATGCCGTTAAAATACTTTTCAATAATAGTTTCAGTCTCTTGTGGTACCTTTTGTTGATTTGTACTAGATTGTTGCACCTTAGTCTGCTCCTAGCAGGGCTTCCCAAACTGTGGGTCGGGACCTCAAATGGGGTCACAAAACCTTCAGCTGGGGTCACAAGTGCCTCAAACATTAGCACTGTTCAGGCACCAGCCGCAGCAGCACTAGTGTGGCAGTCAGCATGGAAGTCACAGTGCCTGTGAGCTCGTACTGACTTTCAGTACTAATATTGCTGCCACCTGTTGGGCTTGGGTCCAATCATTAGGGGCGGGGAAGGCTCAGTGTGTGTTAGCTGGTAGAGATTGCCAATTCTCTTCTCACCCACCACTGAAGAGAAGAAGAAAAATGTTTCTCCTGTCATCAGCCTACCTTCTTTTCCCATCAGTTGTCATCCACCTTTAACCTGGAGTCCAAATGTTGCCACTAACTAGTCAAGGGAAATTATAAATCTCCCCTGGCCAGAGGGGCTGCTTGAAGGGAGGGATCAGATGCATGAGGGGTTTGAAAGTTGGATCAGATGAAGAGGGATTAGCTGTGATGGTTGGTGAACATATCTGGGATCTCTCTGGATTTGACCCAGAGTGTTGCGCCCGTCAGTTGCAGATGGCTGCGACTTTTGCTGCTCACCTCATTTTTCCCCGTAGTCTCAATTCTGGCTAAGATGGCCATCTCTGCCTCTGCACGCCAACCTCCTTGGCATTCCCGGGATGGCGAGGGCGATCCCGGTCACCATCTTGAACCTGGAGTGACCTAGAGCATGCGCCTGCCTCCTTCTTGTGTGCTTCATGGCAGGAACCTCGGGGGCATCCCCTCTGCATGACGTCACTGCCTAACCTATGAGTTAGCAAGGATTCCATCTTGCTATTCCTTTCTCTGAGATGCTTCGCATCGCTGTATTGGCGTCTCTGGCTGAGTGACTCAGGTACCTGCTCCTCGGGGGAATTGCTGCACTCAGGGCTTTTTGCTCCTCGGAGAGCCTCTCCTGCCTGTCTCACCTTCTTCAGCTAAGTGAGTTCTCCTGCATCGGATCTCCACTGCTGCTACATATTCTCTACTGCATTGTGAGTACAAGACCTACTCTTCGTTACCTCATCTATCCTGTTGTGTGGGATCCTCGGGTTACCCCGCTCTGCGGACCACTACTGGATCCATGCTGTCTTGTGCCAATTGCCAACACCTACCTCTGGCTTACCCCGCACTGTGGACCACTACCAGAGCTACAACGCATAAGCTATACCTGAAGCAAGTACTTTCCAGGTTACCCCGCCTAGCGGACCACTACCGGATTTACGCTGTCTTGTACCAGCTACTCACATCTGCCTATGGCCTACCCCTGCACGGCGGATCACTACCAGAGCTACCACACACAAGATTATCAAGAAGCCAGGATTCCCCGGGTTACCCCGCCCTTTGGACCACTACCGGAGAATCCATCCCAGGTCTTCTAATTCCAGGACTGAGTTCACAACCCGCTCCTCAGGTTTCTCTTTGCTGTATAATAAATATTCTGACTCCTATGTCCATCACTGCTGAGACCCCGCCTGTCGTGGAGAGTCCCCACAGGGCTCCTCCCTGTGGGTGGAGTCAGCTCTCTCCATGACCTAAGGGCTCACAAACCAAGTTAAAACATAACACAGAGACTCTGGAATTCTAAAGGAATTTCCGGGTATCCGGGCAAGCATCAGAAAACACCAGACAATGAAATACTGAAGGGGGGGCCCTTTATTTTCCAGTTGAATTGGTAACCCCCAGCCACCGGGGGATCCCTTCCCCCCGGTGGCCAAATTGAAGGAGGCATATGGCCACCGGCAATGTTCCCTAAGCTGCGCTCGTGTGCTGCTGCACATATCTTGTCCCCCTTCCCCCCCATCCCCGGGCACAATAAGATCTGCAGGGCCACGGTGGAGCTCATCCCACTCCAGTCAAAGGACAGAAGAGGCCCTGGCCACCAGAAGATCCCATCCCATCCAGCGGCTCAACTGGAAGAGGCCCCGGCCACCGGGGCTGCTGGGGGATCATATCCTGCCCAGCGGCACAAATAAAGGAGGCCCTATGTTGGCAGGGGATTAGTCCTGCATGCCTGTTAGAGAGGCAGTATGTGAGGGTGTGTAAGAATGTGTGCCTGAGAGAGAGGAAGCATGTGTATGAGTGTTTGTATGTAACATGTGTGCTGAGAGGAAGCATGTGTATGACTGTCTCTGTGTGTGTAAGCATGTGTGCCTGAGAGAGAGGAAGCGTGTGTATGAGTGTTTGTATGTAACATGTGTGCTGAGAGGAAGCATGTGTATGACTGTCTCTGTGTGTGTAAGCATGTGTGCTGAGAGAGAGGAAGCGTGTGTGTGTGTAAGAATGTGTGCCTGAGAGAGAGGAAGCGTGTGTATGAGTGTTTGTATGTAACATGTGTGCTGAGAGGAAGCATGTGTATGACTGTCTCTGTGTGTGTAAGCATGTGTGCTGAGAGAGAGGAAGCGTGTGTGTGTGTGTAAGAATGTGTGCCTGAGAGAGAGGAAGCGTGTGTATGAGTGTTTGTATGTAACATGTGTGCTGAGAGGAAGCATGTGTATGACTGTCTCTGAGTGTGTAAGCATGTGTGCTGAGAGAGAGGAAGCGTGTGTGTGTGTAAGAATGTGTGCCTGAGAGAGAGGAAGCGTGTGTATGAGTGTTTGTATGTAACATGTGTGCTGAGAGGAAGCATGTGTATGACTGTCTCTGTGTGTGTAAGCATGTGTGCTGAGAGAGAGGAAGTGTGTGTATGTGTAAGAATGTGTGCCTGAGAGAGAGGAAGCGTGTGTATGAGTGTTTGTATGTAACGTGCTGAGAGGAAGCATGTGTATGACTGTCTCTGTAAGCATGTGTGCTGAGAGAGAGGAAGCGTGTGTGTGTGTAAGAATGTGTGGCTGAGAGAGAGGAAGCATGTGTATGAGTGTTTGTATGTAACATGTGTGCTGAGAGGAAGCATGTGTATGACTGTCTCTGTGTGTGTAAGCATGTGTGCTGAGAGAGAGGAAGCATGTGTGTGTGTAAGAATGTGTGCCTGAGAGAGAGGAAGCGTGTGTATGAGTGTTTGTATGTAACGTGCTGAGAGGAAGCATGTGTATGACTGTCTCTGTGTGTGTAAACATGTGTGCTGAGAGAGAGGAAGCATGTGTATGAGTGTTTGTATGTAACATGTGCTGAGAGGAAGCATGTGTATGACTGTCTCTGTATGTGTAAACATGTGTGCTGAGAGAGAGGACGTGTGTGTGTGTGTGTGTGTAAGAATGTGTGCCTGAGAGAGAGGAAGCGTGTGTATGAGTGTTTGTATGTAACGTGCTGAGAGGAAGCATGTGTATGACTGTCTCTGTAAGCATGTGTGCTGAGAGAGAGGAAGCGTGTGTGTGTGTGTAAGAATGTGTGCCTGAGAGAGAGGAAGCATGTGTATGAGTGTTTGTATGTAACATGTGTGCTGAGAGGAAGCATGTGTATGACTGTCTCTGTGTGTGTAAGCATGTGTGCTGAGAGAGAGGAAGCATGTGTGTGTGTAAGAATGTGTGCCTGAGAGAGAGGAAGCGTGTGTATGAGTGTTTGTATGTAACGTGCTGAGAGGAAGCATGTGTATGACTGTCTCTGTGTGTGTAAACATGTGTGCTGAGAGAGAGGAAGCATGTGTATGTGTAAGAATGTGTGCCTGAGAGAGAGGAAGCATGTGTATGAGTGTTTGTATGTAACATGTGCTGAGAGGAAGCATGTGTATGACTGTCTCTGTATGTGTAAACATGTGTGCTGAGAGAGAGGACGTGTGTGTGTGTGTGTGTAAGAATGTGTGCCTGAGAGAGAGGAAGCATGTGTATGAATGTCTCTGTGTGTGTGTAAGCATGTGTCCTGAGAGAGAGAGGAAGCGGGTGTATATATATGTGTGTGTAAGCATGTGTGCTGTGAGGAAGCATGTGTATGAATGTCTCTGTGTGTAAACGTGTGCTGAGAGGAAGCGTGTATATGTGTAAGCATGCATGCCTGAGAGAGAGGGAATCTGTTTGTGTGCTTGATAGAGAGGGAGCACATGCATATGTATGTGTGTGCCAGAGTGAGAGGGAGCCAGCATGTATGTATGTGTTTGCCTGAGAAAGAGGGAGGAAGCCTGACAGAGAGGGAGCCAGTGTGTGTGTGTATGTGTGTGCCTGAGAGGGAGCAAGTGTGTGTGTGAGCATGTGTGAGTTTTGAAAAAGTGTTTGTGTATGTCTGTATGAGTATGTGGATGAACATGTGTGTATATGAGAGAGGAGAAAGTTTGTGCACCTCCCATCTCCTCTCACTAATCCACGACAATCTCAGATTGACCAGAATTTAAAAGTTCCCAGGCATGGAGAATGAGTAATTTTTTTTTTCTTATTGATTTTAATTAATTGGGTGTTTGATCTGTATGATGTTTTGAAATATTTTATTGGTGTTTGGGAAATGTAAAAAAAAATGAGTTTATAATTGTTGGATGTTCCGTTCATTAGTTGTCTTGAAATATTAATTATTAGAAGTATGGTTTTACTATTATGATTGATACTTTATATTTCTTGATTTTATTGTTTGATGTTTTCTGAGGAATGATGATGTTTCTGTTTTTCCATTGGTGCACTACATACAGAGTTTGGCTTGTTGTGGTTTCTAGTTCTGTTTTTGTCTGCATTTTTCCATTTACAGTTTATAGTCACTTTATTTTGTATTTGGTGAGGGTCTATCTTTGTTCTGCATGTATAACTGAGGTTACGTATTCTGCTAACGTGTCATTTCTACGTAGGTATCGCAGCTTGGCTTGTTCTGTTTTCCTAATAGAAGGTGAATTGGTGTTTAGAGTCTGGCGTACGTTTTGCAGTTAGTGTTGTTTTGGAATGGGAGGTTTATCATATTGTAATTGAAATTTAGTTTCTGGACTTTCTGAGAGGGAGGGATGACAGAGGATCAGTTGATGGTTATAAGATCAGCTGTGGGGATGCAAAAAGGGCTGGGGGTGGTGAAAGGGAATGGTGTGGGGAGGTGACAGGAGGTGGGGGATGTAAGCGGCTGGAGGCAGTAGAGGTTGTGGGATCAGCAGGAGTGTGGGGAAGGTGAGAGTTGAGTGAGTTTTAGAGAGGGACCCCTAAATTGCTTTGGTCATCCTCTGGGTCATGTGAATTTTCAAGTGCTAAAGTGGGGTCACGCTGGCTAAGTGTTTGGGAAATCCCACCCTAGATATTTACATATGCCTTCCTGCTTACGTTCTTTATATTATTATTATTATATTCTTCAGTCAGGGACCTGGTTTTAGTTTTTCTTAGTTTTCCTTTAAGTAAGGTCGCCTTAGCACATTTCTCCTAAGGCCAAATGTCATGCTGATGTCATCTGAGAAGCTTTTCACTACTCAAGGATTGTTCCACTAAGTGAGGACCATAATGGTTCTCTGTGTTCAGCAGTCCCTTTGTCCTTCACTTCATACGCAGCACCAGTGATTAGGGTGGGCTGAATTAAAATGGATTGCTGTTGGCGGCTGGAATCAATGCCTCAACTTTCCTGCTGTCACAGCTTATTACTCTATGTATCTCTCCTGGCAGGAGTCCAGCGGAACTATTAATGAAGAGGCGATCTGAAGCAGTGCTAGGTTGCATGTTTCCTGACATGAGGTGTGAGGATCTTCCAAAAGGTTGCTCACGGCAATGGTGCCACCAATGGGGAAGGAAGACCCGAGCGTGTCTTTTATTTCATTAGTTAATTCAATTTTTCAGTCCATTGGATCATCAAGAATGCTCCCAAGCAGATTGCAGCAACAGTAAAACATGCCCCATTAGGCTTCCATAAATAAACAGTGGTAAAACCAGTATGTAATATATGTTTATTTTTAAACTTGTCATAGACATTAAAATAGCTAAGCTCAGATGATAAAGAATCGATTTCTTATACCTGCCCAAACAATTTACAGCAGAAAATGTAAGAGGATTAGCATTACATGACTGCCTAAAACCATATGAGGTGTTGTAGTAACATTCTTAACCAAAACAGGTAGGGTCAGTGCTGAGAACAAGTAAATCTTGCTCCTTACTGAGGAGATTTTACGATCTTATGGAAGGAGAAGCAGTCCTTACAACTTCTGGGTTCAGCACATTCCAATAACTGGACCAGCACAGCTGAAGGCCCTTTTCTGGGTCATAGAAGGTTGCGCTGACTCTGGTGAGGGGACAGCTAGCCATGAGGACTGTGATGAACAAAGGGTGAGATTAAGATTACATGATGTTAAACGGGAGGGGAGGGGAGGGAAGGGCCAGTGCAAGAGTATTTGACACCCTAGGCAAAGATTTGGTCGTGACCACCCACTCCCAATTTACCCGTCTGGTGGCAGCACCAGCACAGCACTCCTTTCTTTGGCAGTCTTGGCTTTCCACCTCTGGGCCTCGAGTTGGTGGGATTCTGCCATCCCAAATATTTTGCAGCTCCAGGCGAGCATCTAGTTTTCCTAATGAAAGCACTGGCCTTGGGTAAAGTATCCTGGACCAATGCCTTGACTAGATTTCAAGACAAGGCAAACAATTTTGAAAAGAATACACTGGTCAACTGGGAGCCAGTGGAATTTATACAAAATAGGGGAAATACTACTCTATACCTCTCTGGAAATTATCCTTGCTACAGAATTTTGTACTAGATAATTAATCATGTAAATGCGAGCACTTTGGTTATTGTCCTCAAGTAATCGGTGCCATCTGATTCTGACTATTTAAATGTAATCACCTTTCAACACTGGGCAGCCACATACCCAATAGAAAGGGCCATCTCTATGAAAAGCAAGATGGATGCCTGCTTGGGATGCCAAGCTGAGGGGAGAGGGGAACACAGACGTGAGATGGGTGCACCACTGGCCTTATTTTTTATACTCCCCCTATTCCCACATATGCTTGTGAGCTCTCTCGAGTTCACCAATAATAGCCCAGCCTGCCTCAATCTGGGAGGGACCATGTAGCCAGCCAGGAAGATAAATGCCATGGGACTTATAGGGAAGGCAACTATGGCAACTATTAACTGGGATGCTGTATTCCTCAGCAAAGGTCCTGCCACTAGGCTACACAGACCTTTTTGGGGTTTTTTTAATTGAAGTTTTTATTCATGTCCAGCAAAACACATATAGTGCCATTTAAGGACTCCAATCCACATTAAAAGAATTCTAAACAACCACATCCTCTCATAATCCTACTTGAGTACCACTGAATATACAAACAGATCTCCTTAATGCAGAAGAAACATTGTCACAAAAATCATGCGTGTTAACATATGCAAAAAGTTAAATAAAACTCAGGTCTGAAGAGTGGTGTGTCATTGTGTCACATATCAATCTCAAAAGGTAATAAAACATAGCAATATGCATACTATAGTACCATTACTGGAGTCTTGTGTCTTCATTTTGCTGATACTCCCCTCCCCCTCACCCATCACTCCCTACATCCGAACTGCCTTACAACCCCCACCAATCACCTACCCTCCACTGGTTTACATCTTTGTTTGCCAAAGAATTTAGCGATGCTATAATTTCTCAAATTTGTCCATACGTTTATGCTTCGCTGCAGTTAACTTATTCAAATAACAGACCTTGCCTAACCTCCGAACCACTCTTTGCAAACGCGGTGTAGATGCCTTCCAAAAAATATGCTAATTTCCCCCCTTGCAGCGGGATAAGAAAACAACAGCATTAGTAGGTTCAGAAAATGGAATATTTAATAAAAAAAAAAAAAAAAGCAACAGTGGCTCCTTAGGTATTTGTTCTCCCTCAATATCCCTTATCAGCTGTACCACAGAATCCCAAAAAGAAACTGCCTTCAGGCACTCCCACCACACATGCAGAGAAGAGCCCACCAGCCTACACTCTCGCCAGCAGGAGTCCGCTGCCATTCCTGGATACAATTTAGCTAATCTATCAGGTGTAAGGAGTAAGGTACCATCGATAAATGATTTTATACCCGTTTTCCACTATCGAAGCTGAAATGGAACTCCGTTTAGTGTAAGTATAGCATGCATCCCTCTTCCTCGCTCCTAACACACACTTCAAATCCCGTTCCCAGCCCACAATATGCGAGGGAGGCCGTTGAAGGTCCTTATTTAACGTCCCATAGATTCTTGAAATCCCCTTGGTCACCTACCGAGCCTTATCACAAAAATGTGCCCCTGACAAACCTCCCTTTCTGTTAGAAAATGGCACACCTGAAGGTAAAAATAAAAATCAATAGATGCCAGGTTATAAGAGTGCATGATCCCTTGAAAGTCCTTAGCTCGCTTACCATTCCATAGATGTTCCAACCTCCAGCAACCCCTTCTCTTCCCATTGCTTAGCCAAAGCAACTGAGCAACCCGGGAGGAAGTCTTTATTCAAGAAAAACAGGAGATCTACAAAAGTACTTCCTATCTCCCACCAATCCGCTCTTCCATTTATCCCAAACTTTTAAAAGTGAGGGCTGTAGTTGGTGAAACTGAAGCCTGCATGACACGGGCCCCCACTGGTAGCCATATCCAGCCTATCCGGCGAGGTTCCATGCAGCAAAGATTTTTCTAAGGCAACCCGCCTTTCCCCCTCCCCACTCCTACGCCAATCAATTACAGCTCTAAGCTGCGAGGGAACCCCTCCAGCCCACCCCTGGCTTTGGGCAAGTACATAACCTTAGAGCTAATTCTAGGAGGCCTTTTCTTCCAAATAAAATGAAAAAGTCTACGTTGCCCGCATCAGGGATGAACACTGGCAAGGTCTGAAACAAATAAGAACATATTTCTGTTAAAAAGTTATTTTGCAAAGCAAGTTATATGTACTTAGTTAGTTAGTTAATCTTACACTGTATCATGTCATTATAAGGCTTGCCTTAGACATCGTGTTGTATGTAAACCGATGTGATATGTCAAATTGAATGTCGGTATAGAAAAATAAATAAATAGCTGAGCCTGGGCAAAATGTTGATTTTTATTGCTGAAATCCTATGTAACCAAGACAACTGGGCCCTCTCCCACCTTAGTAGGTCTTCCAGAATCTTTTTCCACACCCCTCCATAATTCATAGCAAAAAGACTATCCAGCTTGGCGACTACCCCAAGATACTTCACCCCAGATGTCACAAACTGAAAAGGGAACCTCCGTTTTACTTCTACTACTCTGTCGGCCGATAACGTGATATTCAAAAACTCAGATTTTCCGCATTTAACTGATAACCAGAGACACTTCCAAAACTACATCAGTTCGGCCATCTGACAAGGCAAAGAGGTCCCAGGAAAAGCAACTGTAAAGAGACCATCATCCTCAAACATGGAGAGTTTATATTCTTGATCCCCCACCTTAAGCCCCTGTATATCCCTGATGCTTCTTATTTTGACTGCTAAAGGCTCCAAATATAATGCAAAATGTCATGGGGAAAGTGAGCAGCCCTGTCTTGTCCCCTTACTTTTCAGAAAAGCTTTTGAGCACTGGGGTTACTAAACAGTTTCCTTGTCCATGTAGAAAAATTACCTCCCAATCCCATTTTCTCCAATCTAACTAGATAAACGACGCTTGACCGACGTGCCGCAAATGCGCAGTAGAGAGCAGCTCTACTGCGCATGTGCGGGCGAGCACGTCGGTCTTAGGCAGCGTCAAAAAAAAAAAAACGCGGCGGTGGTAGCGGGCGGCGGCGGCAGCAGCGGCCAGTAGCGAGGGAGGGAGGCGAGAGAGAGAGGGAGGGACGGAGAGAGAGAGAGAGTGGGAGGGAGTGACTGAGTGAGAGGGAGGGACTGAGTGGGAGGGAGGGACTGAGTGGGAGGGAGGAACTGAGTGAGGGGGAGGGACTGGGAGGGAGGGACTGAGTGAGAGGGAGGGAGGAGTGGGTGAGTGTGTGGGAGAGAGGTAGGGGTGGGGAAGAGTGAGGGGAGAGTGAGAATGAGGGAGAGGTGAGAGTCAGGGATGTGAGTAAGTGGAAGGGGGAGAGGGAGAATGAGGGAGAGGTGAGAGACAGGGCCGCAGCGGCGGCGGCGAAGATGGGCGGCAGCAGTGAGGGAGGAGAGAGAGAGGGAGGGACTGACTGTGAGAGGGGAGGAGAGAGAGGGAGTGAGACTGAGTGAGAGGGAGGGAGTGGGACTGAGTGAGAGGGAGGGAGGGAGTGGGACTGAGTGAGAGGGGGGAGGGAGGGAGTGGGACTGAGTGAGAGGGAGAGGGGGGACTGAGTGAGGGGGGAGAGAGTGAGTGGGACTGAGTGAGTGGGACTGAGGGAGTGAGTGGGACTGAGGGAGGGAGTGGGACTGAGAGAGAGGGAGGGAGGGAGTGGGACTGAGGGAGAGGAGGGAGGGAATGGGACTGAGTGAGTGGGACTGAGTGTGAGTGAGTGGGACTGAGTGTGAGTGAGAGGGAGGGAGAGAGGGGGGAGGGAGTGAGTGAGACAGTGGGAGGGAGGGACTGAGTGAGAGGAGAGGGAGGGTGGGGAGGAGTGGGTGAGTGTGAGGGAGGGAGGTAGGGGGTGGTGAAGAGTGAGGGGAGAGAGAATGAGGGGGAGGTGAGAGACAGAGGGATGTAGCCCGTTTTAACGGGCTTAACGGCTTGTACTGAGAATAAATAACCCCAGAGAACCAAATCAAATGCCTTTTCGGCCTCAACTGTGAGCAGGGCCAACCGTGTCTTAAGTTCCTGCGCCCACCATATTAAATGTATCACCCTCCTCTCCTTATCTGCAGTGAGTCTCCCTGGAACAAAACCGGTTTGACCCGGATGTATCGGTGAGCTCGCCACCCCCACCTAAACGTTTAGCTAGAATTTTTGCCATAAATTTCAAATCCACATTGAGAAGAGAAATAGGCCGATAAGACCCGCATAGGGTCGCATCTCTTTCCGGTTTGGCCAGCACCATAACTCCAGCTCTATTGGCAGCATCCGCTATACAGCCAGTCAATAGTAGATCTCCACGACCCAGTTTAGCCACTTATAAAACCACACAGAGAATAAGGGAGCACAAATTTGAAAGAGAAATATGCAGACAAAAGCTGCCATGGAAACACCGAGAAACCAGTCACTGGCCCCAAGGTCCACTAGGCTGTGCACACAACTTAGTGCATGGTTCAAACATTTTTATACTTAGAACCGAGCAGTTAGTCGTCTGTGGGACTGAACCTGGGTTCAAGGTGTCAGGGTCCTGTAGTTGCCATTTATGTCCATAAAACATGATGTGTGTTTTGTGTGGGCAACTTTCATGAGCCAACTTATGCTCTTAGCTTGTTTTGTGTGCACAACTCTTGCGAGCACAATTTATGCTGCTAACTCACATTTTCTACACACAACTTTTTAAGAGCACAATTTATACACAGAAGTCATTATGCTCCTAAATCATATTGTGGTTGCATAAATCAGGCTTTATGTACAGAAAAAAAACTGTGGGCACAGACTATGTTTTCTGCACGGAAAACATAATCTTATGCATGCTAAGCATGTCTTCTACACACAGTTTTGGTTTAGCATGCTTTTTTAAACTCCCAATGCATTAGCATACCATTAGCTTACTGCACTGGGAGTTAAATTATTTTTAGTGCATGTGTTAAGATAGGGGTTTTCAACCCAGTTCTTGGGACATATCCAGCCAGTCGGGTTTTCAGGATATCCACAATGAATATGCATGAGATACATTTGCATACAATGGAGGCAGTGCGTACAAAACTATCCCATGCATATTCATTGTGGATATCCTGAAAAACCTGACTAGCTAGGTGTGTCCCAAGAAGCACCCTCTTTAAGAGATGCTCAGCTTATTACAGCAGTCCCTTATGAGCAGCGCAACACTAGAAAAAGAGAAATGTATTTCCTATTGTACTTTGCAAAATATAATAATAGCCAATTTCTAACAGGTAAAAATAAAGGGGACCATATTCAGTAGGGCCACTGAGCAGCAAAGTTACCTGGATAACTTTAACCAAATTTGCATTGGAATGTATCTTCTGCTGAATATATTCAGCTAAAGCTACCGGAAAATGTTATCTAAGTAAATTTGCCACTCGCTGGCTTACTGAATATTTGATAAAAGAAATATGTTACAGGCCCTAGTGGCCAGATCCCCCCACCTCCGCCCAGGTTGTAAAAACATGCTGAGGGCATGCCACCTGAGCAGCCCCCTTATAATTATAGGTGGCCGCCATGGTCCGAAGCCCACCCAAAGTTTAAAAAAATAAAGGTGGAAAAGGCAGCCTCACCCCCATTTCCAGCTTCTTAAAAAAAAGCGTGGTATTCTTTCCCCCATCCATCCCAAGTCCCAAAAACTATCCCTGTACCCCAGCAGGAGGAGGAAAAGCTCTCACCTTCTCCCCAGCTTGAATTTCTCAGCACCACTACAGCTAACAGGTACCAGCCTTTAGATATTAATGTTTTCATCACTCCTCTCTCTTCAGGACTAGTCCATTCACTGACAGCTGATCAATACGCCTTCAGAAGGGGTGCTTGGACCGCAGTGGCCAACTAGAATTATAGCCCATAGTCATAAGAACATAAGAAATTGTCATACTGGGTCAGACCGAGGGTCCATCAAGCCCAGAGTCCCATTTCCAACTGTGGCCAATCCAGGTAACAAATACCCCAACATCCCATGTTAATAATGCAATAATAGCAGTGGTTATTCCCTAAATCAACTTGATTACCGTAATAGCAGTTTATGGACTTCTCTTCCAGGAACTTATCCAAACCTTTTTTAAATCCAGCTACACTAACTGCCCCTAACCACATCCTCTGGCAATGAATTCCAGAGCTTATTTGTGCACTGTGTGAAAAAAGAATTTTGTCCGATTTGTTTTAAATGTGCTACTTGCTAACTTAATGGAGCATCCCTCTAATCATTCTATTATCTGAAAGAGTAAATAACCGATTCACATTCACCCATTCAAATCCTTTCATGATTTTATAGACCTCTATCATATCCCCCCTCAGCCATCTCATCTCCAAACTCCAAAACTAGCCTCATCCACAACATGGAATGTCTGTGTTGCCCAAATCTCACTGCTGAAGGCCTATGCTTGACTGCGGGTGTCCCAGGACCATAAGGCAGGAGCTAGAGAAAAAAATTTAGGAGCTAGGGAATTTTTTATTTTTTTTTTTGCCTTTTTACTTTTTTTTGTTTTGCTGGTTAATTTGGGCTTTCTCTTAATTTGCCCTTTTTCTTTTGTGTATCTTTTCATTTTGATTTCTTTTTGCTTTTCATTTGCTTTCTCCTCCCTCTTTCCAGGTGCTTTCCTCATCTCTCCTTGCTTCTTGCACTCTCTCTCCCACTTCATGTACCTTCTCCTTCAACACACACGTCCCCCATCTCCACCCCCTGGCCTCTGTCCCCCTTCCCCCAAATCTGCTCTCTGGGTTACAGACATCATTTGCATTTATAACCCAGTCACTCCAAAACCAGCCCCCACCTCCAACCAGGCACACTGCAGCTCTTTCCAGGGCCTCTCATTGCCAAAGGTCTCCATTCAGCTGCAGTTGTTCCCCCCCCCCCCCCCCCCCCCAGACCATAAGCAGGGTTGGTGCTTCCATTAGGCAAACTAGGTGGCTGCCTAGAGTGCTACACCTTGGGGGGCGTCAAAATCAAGGGAGACAGCCTGGGGCCACCAGCAAAGCCTACCCCACCGGTAGCTGAAAAGCACAGGAGCTGCTGCCAGCAGGTGAGTCTTGAGGGTGGGAGTTTGCAAGATTGATGTTTGCCGAGGGTGCCTAAAACCCTTGCTCAAGTGCTGGCCAATAACAAAATGTTTAGGAAACTTGGGAGCCAACCAAAACATTTTAGAAGCCAGGGAATGTTTCCTTATTTCCTTGCTTTGCTTGTTAATTTGGGTTATTTCTTAGTTCTTCTTTATGTTTTGCTATCTTTTCATTCTTTTAACTTTAAAATGATTTTCTCAAATAAATATACAAGCAAAGTATTACATGCACTCCTGTACTGCAAATATCCTTGCATGAATAATTATTTTGTCCCTTTGAACCCAGCTATTTAAGGTGAAACTCAATCAATCAAAAGAACTTCAGCCTGAACAGTAACCCATAGTAGAATAAAACTGCAACCCTCTGTGTTTCTGCCCCCTCCTTTCCACAGCAAATTAGTCACTTGGATTGACTGTCATCATGACTTTTCATTTTGTTGGGTTGGTTTTTTTTTTTTCCCTGCTTTTCTTGTTTCCTTTGCATTCTCCTTTCTCCTCTCAGGCACTTTCTCCACCTCGCCTAGCCTCTTGCTCTCTTTCCGGCTACTCTCTCCCACTTCCTCCACCTCCTTCCCTCCATTCTTCCCCCTCCCCCACATTCCCTTCCTCAAGGCACTTCCCACTCCAGCACATTGGCAGTGTCTTACTCTCGCCCAGATGAGCGCAGCCGGCCCTTCGGTTACCTCGCTCTTCTCGCCAACACACAGCGGGGGCCTAAAAAAAAAGACTTGAAGATATGAACCATGGCCCGAGCTGGCTGCAGCGTTTAATCGTACGTTCGTGTCCTCTTCTGCTGCCGTGCAGGGCCAGCCTTCCGATTGACCCTGTACGGCAGCAGAAGATGACAGTGTGGTTAAGTGCTGCTCCTGTTGTCGGCTGAGGAGCGGAGAGACTGCAGAGCCCCTGGGATCCGGTGAGGGTCTGGGTTGCTCCGGTCAAGGGTAAGGCTGTGAGAGATGGCCCAGCAGAGGTTTGTAAAACCGGAGTGGCGGACAGGGAGACTTTCGCCCCTCCAAAACAACACCTGTGCAGAGCCTCCCTCCCTGTGGCCCTGCGATCGCCTCTCCCACATCCATACTTGAGATCCCTCACCATAAAAAATCCCCCAAAGAGCAAAATAATTT
This sequence comes from Rhinatrema bivittatum, assembly GCF_901001135.1. NCBI lineage: Eukaryota > Metazoa > Chordata > Amphibia > Gymnophiona > Rhinatrematidae > Rhinatrema > Rhinatrema bivittatum. Next base: position 260,184,102 of record NC_042617.1, on the reverse strand, counting down.
ATACTGACTCAAAGCAAGATTGGGAAACAATATTATTTTTATTATGCAAAATAAATGTATAGTGCTTAGGACATCATTTTTCAAAACTATTTGAATTGTTGCAAAGTTGGTTATTCCCCCCCCCCCTCCATGGATTTGGGACCAATCATGTTCCAGGGTCTCAGCCTTCCATAAAGCTCAACAACAGTGATGACGCGCCTGAGCCCCAAACACACAATGCCTGGAACCAGCATTGGTATTAAACTAAAACAGAAGCTCAGCGGTCTGGGTGACCCTAAGTCAATTCCACTCTTGGCCTTGGCTGCACTCTGTCCTGTACCGGGGTGGGGGGGGGGGTAGGGGCTATGCCTCCCCCCGCCCTTGCATCAGGGCTGCTGACAGGCTTGGGTGTAACTGTAACCACCAATCAATGCTCCTTCTACTCAGGGTGTGTTCACGTACCTGGGAAATCTGACCCCCTTCCCCTCTGTTTCCAGCAGGCTGGCTGGGAGGGGGAGAGAGGCTGGATTACAGAGTTGAATAGTTCTTTCTTTGCTCTTCCTTGTCCATTCCAAACTCCGATCCTATCCCTTCTGCAGGGAACAGGAGTGGAGGGCGGAGCAACAGGAAGAAAGGGGCTGGATTGTGGAGCAAGGAGAGCGATTCTCTTTATCTATTCAAAATATTGCAACTTCAGCCCCACCACCTCCCTTCCGTTTCTTTGCACCCTTCCTATGCTTTCCACGGCTGCCTGGGAGGGGAGAGTCTGGAGGAGAAAGTTGAGGGCTGTCGCCTCTTGAGTGACATACTTGCACTAGCCCTGCGTGCCTTGAGCGATGAAGGGGGGGGGGGGGGGGTCAGGCTTGGGGATAGAGGGAAGAATGCTGGGGACCATCCTTGGAGGGGGGGGAAAGAAAATATATGCTTCGGTTACGGGGTTGGGGGCTGGTTGTGAGTCTGAGAGGAAAGCTGTAGAGGTCTGTGTGACACTGCTCCCCTCCCCCACGCAGCCCTCAGTGCCACCTGGCTGTAGGAGATGATGCTTCTCTGCTGGGCTCTCCTCTGCCATTGCGCCCACCCCCCACCTTCCCTCAGCACGCGGAACTTTCAGACGCGCCGCTGTTTCCCCTCCAACAGCTAGCTAAAGCCCGACCTAATTGCCCTGAATGGCTTTCCCCGTCAATGTGGCCTTTGTCTCTGCTGCCCGGTAGAACACTGTGCCTGCAGGAGGGCCCCCCCCATATGTCAATACATCCCCTCTATCTGAGGGGTTGGGTAATTGATGTAATGAGGCCAGTGACCTATGAGGCCCAGGAGAAAAACATTGAAAAATTCAAACTTTTTTTTTTTTTGCCCCAAAGGCCAAAAGTGAAACAGTCCTAAAAATCTTTTTGTATTATTGTGATTTTCGGTGACTTTTAAGTATTGCTATGGGGAGAACAGAGGGGTAGGAGAAACGGATGCAAATGAAAGCATTGGCTCCCGGGTGCAGGATGCCAATTGCTGCAATGCAATCTAACTTGATTCAGCAAACACACCTGAAAAGCCATGTTAGCTAGGGGGAGGGTGCATTGTACTGGCATAATTGGTTTACTATACCAGGAAATACCCGAGGTAAAGACTGCATGGAGGTTCACTTCCAGCCAGTACTCCCTCCAGCTTTTTGAGCAGCTAGACTGCTGCAGGACTGTATCTGTAATTAACTGCAATAAAGGTTTTGTATGTCCTGCCTCATACATAGCAGAGAGGCCGGTGACCGCTCTGAACTAGAGACAGTAGGGTTCACATCTGACTCTATATTTTCAGGATAGTTTGATCCGGTTGTTTTTTTCCGCCTTTTTGCATGCATGGACTTGTAGTCGGGAAATCTGCACAAGTCCATGCAGGCGATAGGACAAGACAATGTAGCCAGTTGGCAACGGGGGGGTTCTGCTTTTAGTCGTCGAGGTAGCGCTTCAGCCCCAACTCGTGGACTGTATCAATCGGGGACTGAAGTGGGGAGCAAGCAACGTCAACACATGTCCCCGTCACTAAGCAATGTAGATTGGCGTGCTATGCCGGCACAGCAATGGAAAAAAAAAAAAAAGAGAATACATATTTTTTTAGGTTTGGGAGCTGGTTTTGTTGTTTTTTGAGAGGGGGAGGGGTTGTAGTCTTGGCGTAGTCACAGCAGCTACGCTTAACCATCGTGGTGGAAAATTCCTCTACACCCTTGCCCGAGGCGGAATTTCGGCATCTACTTTGCCTCTAGCTCATTTAAAAAAAGAAACTCTAGACAAACCTTGCACTATATTTGGCTTTTCAGTTTACGATCTCTCAATCACGCAAGAAGACACCTAAAGGCGGGGTTACATCCTCGCCCGCACTGTTGCCGGGGGGGGGGGGGGGGGGGCAGGACGGCTGGCGAGCACCAGCCCCGCAGGAGAAGCTGGGCGAGGGGACGGGCGCGCGCTGCTATTTCGGGCTCGGCGCTGCTGCTAATTTTAGCCCCATTGATGCACGTTCAGGGATTCCACTGACGTCAATGGAGCCCGGCGCTGACGTCATGCCGCCTCCCCACCCCCTCCTTGTCTGGCAAGAACGAGGCGCAGAAGGCAGGGAAAAAAAAAAAAAGGAAAAGAGAAAAAGACGCGTCAGGTTTCCTCGTGGCCGGGAGCGGGTTCCTCGTCGTCCCCGATCACACTCGCAGGCATGGTCTGGGGATGGCCGCCGCCGCTCCTGCTCTCCGCCCGTGGGCCGACCGCAGCCCCGAGACACCGGCACCCGGCGGAGCAGCGAACCCTAGACCTGCCGCACGAAGAGCTCCTGCCAGAGTAAGTGCCCCGAAACTCCCGGGCGGCTGGCTGACAACAGCAGGCTTTCTTCAAACGTGGTGGTCCTCTTTTCTCGTGACCAAGGATGATGGCGATCTGTTTGTTGTGTTTGTTGTTTTTTTTTTTTGTTTGTTTGTTTTATTTTCCCCTGCCTGTTGTTATTTAGCGAAGAGGGAGACTGGAATCAAATGATTCTCTTCCTCGGGCATATGCTGCTCTGCAATAAGGTTTTCTTTAGCGCCATTTCTAGCATATTGGCGCGGGTCCTCGAGCTAGTACAATGATTGCCTGCTTCCTTAAGGATAACAAGCAAATTTGAATTCAAACGCAGGTTTTGTGTTAAAGGATATTTGTAGAGATGACGAGTATTAGAAAAATAATAGCGATCATCCCTCTCCAGCAAAGTATTGTGCTTGCTGTGTGTTAGTCCACTTGAATACGTAGACGCGAGGGTCAACAAACACTTTGTACACCTTTCAATTGTACCTGTTTCTGCAAAAATAAGTGGTATGCTTTTTGGCGTGGACTAGAGGCACTTGGTTTAATGAAATTGTCTTGGCAGAAAAAGAAACTAATGCTAGCATTTTGGTCAAATAAGCTTTGCAGGGGCAGTTGCCTTGTTTGGTTGTAGTATTGGAGTTTGTAGATGTTTGTGCAATATTCAAGTGCTGGTGAAGGACTAGAAACTGTTTAATTGTTTAATATGCACCTTGACTTCAGAAGAATTCAGTTGAAACAGTATTCCTGATTATTTGTACAAGTACAGGTCTGTAAAACAGCTTTACTTCTTGTTAATGGAATCCTAGAACAGTGATTCCCAACCTTTTTTGCGTTCTGGCACACCTGGCATTGGACTCCGTTCATGTTGGCACACCAGCACCTTCCCTGTCCTCCATTTCCCTGGCATCATTATTCTCTCTTCTTTCTCTCACTCCCATCTCCCCCCTCCCCACCCCCTCACATCATCACCCCCATCTTTTCTCCTCTCTTCCCACTTTTTTCACTCCACTGCAATCCTCATCTTTTCTCCACCACACTTGGCATCATTACCTCCACCCCTTGCCCTTTTCTCTGCCCCCCCCTGCCCCCCCTGCCTCCTTACCCGCTCTTCCCCCCCCCCCCACTTCTCTCTTCTCTCCCCCCCTTTCTCTCTTCCCCCCCCTTTCTCTCTTCCCTCCTCCCCTGCTCTTCCCCCCTTTTTCTTCCCCCCTTTTTCTTCCCCCCTTTTTCTTCCCCCCTTTTTCTTCCCCCCTTTTTCTTCCCCCCTTTTTCTTCCCCCCTTTCTCTTCTCTCCTCACCCGCTCTCCCCCCACTTCTCTCTTCTCTCCTCACCCGCTCTTTCCCCCCACTTCTCTCTTCTCTCCTCACCCGCTCTTCCCCCCCACTTCTCTCTTCTCTCTTCACCCGCTCTTCCCCCCCCACTTCTCTCTTCTCTCCTCACCCGCTCTTTCCTTTACTCTCTTCCCTCCGCACCTGCTCTTCCCCCCCCTTTCTCACTTCACCCCCCCCCCTCCTCAGCCGCTCTTCCTCAGCACTCCCAGCTTCCTAGCAAATTCGGCTGCCTCTTCCAGCTGCACTTACCTGGTGATGCTTCAGTCTCCTTTTCCTGCTTCCCTCTGTAATAAGAACTGCATGGACCCCACAGGACTTGTGAGTCTACCGGCTTCCCCCCCCCCCCCCCCCCCCCCCCAATTCTGTTTCAGTTGCAGAGGGGAAAACAGAAGCAGCAGTAGATAAGCCCAGCTCTGTGACTCCCCCTACTGGCGAGAGGATATCCTGCAGGCCAGCTCTTGGGGAAAGAGAACCCGAAGACCGTTGCGGCACATCAGTTGGGGGAAACGCTGACCTAGAAGATGTGAGCAGATAAGGACACCTTCCCATTTCTGCCTGCCTGCTTTGCTGTCACATTCAGTCTCTGCTGTTCTCCCTCCCTCCCTCCTCTGTCTCTGTATCAGAGATGTTGGTAGATGCTTAAAAGATCTGCAGTTCTCTTCTCCCCCTATCCCCTCCCCACTCTTTTGCTAGCGGGAGGAGAGCAGTGTTTCTCAGCTGCACCTGCCTTCTCCTCTGCTGGCTTCAGTCTGAAGACTGAGCATGTGTTCCTGGTAGGTCCCGGAAGACTACAGTTAGAGTAGGATTAACCCATTGATGGGCCGTACCCGGTAGGCAAGCAAGGGCATTGGGTCCCTGTCGTAATATTGCATTTTAAATTGCCCTTCCCAACAAAATCACATCCTCCCACCTGCTGTGGCATAATCACATCACCTTTCTCACCCCATCCCCCACAGCCACCCCAGCATCTGTGGCTTAATCATTCGCCATCCATCCTCCCCCATCCCCTTAATATCTTTCTTTATTAAAACATGTTAATTGCTTAACTGCCTAGACACTAAACGATGCACAAGTTAAAACAGACATAATTCACATGCAGTCATTTTGTTTACTTATTTGGCATTTCTTATATTGCACAGATTTCCAAAATAAGTTCAATGCAGAGTACAAAAGAACACTCATAAATAATGAAATAATACAGAATGGAAATTGCAAAATAGTTCATTCACAATCATACAAAAACAAAGCATATATAAAAGTACAAATTAAAACGGGTCCTAAAACTCATACATTACAATCAAATGCTTCTTTAAAATACAGCACTTTTATCTGCTTTCTAGAAAGTTTAATATTTCTACATGCAGTCATATCAAAGCCCCCCCCCCCCCCCCCAGATAAAACCAATTTAGATGTTTTAAACTAGTTTTAATTTGGCAAGTGGCTACAGTTCAAACTTTATAATGTATGGATTTACTGTCTGATTTTTTTTTTTTTAATATTGGGAGTTACCAGAAAGTTTATTTGCTTTTCATTCTTTATTAGAGTTCCAATATTGCTTTTCCTATTACCGGTACCTTTTCGATTTCTAAGATGTCACTGGAGTGGTTACTGCATGAGGTTTACAGGAACCCCATTACAATTAAAAAGGAGGAAAGTATATAACAGATCTCGGCTACTAAACTCTTAACAGGAAGTGATCACCAGAACTACCTGGCACAAAGGATAGAACACAATCACAAGGTAGTGAAACACACACACACACACACAGACAGACAGAGACACCCTCTCTGCTCTTATCTCAGGGGTAAGCAGCTCCAACCCTCTCTTCTCTGCTTTCTCCAAGGCCTGGGGCATCATAAATAATCCATGCAACTACTGAGTCTGTTCTGTTTTTCTTAGGAGAGCCAGAACTAATATACACTGCCGGCTCTGCTCTGCTTTCTTGGGTCCCAGAAGAAAAGGTGGCAGAACACTGTTCTGCCAGAAATGAAGCCCTTGGTAATGGACACAAAAAGGGGTTGAATTAGCATAAGTTAAAAGCAGTATAAAATACATTTTTTAAAATTCAAACTTTTTTTTTTTAAAATACCAGGGTCAAAGCCTTACCGGTTGGCATTACTGCACACAAGTTTCAAACTTGTGCTAATTCAAACCTTTTTTTTTTTAATTTTTATGTCTGTTCTTTACTCTGCAGTGTCTGCTTCAATATCACCCCTTCCCCTTCTGTTCCCTAGGGTACAAGAGGCGAGATGGCGGGAAAGGGAACACAAGGGGAGAGGCTAGATTAGGGAGCAGCTATTCTCTTCTCTGTGTGCTCCAGGCTCACTCCTCCACTTCTTTTCCCTGCAGGCTGCCTGGAGGGGGAGGGGCTGGAGCAGAACACCCCTGCTGCTCTGTGTTCCAGGCCAGGTCCTTTCCCTCACAAATTAAGCCCTGACATTAGTCATCCTCAAGACAGAGCAGGTGCTGGTGCCATGATCCCATGGCAAAAAAAAAAAAAAAAAAAGCACCAGTGCAGTAATTAATTTTCCCTAGCTGTGTGTGGCAGAATGGACACCCTGGCCCTTTATCCCAAAACCCACTGGATCCACCAAGCTGGCCCTTGGATTGCAGGTAGCAGCAGCTTCTGATGCCATGGGGCTATACCTGGTACACTGTATACCTAGGGCACCTCTGTTGAAACAGCCTTTAATGTCATGGTTGCTGTTTGTGGCGCTCGTTCAAGTGCAGACGCTTTGCAGGACATTCCCACTGCTACACTCCTACTCTGTTGGCACTGCTCAATCAGCAGTTGGCACCAGAGCAGGAATCACCTTCTCTGCAACTACAGATTAAGGGTCCCATGAGTTTAAAAATAACAAAAAAAAAAAAAATACTGGTTATTATAGTGCAGCCTGATCAGGTCACTGGTGGGCTATCCCCTTCTGTAACAAATGCGCTCAACTCCCCCTCTGCCTGCAAGCGGCCTCTTTATTTATTTATTTTCGTTGTGATATTGCCACCTTCAAATCGTTCTGTTCTTCTTAACACTGGCTGTTCTGCTTCAGGGCCAGGTACGCACAAGCAGAGGAACTCGCGGGATCACCTGCTGCTTCTAAGAGAGAGTCCTGTTTTCTCCTTCAAAAGACTTTTTTTTTTTTTTTTTCCTCCAGGATGAAGTGTCTTAGTCTCTCTTTAAAGAATCCAACATTAGTATACTCGTTAAACGTACAGATCTTTCTAAAGGTTTGCCCTCCCTTGGGTTCCATAAAGAAAGGAAGCAGGCTGTTACTTCTTTCTTTTTTTAAACCGTATTGGATCTTATTGCCGGAGAAGAGAATTGGCCTAATGAGGGATACAGGCTGTCAAGGCCCTTGCCAGCCTTCTGAGACTTCCCCTGGAGAACAAGTTCCTGTGGTCCTCTGTGCCTAGAGAGGACCAGGTAATATCAGGCTTGGGGGAACCCAGTCCCTCTCCTGGAGGGAGCCTTGGCACATAAAGATCCCAGAGACAGAAAAAAATGGAGAGTGGCCTAAAAAAAAAAAAATATACTGTTTGAAAGGAATGAAGGTTTACTCCAGGGGTATGAGCAGATGGCTTCACCGATTTTGGAAGACGAGGAGCAAGCATCTGTCCCCAAAAAAAAAAAGTTCCCCAAAGTACTGTTTCCCCCCTGCTGTACACGGCTGCTAAAATGATGCCATCTTGCTCTTGGCCAGATCACTTGCTGTTGTGGTAACGGTGTGCAGGGGCCTCTGGTTAAAGCACTGCTCAGCAGGATCCTCCACCTCCATCTAATGAGGGTTTTTTTTCTTTCAGGCTGGGTCTTAAAGCATATTAGATCTTCTTGCCAGCTTTCTCTGCCCTAATTTCCAAAGAACCAGGCATAAGCTGCAGCACTATACCAGGGTCTTCAAAGTCTATAGCACATAAGAGCCATCAGACACCTTCAAGGGGCATGTATTTGGTTCCCCCCCTAAAAAGTGAAAGGCTGCCTCTGTTTTGTCTCTCTTCTTTTGGAGGCATGGCTCTAGAATTGGGTGCAGTATGCCAGATGAATTCTGACCTATGACTTTTTACAGAAGCATTACCCCCTCCCCCCGTCTCTGCTGGTTAGACCTCACCCCCCACCTCCTTTTTTTTTTTTACCCTTACTATTCCCTCTGGCTAGGTATAGCAAGCATGGAGAAAACCTTCTATGGCACAAACCTCCTGGAGCTGACTGTGATTGACTATTCCTGCCTGCTGCTGCTGCTGCTGTTGGAGACAATTTCACCGTTTGACTTACTTTTAGCAAATGGGGGAGGGACCAGGAGCCTGCCTCCCATGCAGAAGCCAAACAGGGTTGCTCTACTGGCAGAACATGTTCTCGCTTGTCTGCTCTAATTTTAGAACCGAACACTGTTTATGGTCCAGAAACAGCTCAAAGTGAAATCCCTGTCCTCCATTCTGCAGACCTGTTCTCCCTAGACATCCAGGATGCACACCCACGCTTCCCAGATGTTGTTGCCATGGATCAAATGTTTCTAGTTTTGCACTCTGCCCTTTGCCACAGCGACAACTCCAAAGGTTTTCACCGTTTCATAGAACATGGGAAGATGGGGAATCCTTTTTTTCTTTTTTTTCCTCAGTTGGTCAACATTCTGGTCAAAGTTTCATCCTCCACTGAGATCACTTGGGTGAGAGACTATGTATTTACACCAGCATGGAAGGGTTTTCAACAGGGAGAAGAGTGTGTTGATTCCAACACAAGTTCTGTGCTGCCTAGGGGCAAGATTCAGAATAGACCTTGGCCTAGCGATGATGCTAGAGGGGAAAAAAAAGTGTTAATGATCACAGTCATCACGGATCTATCAGGAATTATCTCAAGTTTTTGCCTCCACCACTTCCGCTGGGGGGGGCTGCTCCATGCTTTCTGTGAAGAGAGATTCTCAGCTACTCCTGAATCTATCCCCTTTTGAGCCTCTTATTGTGTAACTTCCTCTTCCGTGAATATTTGCTTCTCGTGCATTTATACCTTTGATCACTATATCTATCCTTTTCTCTAGTGTTCACACACGTAAGTCCCTGAGTCTCACCTCAGGGTGCTTGAAGTGCAGCCTGCGCCATTTTGGTTCCCCTTTACTTTGTCTGTATCCATCTACTTTTGGAGGGACGGCCTCTACAGCCAGAAACTGTCAGATGAGCTCTCACCAATGACCTTTATTTACCTTCCTTTTTTTTTTTTTCCCCCTGCTGGTTAAACTCTTACCATGTCTCTGGCTAGATGGAGCAAGGACGTAGGAATCCTCGCTTCACACCACCCTCCTGGGAATTGACAGTGATTTACTGTGCCTTCCTGCCTGCTGTTTTGAACAATAAATGTCTTTGTAGCATATCGGGCTTGCTTCGGATGACTTCACTGTTTGACTTTATATTAGCAAATAGGGAAGAATCAGGCGCCTGCCTCTGATGCAGAAGCCAAACAGGTCGCTCTACTGGCAGGACGTGTTCCTGGCTCGTCTGCTCTATACAATATGCCGGCTGATTAGCTAAGCCGAAGGATTTTGTTTCCAGGAGAATGGAGGTTTGATTCAAGAAGTTTTTTTTTTTTCTTCTGGTTATGCAAGGAGTACTGTACTCCTACAACAGACCTAATACTCCAGGCAGAATGCATAGCCGCCTCCATTTTTTTTTTTCTGCACAGGAGGCCAGAATTCCTAGGCCTTTGGGGTTGACGCTTTTTGGCTCAGCCTTGGGATTGAAAAAGTGTTAATATATTTTTCCTCCTCGGGGCATGATTCCTAGTGTACTGGACAGGATTTACTTTCATAAACAGATGGCCTTCTTATAGTTCCATACTGACCCAGGAGGCCTTGGTTGTCCCACGTATTGGACCAGATGATGGGTGGAGGTGGCATCATCGCCCAAGGACCAATTTCCCATCCACAGGCAGCTTCTTTAAAGCTAACAGCCCGGAGAGGGCGCTGTGGAAGAAGAAGGGATGCTCTTCCCAGTCAGTCAAGTTCTTCTAAAAGCAAATTTAAACCTTCCACCGAGAAAGTGCATTGTTCAGTTGGGGCTGAACTTGTGTTTTGGTGGGAGGCTAAGAAGAGAGAGCCTCATGGAAGCCCCTGTTATGGCGATCCTGAAATTCCTTTTCTAAGGACTCCGCTTAGGGCTTAGGTTTTCCATCCTCGGAGTTCATGTGGCAGTCATCAGGGCTCCTAGGTTCCTCCCTTTTTATGTTTTCCCAGCAATTATGTCCTGATTTGGGATCTAAACTGAATTTCGAATACTCTCATGAGTGCTGCCTATTTTACATTATTTTAATATTACGTTCTTTGTTATTTATTTGATATTATCTAGTTTTGGGTTTTTTTTTGGTTTTTTTTTTATGAATGTGAATTTATCCACATTGAAAGATGGCGACTGCGGGATAGAAGAAAGTATTAAAGACGACATTTCCTATAAAGACAACACAGTGTTTCTAGTAGGAATGTGCTCAGCTAGGTGGATAAGTAAATGAAGAGCCCTTTCAGTGTTCCCCACTGTTCCGTCAGCTCTTTTTTTTTTCCAGATAGGGTACTCCTAAGAACCAGGCTTCCATTTATTCCCTAGGCTAATTACAGTCTCATGGTTAATATGGAGATATCATCCACTCTCTGTCCCAGCTCGGAGATTTGATTGTACTCCCTGTGCTGTGGAAAGAACACTTCGGGGTTATTTGAGTAGAGCTCAAATATTGCTGTAAGACTGAGTAATTGTTGCTTTCATAAGTGGCAGGTAAGAAATGATAACCCATCTTGGCCAGGTGGGTATTGCCAAGGCTTACAAGGCAATGGGTCGCCTTCTGGCAAGGAATTATTTTTTTTTTTTAAAGAACTTACTTATGCAGTTTCCTCTTCCAAATGTGCAGGGTGGCTACCTGGAAGATTTTTTTTTTCCCTCCACACCACGGAGCGCTGCAGAATTGCAGAATGGGCCTCCTTGGGGGGCTTTCTTTGACAGACAGGTTGATCCGAGCAGCGCAGTCGCAAAAGTTAAAATTGATGCTGCTGAACCCCCATTGGACCAGGAGTTTGGTTTACCTCTGTCCATCCCCCATTTCTGTCGGTTCTCTGTAGGAGTCTGGAACAACTCGCCCTTTTATCCTTTTTTGGGTGCGTTTTATCGGTGCACAGTGCTCGTTATTGCTGTCGTGTCCAGCCATCTATCTGCGCTTGTCAGGGGCCAGCTCCGTGACGGATTTGGCTGAAATTTGGTAGGTGAGTCCCTTAGGGCCCGAAGTAATAGAACAGGAGTGTAAAATGGGAGCTACATTTTGGCTCACATTTTCTTTGCTCGCGTGGTAAAAATTGAGTTCATGCCCAATGCAGTAATCTAATGACATGCAAGTGCTTTAGGAGTTTCAAAAAAGTGCACTGTGCACATGAAACTACTGAAAAAGTATACTAGACAGACATAAAGTTAAAAAAAAAAAAAAGTGCTTCTCTTTGGGGAAGGCATGTATTAGCACAGTTGTCACGGTTGTGCACAAAATTGTATGTGCAACTATCATGATGTAAGCTCTTTGTGGCAGGCACTTACAGTACCACAGTTGCAGCCATTGTGCAGAACTCGTTGTATGTACAACTATTGCTTGTGCTTCATTGGTTCACTACCTAAGGCCTGCCATCTCCCTGTCATGCTGCTGTCTGGCCAACAGTTCTGCTGCCTGTTGTTTTCCCGGGGTCTTACGACAAATCCGGAGAAGCACGAGGCAACAGCAGCAGACAGTTGTACGTCCAGCGAGCATGGCATGATAGTGATAACTCTGCTCCTATAAGTACCTTCCCCAAAGAGCTTACCTAATGATACAGTTACACCTACAATAATTCTGATTCTGGAGTCCCAGGATAGAGTCCAGGACTTGGGTACTCCAATGCTTAGCCCTTTTTTTTTTTTTTAGGCTTGGACATTTAAATCCTGTGTCAGAGATGAAGTAAAGTTAATGTACATTTTTGGGGATAATGTTTAGTCTATGGTACTGTGTCAGCATGGTCCTGGCACAGCATCGGAGGCTAACACTGGCCCCAGAAAGTGGATGTTTACTCCTATTTGTGTGCATATATATTTTTTTGCAGGTAACTTTAGTCATGATATAATAAGGATTTTTAATAAGATTGGCTGTTTATTTGGCTGTTTAATAAGATTGGTTGTTTATTTGTATGCCACTCCTACCCGGGGTGGCTCACAGTGAAAAATACAAAATAAGACCAAGATTATTAAAGCATGATTAGAAACAACCTAAAATAAGCTTAAGTGGTAATAGACAGTAAACATCAGAGAACAAAATTTACCTCATCTCATAATAACATTTAAAAAGATGAGCAAATACCAAAAAAAGAGAAGTTAATAAAGATAGGATTTTTAGCCCTTCTTCATGGAAATCCTATCTTAATGAAGGCATTAGCTGTTCCTCCCCAATGCAGAGACATGCAAAGACCTACATTTTCAGCATTTAAACTTGTGTTTTAACGATACTCCACCTCTGACCCAGGCGTTAATGCATATTAGCCTAGCTCATCTTATTACATCAGCCAAATCCTTCTAAGGAGAGGGTTATCTGATAGATGTGCTGGAAGAGTGAAGCCATTTTATCATTTGGTAGGAGCTGGGAAAGCAGAGTGTAAAACACTAGGAAACGCACCTTCCTGATAATGTTAGAAACGTATACGCCTCCAAATTGTTTTCTATTCTGTCTAACGTCTCCATCAGTCTGCCTTATGTCTTCTAGGCTGATGGGACGAGCGATAATTCTGGTCCTTAATTAAGCTCTTTTGCAGTAGTGGAAGCTTTGCAATTAACCTCGTCAGGCCGCCGGAGGGACAAGGCGATGGCAGTGGCTCATACAGGGGCCCAAGAATCTGACGCTCCTGATTGGTCTGACCCTGCAGCTGGTCAGCTGAGAACCTGAATGTGCAGGCTGATTGGAGAACTAATGGAAATGCCAGAGGGGAAAACCGAGATTGGCACAGCACTCCCTCCTTTTGGAAGCAGCAGTGGCTCCAGGACAGTGACCACCTCTGTCTAGCACCACTAACCCCTCTGCTCTTATCTTTCCCCCTTCTTCCTCCCCTCCCCCCAACTCTTTCCTGCCCTACCTTCAGGGAGGTGGGAGGGAGGGGGCAGCAAGGCCCCTGTGCACACCCCAAAAGTGCTGTGTGCACTCTAGCACTATATAAATGTTTAATAGTAGTATTGGTGTTCTAAGGTCTAGCAGTGTATTTTCGGAGGCAGAGTTGTTGCTGGGAGTTAGTGCTGTTTTGGTATGGTAACCTTGCTATAAAGGGTCTGAGTGACTTTTTTGTAGGGTCTTGTGTTGCTTTACAAAATGCCTGGTAATGGAAGGAGTTTACGGTACAATCACATCGAATGCACATAAAGATTCCAACACTACATTAATATAAAACTACAAAGGAATCAAATATACATTCATGTTTATTAACAATTTAATTCAAATGTTTTTCAAAAGGTTAGCAAATGTGACGAGTGGCTCAAAATAAAAAATCCATCGATCCAGTCCCAATATACCCCATAACCTCAATCCTTCCTTAAAACATATGCACGCATACAAACCCTTTATATCACATTCAGCTACTCTCAACAATCCATACCTGATATCATTACATTATCCACAATTTTAACCCATTATCCAGTATATGTTTCACCCCTTTAGGACTTCTTCAGGGGAAGAAAGTTCACCAATTTTTATAATTTCTCATATAGGCTGCATCTATTACAATAACGGCTAAGCCCTTTAGTCATCCTAACATCCCGTTCACCGCATCACATATGGATAAACCAGGAGCAGGTAAGTCAAACCACCACATTTTTAATTACCTTTTTATTTTAGATAAGACTACGAAAGCATTGAACAAAGTTCAATCAACACTAATAATAACCAACCAGTCAATAGTCTGCAGTCCTGTTTTCAACTTTTACCCCCTACTCCACCCCTCCTCTCCCAAATCCCCTCCACATCTATCAGTGCCACTCTCAAACCTCATACGCACATACACGCACCATCCGCATTTACCCGGCTCTGTTTCAGGGCAAGTCAGCCCTGTGTAGTTAAGAGGGACATTACTGAAGCCTAGAAGTCAGCCAAAAGCGTACCTTTGAATTTTTTCCACAACTGAGCATATCTGTCTGCGACTAAATTTCTCCATTTTAGACTACAGAATATCATTTAGTAAATAATTTACCGCTGGCTACTCCCATAAGAAGATAGATGGTATCTGATCACACACACCCCCCCCCCCCCCCCCACTTGATATCTATTTTTTCTTTTTTTTTTCCAAAATAACTGCATTATGTTCAAATCTATTTGCTGTCATATTCAAATGATCCAAATTGTCAACCATTCCCAAACATATTATTTGTGCTGTTGGTGAAACCCTCTCTTCCACAACTGCTTCCACCCTTGAAACCACTCCCATTCAGAAGCTTAACTTGGAAGACCCCCCAAAAAAAGTGTGACTAAAAGTACCTGCTTCCAGACAGATCAGAATCACAAATGTTCTATCCAAAAAAAAAAAATCTATGAATGTTGAATTGAGTTCCCTCTGGATAGGGAGTGAGCAAATATCCATTAGTTTTAACCCTGACTTTTAAAGAGTTCACACCACTTTATAATCCTTCCTCATGACCTTGGCCAGTTTATCTTCAACGCTGCTACCCGCTGTAATATTAGTCGCCTGCAATGATTTTATCTATTAATGTAGACAGACAATTTAGACAATATCTGAGAGAATTTGGTGACTATGACTGTTGGATGCATAGACATTGCATAAAGTATACTTTTTCTTAACTGGTTTCCCAACTGGTACTATAAACTGCTCTCGAGGATCTTCAGTTTATTTTTCTCATATACAGGTCGATACTGTAACGTGCGGTTGAGGATTTCCCGTCTGTAACGAGCTGGGAGCGCACAATTCGGACGCGTAAGGCGATCCAGCGATATAGTCTCCAGTTTCACGCGTCCTTAGCGCTTCTTAAAACAGACGCATAACCCTTTCCGCACGCAGCATGTATATGATATGTAAATGAACGAATTAGCTGTATAATGAAGGAATTAGCTATTCCCCTCCGATACTGTGACGCGCGCTCAGATTATCTCCTTTGTAACCCGCTATTTTGCCGCGTCCTTAACCTGTTAGTTTACCGCCACCCTCTACTTGGTGTTAGTGTGGTGTTAGAAAATTAAAACGGGAATAAAGTGTAAAAAATGGGGGCGATTTCGGCGCTCAAGGCCCCGTCCGGTCTCCGGTGCAGCCCCAGTCCTGTCCCCTCCTCCCGAAGCAAAAAAAAACAAAAAACCGAAAAAGTAGCAAGGGTCGGGCCTGCTACTGTAGTCCCTTCTCCCTTCTCCCCTCCTCCCGATTTCGGTGCTCAAGGCGGCCGGGTGGGCGTGCATTCATCCAGGCAGAGGGAGCCGGCGGCGAAAGCGGCCTCCGGCTCCCTCTGCCTAGATGAATGCACGGCCCCCGCCGTCAGTGAATGAATGCCAGTGCGATTTCGGCGCTCATGCCTTGAGCGCCGAAATCGCACGGGCATTGTTTCTGTTTATTCTAGTCTAATCGGTTGCCCATTCAGGAGCCAAAGTTATTTTCATTATGACTAGGGTTCAGTGGTCTTTTTCTGATTTAAAAAAAAAAAAAAAAAAGGCTGGAGATCAACTTATTTGTTAGAGGTTTTCCTATAAGGAATTTGATGCATGAATGAATGCCCGTGCGATTTCGGCGCTCAAGGCATGAGCGCCGAAATCGCACGGGCATTCATTCACTGCCGGCGGGGGCTGTGCATTCATCCAGGCAGAGGGAGCCGGAGGCCGCTTTCGCCGCCGGCTCCCTCTGCCTGGATGAATGCACGCCCACCCGGCTGCCTTGAGCGCCGAAATCGGGAGGAGAGAAGGGACTATCGTAGCAGGCCCGAGCCTTGCTACTTTTTCGGCTTTTTTTTTTTTTTTTGCCTCGAGAGGAGGAGACAGGACTGGGGCTGCACCGGAGACCGGACGGGGCCAGGGCAGGTGAGCGGGGGCTGGGGGAAAGTTTGCCGAGCATCAGGGAACATAACTGCCCACTTCCTGGTACCTGTCATTTCAAATGTCATTTGAAATGACAGATACCAGCGCGGCCGTGAAGCGTTAGGCCCGCGAACCCAGGATACTGTATAGGCGCTCTATACAGTAAAATGGGTTGCGCGGGCCTAACGCTTGCCTAAGGCTTCGCAGCCGCGGCATGCATTTGCATGCAATTAGAAGAGAGTATCGAGCGCTAGGTGAAGAGAACTGTGTGTGCGGGGAACGAGGGTGCACCTGGCAATGCCGCACTCTTTCTACCGCGGCCTTAGAGTATCGACCTGATAGAATGGAAAATTTATTTATTTTTTTAGCATGGCCACTCCGTTTGGCTTCTGGAATAAGACACAAATACCCATTCCCTTCTGCTTTATCCAAGAGTCTCCTGCAAAGCAGGAATTTTTCTTCCTCTTAACTGGAGAATGAATCCCATTGAAATTCAAAGAAAAAAAAAATGATCAAGCATTGTAGCAATGTAACTGTATCTCGTGAACGAGAACACAATGATCCCAGAGGATCCCCCAGTGAGATCCCCCAAAACTTAGAAAAGAATATTCCCCTTGACTTCGTTTTCAACATGATCACAGCCCCCACACAGAAATACACAAGCAGCCTTTTCCCAAACTGTAGCACTGCTCCCCCAACTTCCGTTCAGCCCTACGCCCCCCTCCAAAATCTTACGTTTCTTCATTTTCACGGACCCCCAAAGAAAAATAAACCTGAATCGCAACCTTTCTTGCAGTCACTCTTGAAAGCTTCGCCAGCATCCTCCTGAGAAGAGTCCAACTTTGATTATCTCGCAAGCATGACCTGAGTCCAGCTGCTTCAGGTCCATTGGAGAAAATTTATATTTTAAAAAATTGCTACTATTGCTCTTTTTTTTTTTTTTGCAATCCATCCCTCTCTTACACACGACAAACCATGCACACTGAACTCTATACACCGTAACCATCGGAGAAATTGTTACATCATCCTGCGCCTTGGTGAAACCAAATAGGCAGCAGGAGGTGCACAGTCAGTCACTGTCTGGATTGCAAAGTTAGCCAGATAAACTTACCCAGATATATTCAAGAGTGTGGCCGCAGCAAAGAATATAGCAGGCTGATTATCCGGCTAACTTTAGGACAGCTCTGTGGCACCAGAGTGAGCTAAAGTTTAGCCAGATAAGTAGGGGAATATTTAGAAGTCTGCATTTAGCCAAATAATTTGTGAGTTATCCAGCTAAATGCTCTGAATATAGACTTCCAGGAGATCAGAAATAAAGACGCCACCCATGGGCAGCACAGTCTTGGCTCTAGGAACAAAAGTTTAAAAAAAAAAAAAAAAAAAGAGAGAGAGAGAGAAAACAATCCACTGCTCCTTAGAACAGATAGCAAAATCACCGCAGTCTGATCAGTTGCAATACTGCCCCACTAAACCAGCGCTCATCGAGATAAGTGGGCACGAATCATGACTGTTCGGGTTTCCTGCAAATTCTGCAATCTCAGACTTAGATATGAATAACTTGGTGGATTCTTGATAACTCTTTTAACTCAGCCAGGAATTGCACTTGAAAGCAGATCCCTTTCTTATACAAAATTGTGCAAGGTCGTGATCTCTCTGGTCTGCCCGTGACCTTAGTCAAAGTCTGGAAATAATAATAATTTCCCCTCGTACACAATCTCCCTTTCCTTTCAGAAAGCTGCCGTTATCGCAGCTTTCTCCGTAAAGTTGAGAACTTTGAGGAACACTTGTCGTCTGCATTTCACAGACTCCTCCTCCCAAGCACCACGTGCAGCTGAAATAACAGAACTATTCCCAAGTAGACCAGCTTGTTCCCAGCAGCCATCTCTCTCACACAAACTTTTTAATTTGGTTTCCTTGACTGATTCAGAAATCCCCTCCTTGACACCCCCCCCCCCCCCCCCCCGTACTCCATCCAGGTCTCCTAGCTTACAGCCCTGCAGCCGAGATATCTGCTCCAGCATTTCCGTTGTCCTGTCTTCTTGATGAGATAAGCGATCCTCTTCGGCTAAAAGCTTAGCCAAGTGTACGTCCACCTTCTCCGTCTTGTCCTCAAGAAAAGATTGCATTTTTAGAAAGTCTGTCCCCGCCAACACCACTGTGACTGACTTAGTCATTGACTTAAGTCACCTCCAGCGAAATTTCTTCATGGAGATTCTCGGACATAGTTAGCTTCGCTGCTAGGGCTTCCGAAACAGATTTGGCCGCCTTCATCGGGCGTGTGCATTTTTTTTTTTTCCTTCACCTTTTTGCGGCCATATCAGGAGGCTCCCTTGTTACAAATTTTGTCCATAAACTGCTCGAAAACACTCAAAAGAGAAGCTTCCAGGGCTAGAAAAAGCAAAATGTAGTAGGTAGCTGCTCGCTACCTGGCCCTCAAAGATTAAGTGTAGAGGGTCAAAAAGCTCAACCTTTTTTCTCCTGAAAATGTACAATACTTACAGGGGGAATTTTTAGAGAGAAAGTGGAACCTAAAGCTCACAGATGTAGTTGCAGGAATACATTTTTTTTTTCCTGGTTTGCATAGCCTGAGCCACATCTGGAAAACCCCTCAAAAACTGCCCACAAAAGGAAACCTTTTTTATTCCTTAAAAAAAACAAAACATGAACACAAAGGGGTAGATTTTTTTAAGGTGCGCGCTTGCGTCCATGTGCGCGTGCTACTCGGCGCGTGCACATGGGCGCCCGATTTTATAACATGCGCGTGCAGGTGTCGCATGCTATAAAATCGGGGGTCGGCGCACACAAGGGATGCACACTTGTGCATCCTGCGCGCTCCGCCCGTGGCCTTCCTCTGTTCCTTCCCAGTCCGCTGCAATTTTGGAGCGGACTGGGAGGGAACTTCCCAACCCCCTACACTATCCTAGCCCCCCCCCCCCAGGCAGGCGCAGGTTGCGCACCCTGGCACCCTGCTGGCACGTGATTTCCCCCGGCACCGTGGCAAATGGCCGTTGTGCCGGGCACCTCTAGCCACGACCCGCACCGAGGGTTTTCTTTCTTCCAGCACAATAGTCTAATGGGATGAAACATTCAGCATAAGAAGATGCGGGAGCGAGCAAGAGCACTGCGCTCCTGGAATGTTATCGCTCAGGCTCCGCCTCCACTGTGGTGGCGGTGGCCCAGAGATGTCAGTGTAGGTTATTTTTAAACATGAAAGCTTTCTCCTACAGCAATATCAATCAGGTTTGGGCTCTGGAGGTTTCTGTGTATCTAAGCTCATTAAAGATTATTACATGAGGACTGCAGACAGAAACCTGTCAGAGACATTACTTTGGCCAAGAGCTCATTTGTTGATGGAAGCCGTGGATCACGCACAGTTGAGAAACCAATTGCTTTGTCACATCCTAATTTTTCTTCTTTTTTGCTATTTTCTGATTAAGAACATATGATTTGCCATACTATTTCCAACAGTGGCCCGTCCCAATCACAAGTACCTGGCAGGATCCCAAAAGGTCGATAGATTCCATGCTGCTTATCCCAGAGACAAGCAGTGGATTTCCCTACGTCAACCTCAATAAAGATTTATGGATTTTTCTTCCAGGAACTCCTCTAAACCTTTTTTTTTTTTTTTTTTTTAATTCATCTACACTAACAACTTTTACCACATCCTCTGGCAACAAATTCAAGAGTTCAGTTATGCATTCAGTTGAAAAATATTTTCTCCTATTAGTCTTAAAACGTATCACCTAGTAACTACATTGCATGACCTCTAAGCTTTGTACACCTTGAAAGAGTGAACTGATTTTTCATTTACCCATTCCAGTCCGCTCATTTATTTTCTAGACCTCTATATCTCCCCTCAGCTGTCTCTTCTCTAAGATGAAGATCCCTAATCTCTTTAGACTTTCTTCATAGGGAAATCGTCCCATCCCCTTCTCTGTACCTTTTCTACGTATTTTATAAGTGCAGTACAACTGTGGGTGAAAGTACAAGGGCAAACATGTGCATGTTCTGTTATGATTAATGCCAGTCCTAGGAATGGATCTTTTTGAAATGCATGGCTGAATTGAGGCTCAGTTTGATTGGCCCAGTTCTTGAATGGGGGGGAAAAATAATCTGTATCAACTTGCTCAGGCTATTGCTGCCAAGATCCAGGGCTGTTAGATTTTGTGACCACGCTGAGCCCTGTGCCTGAAGGAACCTTGCCAAGGCCAAATGGGTGGTGGTGGTGGTGGCGGCGGCAGCACCCCAGCCTAAATGATAGCACTGCCTTACCTGTACTGATGGGGATATTGCCTGCCCTGGAAACCCGAGCCCTTAAGAGATAAAAGGAAGAGGAATCTGGCTTTGAGGGAGAGGCTGCTGGGCTGTGCTCTTGGGCCTTTGGCAGCAAGCGTGCAACTTGAACAAGTGCAGTTCAGTCTCTGTGCTGCTGACGCCGTAGGTCTGGCAAAAGGAGGGGGAGCTCCGTGGTGCTGCAGTTGGCGGCAGCATGGCTGGTGCATGGAGTGCAGGTGCTACACCACCTTTTTTTTTTTTTTTTTCTTCATCAGATAGGTGGCACCCGTGAAGGTGATGGGCAGTGCTTGTGCGGTTTGCACGGGTGCTGGGTAGAACTTTTTCTCCCCTCATTGTTTGTGGCCAGAGGCAGGAGGAGCATCCTGACTGGTCCGGGCCAGGGTACAGAGAGGGCTGGGAGCGGGGGCAGCCCATTTGAGCAGAGGCAGCAAGTGGGAGCGGGAAGGTAGTCTTTCATTATTCTGCAACCCCAGGTAAATTCCAAACCAGTGGCGCTGGAATCGCTGCAGACTGGCAGCCATGGTTTTTGTCCACAGGTGCAGAAAGGTTACTGCACCAAACCCTGCTCCAGCCTGCATTTGGCTCTGTTAATTATCTCTGGTCCATATTTAAAAGTTTCTTTTTAGAAGGGTAGTTTTGAAAGTGTCAGCACAGTGAGCATTTTGCAGAAAATCAGGGTCCACCCGTATGCCTCCACTAAGATGCCTAGTCTGTTTCTCTTGCCAGGACTTAATCCACCTGAGGGGATGTTCTTATAAAGAACCTGCATAGGATGAAAGAAACAGCTTTCTGAATTGATCGTACATAATCACCTCTGGATATTTCTTTTATTGGTCTAATGAAAGAGGCATCCACTTGCAAAATATCCAGCTTTCAGCCTTGACTGATTTTATATATAATCAGATCTATATTGGCAACCTTATATATTATAAATATATAATCGGATCTATATTTGCAACCTTTGGTAGGCCAAGTATTCAGTGAGGAATAATATATATCATCTCTGCCTCACCAGGCCAGTTCTCCTTTCATATGCCTTCCTGATTTATTGAGCTATTTAACCACTTTAAAATCTTCTAAAGCCAATGGCCTGAATCCCAGAAAGATGCAGGGAACCAGCCAATAAAAACCACCACAAACACGTTTGGGGAAAGCAGCAGTCCCGGGGCAGCTGCCAGGAACTCAACACAAACATGCAGTAAAGTTTTATATTATTACGCACTCATGTTTGTAAACGTGAGTTCTTAACTATATCCAGAGAGAGTTCTAAAAATAATTTTAATGATAGGAAAAATGCACAGTTCTTCTCTGTGCCAACTTTTCAATGTAGTTTTGATCATCAGACTCTCTTCCTTCTCGGTGGGTCTCACAGCCTCCTTTGTTACCTATTACTGTGCATCTATGAGGAGTGCACAATGCAACACACACTTTTTGCAGTTGGCAGGGGTGTTTGCATCAATGTCCATTCTGCATATGTACTAGAGGGCGATCATGCATACTGTTCCCAAGTTGTACGCACTAACTGCAATTAATGTGTGGTAATTGCCCAGAGCATCTGCTGTGTCCCTCCAGCTCATGGACAAGAGCAGTTGCTGGCATGCAGGGGACTTGCGGCTTGGCAAGTGTCATCTTACAGGTGTGGACAGTGGAGACGGGAGCAATTTGATCCTCACTTCTACCTTTGAAAAGTGCAGCATGGTGCTGGGTAAAGGGAGGGGGGCCAGGGATATGGGGAATTGGAGGGGACAGGGCTCCTGATGCAAGCGGAGATTGGTTAGGTAGAGGCGGGGGGGGGGAGAGGCGGGGGGGGGGAGAGGGTGTCATGTCTATGTGGTTGTGGTGGGTACAAAAGCAGCCAGTCCTTTGTATCCTCTTGTTTTTTTTAAGGGTTTCCAAGGAGTCGATATAGATAAAGCCAAATAATTGTAAAAACGTAAATACAGTTTGGACCCAGCATTTTTCCCCATAGGTACACAAATCTTTTCAATGTGAGGCCTCCTCATTGGCTAGAGACCATGTTAGCATGCAGTAGACCTGGATTGGATTCTCAGAGTGACTTTTGTTTCTCAAGCAGCTATTGCAGCTCTCTAGGATGACAACACCCTGCGTATCATTCAAGCGTAATAGCAACTGCTTAATCTACAGTGTTAAGCGCCCATATCAACAGCCACAATTAAAAAAAAAAAAAAAAAATTACACACACATAGTCCTTGAGGACCAGCCAGCCAGTTTGTTTTTTTTTAGGTGGTCTGCAATGAATAGGCGTAACACAGGTTTTGATAGATGGCCTCCTTTTCAATGCAAACTTAATTCATGCCTATTCATTGTGGCTATCCTGAAACTCAGACTGGCTAGGTAAGCTTACACGTGCCACAAAAAAGGCAAACTTGCGCAAGACCTAATGGTAGAAAATGACGGGTGCCCTGAACTGCTGTGGGCCCTCGGGTTTCATGCCGTTTGCCATGTCAGAAACAACCTTTTGGCCAAGATCACAGAGGGTGTGAGCTATAAATAGAGCACGGTGCCTTCTTGGCCTCTTGCCTGAGATTGAAAAGCTGTTTGAGCCCCACCCTGCCACCTGACCCTACTGGGTCTGTAGCAACTATTGCCAAAGCAGGTGCATTAAACCTCCAGCTTAAAAAAAAAAAAAAAACAACCCACAACAAAACTGCATCAAACTATGGATGACGCAGACTCTGTTTGGGCTGGAAGTTCAGGAATAAAAGACTAGTAAACAAAGCGTTCGTTCCTTGCCCTCCATTCAAAACATGCCCCATGAACTACCACATGCATTAAAGGAAGGGTGACACTGCCGACACAGTAGCTTTAGCTTTCCTTAGAGAATCCCCATCTATTGCTGCACGCAAGATCCATTAAATGGTGGCGGCTACCCTTTGCCACTTTTTAAACCGCAGGACTTTTAGAATAAATAATGAAAAATGGCTATTTATTTTTATTTATTTATTTATTTATTTATTTATTTTGGGTTTTTATATACCAGCATTCGAGAACGCAGTCCCATCATGCTGGTTCACATAGAACAGGGGTGCATCGTAAACATAAACTAAAAACAATGGTTTTTACACATTTTTTATACGTTTTTATACGTTTATGCTACGTTTCCCATGTAAATGTCTTGTAAAAAAGAGAGATGAATGCTATATATTTTTTTCCCCAGATCAATTGAAGCTGTTTATAGATTCAAAAAAACCCACCACATCTACCCCCGTATTGTAACATATCATAGATATCAGGTATTGCTACGCTAGCCATTTAGTTTTCTTTAAAGTTTTTGATTTTTACCTAGAAAATAATTCCCAAGAATCAGCCTTTTTTTTTTTTTTTTTTTTTTTTTTTTTTTTAAATATCTTGAATAATTGACAGAAAAATATCAGGCAAAGTCTATTGGGTTTAAGTTTACTATTATGTACCTATAGATAAAGAATATATTAAGTCTATATTTCATGTTTAAATATTGCAAGTTTTTTTTATGTAAGACCTGACATTTCTGCTACAAACGTTTTGTTTGATTTGTAAAATCGAAAAGTTGATAAAGAATGAAAAAAAAAAAGAATAAATAATGAAATATAAGAGGGTGAAGGAGAGGCTGGGGGGCTATGATGCAGGAAGAGGAAGTTGGGCCTGGCTGGCTGGCCTGATGATCCATATAGGTTTTATTCTAAAGAATTATTTAAAGTTGTACTATTGCCTTGACCACCCTTCGCACCTTCTTCAAGAGCAGAGCCAAGTTGAGAGGTGATAGGAGGAGCATGATCAAATGACAATGCAGGCCATACGGTAGCCAGGTTACTTCCAGCATGCTACAAAGCACCGGAAACCAGATGGGTCCCACTAGGGTACCTAGGAAGCTGGCTGTTTGGGTAACAGCTTCTCTAGCGGGCCGATACAGAAAGAAGCGCAGGAGAGCAGAGTGCCTGCTCTCCCGACGCATGCACAGGCCAGTGTCCTGGGCGCGCAATTCAGTATAGGCTTTTTGACAGAAGCGGCGGCTGTCAGCGGGATTGACAGCCAACGCACAGTTTTACCGGCGTTGGTTCTCGAACCCGCTGACAGCCATGGGTTTGGAAAATGGACGCCAGCTAAATTGAGCATCCGTGGATAAGTTCTTGGAGGAGAAGTCCATTAACGGCTATTAATCAATTATACTTAGGGAATAGCCACTGCTATTAATTGCATCAGTAGCATGGGTTCTTCTTAGTGTTTGGGTAATTGCCAGGTTCTTGTGGCCTGGTTTTTGGCCTCTGTTGGAAACAGGATGCTGGGCTTGATGGACCCTTGGTCTGTCCCAGCATGGCAATTTCTTATGTCTTCCAACCCGCGGGCAGATTTTTTATTTATTTATTTTTTTAATTTTGGGGCCTCCGACTTAATATCGCTATAATATTAAGTCGGAGGGTGTACAGAAAAGCAATTTTTTTTGTCCTGCTTTTTTGTACACTTTCCCGGTGGTGGCCGAAATTAATGCCAGCCTTTGGCAGGCTTTACTTTCTTTATCGCGCGGGAATAACAAATAGGCCCAACAACAATCATTTGCATGTTGCAGGCGCTATTAGTTTCGGGGGGGGGGGGGGTTCGGCCATGTGTTTTCGATGCGCTATTACCCCTTACTGTATAAGGGGTAAAAACGGCACATCGAAAACAAGCGGGCTAATTGTATCAGCCCATAGCTTTGGTAGTTTAGTTTATTATAACAGAGGGAATGGGGAAATTGGTGTTTGAATTAAGGATGGGATCCTGTATGCAGGAGTACCATGCAGGAAGAAAACAAGTAGACATGTTTCTCTAGCTTGCAGTTGGAATATATCCTTGGATATTAGCCAAGAATGAGAGAGCAACACCTTTCTAGTTTTGATAGTGTTTAGGCTAGAAGGGGCTGGGAAGCGATGGTTGCATGTTGGATTAAGTCTGGGATCTAGTATGTTCATGACATGTCCCGGGGCCACTGGAGTTGTGGAGGAAGAACACAAGAGCAGATTAACTAAGGACCGATTCCTACTAGGGAGCTTCCGCAGGTGGGATATATAGTTGCAGCAGCAGCGCAGACAGAACAGCGGAGCACATGGATGGCCAATAGGTTTTGATTTTTTTTTCTTTTTGTGTTTTTCCCCGCCGTCACCCACTATTAATGTTAAGAGAAAATAGAAGGTGCACGCGACTGCCTAGTGGTCTGACTCGCTGCTAAAATTGACTTTCTGCACGGCAAAGGTTGGACCCGGGAAACCCCCGGCTATTCCTGCGCGCCGCTCGTGACTCCTATCCTGTGGTTCCCTCTAGATCGCAGGTGCCTGCTGCTGGTGCCACTCCCCCGGTAGGCATCGGGTTTCTGGCCGTCCCGGGAAGCCACCAGCGGTTTTTCTCGGCTAAAAATCATGCTTGTGCCCCGCGTGCGGCTGTCTGCGAGCTCGCGCTGCAGGTACAGGGAATCCCCTGCCTGCACGTGCAGGTGTCTCGCGCTTCCTGCAGGCTCGTGTGTAATCCTAGGCGGGAGTCCTCGAAAAGGTTCCGGCCGGGCATTCCCCCCCCCCCCCCCCCAGCCTCGGGTGCCGTGGCTTATTTTCAGCGCGCCCGCGGCTTCTATTTCAGGTCCGGCCCCCCCTCCCGCACTGTTATTTTTAGCCGGAGGCGCGCGGACGCTCGCGCTATTTATAGATCAAACAATGCAGCCTGCGTCAATGGAACCCCGCGTGCGTCACCCGCCGCACATTCCAGGCGCTCGCCGTTGGCCGGCTACCGGAACAGCCCCGCCCTCTTTGCCTTGTTTGGTTAATAATTAAGCCGACCTCTGCGTCAATGCGTCCCCTCACGGAGCGCCCGCCTCTCGTGCGTCACGCGCCGTTTAATAGAATATAGTCGCGGGCTGGGAGGGATCCCCGCTCACTTGTCCTGGTCCCTGGGAAGCGGGTGGTTGTGGCCACCTTCGGTTTTTATCTGCACCTGGAAGTCACATTGCAGGTTTTTTAGTAGCCCTTGGCAAAGGGAGGCTGATTCACCGGGTACGTGGCTGATTTGCTATTCAGTTTGTTTTGCATTTGGGAAGGATGTATGTATTTATTTTTTTTTGTTTTGTTTATTTGATGGTGGAAATGTTATTCTGCAGATCAAGGTGGTATATTAGTGCTCAATGTACTTGAGAATTCTAATGCATCACCCATGTAGCTGCAGGGCGTTCGCATGCTCCAGATTTTAGCATTATGGGATGTTGCATGATAAAGTTTGCCTTTTTGTTTTCTTTTTTTACTGCTGTCTTATAGAGTGAGCAAGAATGCTAAGAACAGGTACGGGGCGCACCGTACAGAGGAGACCCTTGCATATTATGTTACAAGGAATCGAGGATAATTTCACTTATGTTAAGACTTTTTTTTTCTTATAGTGAAGTATAGTTTTAAAAAGTGGTCTTCATTGAATGTGTTTATTATTTTGACAACTATTTTCTTCAATGGCAACTTCTTAAATTCCAGTTTTAGCAGGTGAACATATTAATATAACAGAAAACAAGTATCCTATGTGATATAACTGTGATTGTATGGTTAGTATAGCAATTGGAAGACTATTTATTCAAAAATGTAACTTAAGCAAATTATAATATCAGCTTTGACCTGTAAATAGTTTCTGTAGACTAATTTTTTTATTCCAATGGGATAGAAAGCTTTCCACTGGGAAAAAAATTCAGTTGGCTAAGTAGCAGTTCTAAAACATAAATAACTGAGCTGTTTCTCCAAAAATGTGTATTACCTTTTTGAATCTTGCACTTTTGAGACTTATTTAGGTACGCTAGAGATAGGCATACATAATTGCAACCAGCTTCAGCACAAGCTGTATCATAAGCCAGGTCTGCAGAAGGAGCTCTCCTTGGTCTTCCCAGGGGGTTGAGGTTGTGTTTTGCAAGCATGAAGCACCTCATGCAGGCTGCAGAACAACAGGTTCTGACCTCAACACTTCAGACTGGGACCCCCAAGTCAGCTTGAAGCACCGGTAAAGTGAGCTGTCTATGCTGTGCTCCGGATACCATAACCAGTCCTGTACAAAACCAAAAAACTTTGGTAGACTTGTGGAGAAGCTGGTAGCAAAACTTCTGCTCTCCTTGAAATAACCACAGCACTGTCACTTAAAGGAACCTGCACAGATCCTTTACCTACAGATTTGCAGTTTTAGGAGGCTAGATAAGTTGACTTTTGCCTCTGAAGCTGCAGTGTGTGTTCATGGGTTCAGGAGGTTTTATTGGTAGTCTGTATTTTAGTTGATTCCCACAAAAAAAATTATAATTGATAGAGCAAGATTAAAATTAAGTTTATTTCTTGATTTAATTGCATTGACTTTTGCAGAGCTCCACAAACTCAATGCCTGTGTGGTTCAGATCTTCAGAGAGATTAGCCATGTTAGTCTGGTGTAGTAAAAATGACAAGAGGTGGGTGGCATCTTGCAGGCTAATCAATTTATTGAGGCATAAGTTTTGTGCCTGTTTTATATAATCCCAAAAGAAGTATAGAAGTGTGTCCATAAGAATTCAGTGTTTCCATTTATTTAAAACCGCTTTGGGAATTTTGCGTCATCTTAATATTTTGAAGTATAATTTCAGTGTTTGCCTTTCCTGTCTGGAAGGCTCATTCAGCTGTCAATGTCAGTCTAAGGGCTTGAGGTTGGTCTCGTTGCACCTATAATTGCAACCCCAAAAAAAGTGAAGGTGAGGAGGGGGTGGGGAACCTTGGAGGCGGGACTTCTGCCTTCTTTCATTCAGCCTTTTCATCAGCCTGCGTGTTGGCTTTCCCTGCTGCATCTGCATCTTGACCCTGAAAGTTTGAACTTGCAAGCCCTGCCTTGGAGGCTGGTGATCAACCCATTGCCTCTTTATGTCACAAGGAAGCCCAAGTCAGAAGCAGCAACATCTGTTGGCTTCTGATGCTGGCAATCTGAAACCGGTTTTAATTGTTCAGAGGAAAGATTCTATTTTGGGAAAATAAAGTACGCCTTGTCAAGGGCATCGCTAGCAGTGTATCAGGGTTTATTTGTCTTTTTTTTTTTTTTTTTTTTTTTTTTAATTGAAAGTGCTTTCTTGGCACACTCTTATATATTTCTGTATTGCAGTGCTGCTGTCCATTGCAGTCTGAGAGAAGGAAAACCTTGTATAAACTTTTATTGTATTAGTTAACAGGATCTTATTTAGCCAGCAGCAGTATATCCGCTTACAATGGATCTTTCTGAATTATTGTTTTTGTACGTGCGTATTAAGTTGATTTAAAAAAAATAGCAAAATTGGTTTTAACTATATTTATTTGCATCTGAAGAGCAAAACTGAATTTACAGCTTCATTGCTGGTGCAACTCATTTGGATATATGTAATGCAAGAATATTTTTAGGTAACGTTTCAAATGGTTTTTTTTACATCAAATGTGTAAAAAAAAAAAAAAAATCCTCTTGTTGTTTCTCAGTATCTTTATTGCTTTCTGTAGTGAAAGTAGCTTTTGTTGCAAAGGTGCTCTTCAACTTCCTGACCTAATCCCTTTTGACGTGTATTCTTTGTAACTTGCTTTCGTGAACTGTCAAATACTCAGCCTAGGCGATGGGAGGAGGAGAATGCTGAAGCTCTGACACATATGGACAATAACCTCCTATGTACACAATTTTCTTTTTTTTTTTTTTTTCTGCATCTTGTAAAAGTGTCCTTCTGTAGCTTAATACAATTCCTGTTACCCTCAAAACTATTTTACTAAGGGGTTACAAAGTATTAGTTTACAGATGTAAACAAGAATTATCAGTCTGTTCGAGTCTCCATCACTCTTGAGCCGACCGGCACCTGAATGTTTGACTGTAACACACATTTTTAAAAAGTTACTTTCTTGGCCAGAAAATGCAATAGCAGTGAAAATACGAAACATTCTGCAGTGCTCTGACTCGCTTGAATCTTCGAGTAAAAGAATTGTATTCAAATTTTCCTGCATGTAACTTGGACTTCGATTACTTGGTGACAGGAACTGAAATCCAGTTTCCATTAATCTTCCAGGAGACATTTTTGAACACAATTTTTCACTAAGTGAGCTTTCCAAAAAAAAAAAAAAAGTAAATATGTTTAAAAAAAAAAAAAGATTTTGTCATTTAATTGTGTGTATATTTTTTTTCTTATATAGCGATGCCCTGTATCCAAGCTCAGTATGGAACGTTACCACAGAACGGAGGGCCCTGCGAGAGCTACCCATCTGATTTACTAACAGAGTTCAGCAAATTCGCCATGGACCTGGTCAACACGGAGATCGCAGCCAGCACTTCCCTGCCCAGTTTCAGCACCTTCATGGACACTTACAGCGGAGACTTTGACGCTTTTTTGTATCAGATCCCGGCCTCTGCCCCGCAGTCTTCGTTTAAGCTGGAAGAATACCAAGTTTACGGCTGCTACCCCGGCTCCTTCACCAGCCAGCTGGATGAAACCATGTCCTCGAGTGGCTCTGACTATTACGGCAGTCCCTGTTCCGTCCCGTCTCCGTCCACGCCGGGCTTCCAGAACCCCCAGGTTTCCTCCTGGGAGAACTCCTTTGGGGCCTATTCCCCCACCCAGAGTTACGAGGGCATGAGGTCGTGGACTGAGCAGCAGAAAGGCGGCGTTTCCCAACCGTCTTTCTTTTCGTTCAGCCCCCCGGCGCACAGCCATCTGAAGGCGCAGGCGGCGGCGCACAGGCTCGACCGGCAGCTGAGCGACAGCGAGGTGTTTGCGCTGTCTCAGGGCTCCCCGGTGGGGTTTTCGGCGATCCCCGTTGGGCAGGGGCCCTCGCTGTTGGACAATCCCGTTCTGCTGGACAGCTCGCTGTCCCCCACCAAAACCAGAGGCCCCGGCTCTAGCGAGGGGCGCTGCGCCGTGTGTGGGGATAACGCATCGTGCCAGCACTATGGGGTCCGTACCTGTGAAGGATGCAAAGGCTTCTTTAAGGTGAAAGGCTAAACCTTGCTTTTATTCTTTTCAAAATTGCTTTTTTTTGTGTGTATGCATGTATTTCTGCTGGTAAATACAAGAATCACTTCTTAGTACCTTGATGTCTGTACAGCATAATAGTGACCAAGGCAGTGGAGCCTTTGACCTCACATTCTGTAGGGATTTTTTTTTTTTGTTTGTTTTTTGACCCAAGAGTTTTCTTTTTGAGCTGGGTTCTGACACAAGCCTTCATTCACAACTACCTGCAAGCTTACCCCAGGATTCATCATTCTGCTATAAATATAACAGCATGAGGGCCTGGGGGGACGAAAGTTTGCAGCTGGTGGTATCGCGGTGGTATGTCTTCACCCGCTGCAGTTGCGGCCAGGCTGCACACTTTCGCCCCCCCCCCCCCCCCCCCCACAGCGTCACGGGGAAAAGGTGTTATTTCCCGCGGTACTGCCAGCGATTAATGTGGGAAAACATTATCGCCCACACTCCCTCCCCTTCCCCCGATTTAAATTGTACCGCGGCTGTGGTATCGCGTGCGATAAGGCCCTAACGCACGCGATTAACGGCACATCGCAGGTTAAGAGTGACCCTGTGAATGCTTCCCCCCTCTGATTTTTTTTATTTTAGTCAATTCTAGCAAAAGGTTTTCAGTATCTCTGACGGTAGAAAAGAGGAGCAGATGTTTCCAGCTTGTTGATCAAAGTCCA
The DNA here is from genome assembly GCF_901001135.1 of Rhinatrema bivittatum. Classification (NCBI taxonomy): domain Eukaryota; kingdom Metazoa; phylum Chordata; class Amphibia; order Gymnophiona; family Rhinatrematidae; genus Rhinatrema; species Rhinatrema bivittatum. Next base: position 260,153,016 of record NC_042617.1, on the reverse strand, counting down.
CTAAAAGCAATCGAGCAAGTCTGCCCTTGCCAGGAAGAACCAATGCCCTCTGTTTCCAAAGGGCGTGGAGGGGGCTTTTCAAAGAGACTAGCGGGTATCCCGGGATTGTGTAACGTTACGTTTCTTGGGAACCAGTGCAACTTAAGAGGATTCCCAGCTGTGTGTGTGCTTTCCATCGGCCACTGGTATCCGTTCTAAGCTCCTTTTAAAGGGGGTATTAAATCATCGATGCTCACCAGCAGGGCAGGGTTTAGACTGGCCGGCCCATTTTCCCCCAAAGGAAGCCACCGCGCGGGGTTTAATAAAGACAGCCGGCAGTGGGGAACGGGGGGGGCTCTCTGCCAGGTGCACTGCAGGCCCGCTGTGGAGCAATTGCAAATATATGCAGTGAAAGTAAGGGCAAGGCTTTCAAAATGGGAGCCAGCCCCCCCCCCCCCAAATGCCTCTTCTCAGCCCCTGTTTTGTTTAGTCAGCAGGTAAAAATCCCCATGCTGCAACCAGTGCAAGCTGAGGAGGGGGGAAATGTAGACTCTTTTTTTCAGTGGGGAATTTTACCGCTGTAGAAAAAAAACGTTTTTAAAAGTTGCCCTCTTAATGCATTGTCCAAAGGGGAGCAGCAGGTTATGAAGTTGAGAAGTGCGGCAGGAGCTTTATGCTATAATTCAGGAGATCTTTATATGGGTAAAGGTGTCCCCTCCCGGTTGTAGGTAATGGTGCTGTTTAGCTGCATTAAAAAGGTGGGGGCGTTAAGGGAAGGAACATGCGGTGATCGCGTCTTCAGATCCCTCCCCACCCTGTGCACTTTCCAGCACATAACTTCTTAGTGCAAAGCATACCGGTGCCTGCAGCCTGTGCGTTGCCCAGAGTTTCTCTTTTGAAAATGTTGCCTGTACCTGGCAGGCCTGTGAGCTCCCCCGCAGGATTTTAGAATGGCCTTTGAAATTCCCGAATGAGCTATAAAGGCATCTGGCAGTCCAGTAACTCCTGTGAATATTCACTGATTGCCTTCCACCCCAGGTTCAGGTTCAGGCCCAGAGCCTTGTCCTGGCACTCGTCCTGCCCTATTGAAAACGACCTTCATCTGACATGAGGGTGGTTATTGCCAGTGGGGGAAAAGCTGAGACGGGCTAGAAAATCCCTGTGTTAGCATTGGTCCCCAAATCCGTCCGTCTCCTTTTTTTTTTTTTTCCCTTCACTCCTTCCCTCCCCATTCTGGAGGACATTTTTTTTTAGTTTTTGAAATCTCCTCCTTCCTAGCTGCTCCCAGCATTCTAAACTTAAAATACGTGACTCTAGCGGCTCGCTGCGATAACTAACGGAAGATCTGAGTACAATCCAAAAAAAAACCCTAGACCATCCTGAGGGAGCCAGGATGGAGAGTTTAAAAAAAAAAAAAAAAGGGGGTGGGGGGAGGAGGTAGTGTCCTAAGTACAGGTGCAAGCCTTATTTCAATTCGTGCAATGCATACGAAGTAAACTAAAAAGACAAAGGAGATGTAGGAATAAGACCAGTAGCAAAATAGGGACACTAATCATTTGAGCAATCTCAGAGTGCATGGGGCTAGCCTGGGCCCTGGGTTTGTTTTCTGGCTCACATCTTCCCTTTCCCCAGCTGGCTGGGGTTGAAGACAGCATCCACAGCCCTCCAGGGCTGGGGGAGGGAGTGAGTCACGATCATTGCTTTAAGGGTGACACCTAGTGGCTGCATTTAGGGCCTGCAGCCCAGGACTGGCACTGTGATAAATGCACTTAACCGTATTTGGGACTGGAGAAGTCCCCAGGTGGTCGTGCATGAAGGCTCCCGGTTTTGGACCTGACTGAGCTGGACGTGGAAAGAAGCGCAGGAGGAAACTACTGGGTCAGAAAAAAAACAAGACTCTGAAGTCTGACACAGCTTTGCAGAATCTCATAGGCCCGTAGCGTAACACGCTGGCCAGGGTCTCATTTTGTGAGAAAATCCTGTTGCTGTGGGGTATTTATTTATTTTTTTAATTTTATTTACCTTTTCCTCCCCCCACCCCTCGTAAAATAGCAGATGAAATTTGAGGCGAGCTGGCCCATTTGGCATGTAGAAGATGCAGGGAACCTGTTTGCAGGGTTGGGGGGATCTGCTGTGGTGATTCCTGCTTCCCCCCCCCCTCCCCCTCCCCCAGTGCCTGAGAGAGCACAGAGAGTTATGGAAGGGAGGGAGAGAGTACGCTTGAGCGTTTCCACTTCTCTGGTCACCTGTCCATGTCTCGTTACGCACATCTCGTGTGGAGCACTTTCGAGTTCCAGAAGAAAGGGGTAAGGAACGTGCCCGGCGCCGTGGGCTGGAAGGCGTTCCTGCTCTCACCTTCTGGAATAGAGTCTGGGTATAAAATGAAGACGCCAGCTTGTCAAACGGGGCTGAGCATGGATAGAAATGGAGGCACTGGTTTCCTTTTTACAGAGGCAGGCTGTGATTTCCTTGTTACTTGGAGCGGCAGCTGATTGTTCCTCTTTATCCCCCCAATAGCGCACGGTACAGAAAATTCCAAGTACATCTGTCTGGCCAATAAGACTGCCCTGTGGACAAGAGGCGAAGGAATCGCTGTCAGTTTTGTCGCTTTCAGAAATGTCTGGCAGTGGGAATGGTCAAAGAAGGTAAGTGCTCATTCTACCAGTTCTCCCGGCCTGAGCTTGTTCAAAATAATAATTAAAAAAAACCCAAAACAAAATAAGATGATAAAATCCAGAATCTAAAAGCATTTTGGGGCACCCAGCAGTAAATATTTACCAAGGTGTAAGCATTCCAAGGTGAGAATCTGCTTCGATACATCTGTTTGGGTCTGTGTAATGTGCCACCTGCTCTCATGGAGTTTTTGCTGGGGCTTTGTTTTTTTGTTTTTTTTGTGCACGGCTCAGATTTAAGAGGCTAGAAAGATTTATCAGCGTAAAATCTGATAGCAAAAGCACGAGTTTAGAGTTAATGCTGTCCATTTAAATGGAACTCGATTTGAGTTCTCTTCAGGGTACAATACTCGCACTGTACGCTCTTGAATAGATCACTTATCCACTCTGCTTTCTATTTCATTGTCGCTCCGTTTAAGCTTTTTTTTTTTTTTTCTTTTTCTTCCCCCTCCTGCCTGATTTCGTTCAGTGGTGCCGTCATTTTGTCTTAATGTGATTTTCTGCGAGATCTGTATTTGAGGCCATGTTTATCACTGAATAAATCTGAAAGGGAGTGCAAGTTGGATTGCAAAGAAAGTGTCCTTGTATGAACGGCTTGAAAAAAAAAATCTGTAGATGTGCTCCATGACTGTGTGACACTGAGTTTGGTTCCTGTCACCCGAGTGAGTTGATTAAATGTTGCTCTCAGCCACGGACCTTGCTTTGCTCTCTTTCTGGCATGGTTGCAGTAATATCCCACTTTTTTTTTTTTTTTTTTAGCATGAAATCCCACTTCTGGAGACAAACTGGCCCGACAAATGAGCTTGTTTTTATGTTCCTGAAATTTTACATTTTGCTGCATCTCAGTACAAATACCTGTTCTTTTTTTTTCTCAGTTGTCCGAACAGATAGCTTAAAAGGCCGTCGAGGTCGGCTTCCCTCCAAACCAAAGCAGGCTCAAGATGCTTCTCCAATCAGCCTCATCACATCACTTGTCAGGGCTCACATCGATTCCATACCCACTTCTACTAAACTGGACTATTCCAAGGTAATTAGTAGTAGTTTTTAGGCTGGCCTGTGTGTTTTTTGTATGTAAAAATTAGAGATCATTGTGTGGGCTGGAGTCCAAGCCCAGAGCAGACACTCTGCTGAAATTTTTGCTGATTATTCTGGCACCATTTCCTGTCCTAGTGCTAAGACTCTCTCTCCCTGTCCCCCAAAATGCACAGCTTGGCTCTCTACCATCTCCTGCTATTCCAGTTATAGACCTCAAACAAAGATGGCATATCGGTAGACAAACCTCTTATCCCATGAATGTTTTATTAATTCAGTCAAGTCTTAGATCTGAGCCTTTAATCAACCTGTTTAAATTTTGCAAACGCTTATTTATTTTTGTTTGGTCAAAAGAAAAGTACACCCCCCCCCCCCCCCCCCCCCCTACGGTTGCCTGCCTGAACCATCTGGGTGTATGTTGCACTGTAATACCTATGAAGGCAGGGCATTTGATAGATTTCTCCAATCTTGATGATGGGGAGAAATGTTCTCTTTAAAATGAATGTAGAAGATCTTCTATAGAAGTCTCTGGCCAGCTCATAGGCAGTCCTCGTACACTGGACGGTGTTAATAGACCTTTGTTCAGTCATTCTGTAGGTTTAGGGCGGAGAAACCTCTTTCCCCCCCCCCCCCCCAAATTTAACACATTTAGGGGTAGATTTTAAAAGGTTGCGTGCACACATGGACGCCTGATTTTATAAACATGTGCGAGCATGTTTATAAAATCGGGGGTCGGCGCACGCAAGGGAGTGCACATTGGTGCAACTTGTGCACGCCAATTCCTGCGACCTTCCCCCGCCGTTTCCCTCCCAGACTGTTCCAATTTCGGATCGGCCCGGGAGGGAACTTCCCTACCCCCATATCTATCCTTCCTTCCCGCCCCGCCCTATTCTAAACCCCCCCAAAAGGTTGTTTCTCACCTTCTGCGCCTGCTCGCGCCAGCAGCCCTGCCGGCACACGATCCTCCAACACAGCAGCAAATGGCCGCTGTGCCGGGGGCCTGAAGCCCCGGGACTTAATCGCGTGGCCAGGCCTCTTAAAATCCGGCCCTTAGTCTGATTTTTAAAGTTATTGTATCACAAACTACAGCTTGTCCTTGGCAATGTGCGGTGGTAAGAATTTGGTTAGTTATCCGTGTGTACAATCAGTGCAGATATAAGCCCAAGTCTCTCTTGAGTTAAATGCATTCTGGTAATTGGCAAGAAAGTAAGCCCATGGTTTTTATAATTTTAAGTTTCAGGAAAAAGTCTCGCAGCAGTTTGAGAAGGAGGACGCCGTTGACGTGCAGCAGTTTTACGACCTGTTAACGGGCTCCATGGATGTGATTCGAAAGTGGGCAGAGAAAATTCAAGGCTTTCTGGAGCTTCCCAAGGAGGATCAGGACCTGCTCCTGGAGTCTGCTTTCCTGGAGCTCTTTATCCTGAGACTGGCCTACAGGTAACCCTTCGTTGCCACGAGCAAGGCGACTCCAGACTTGCCCAATCACGAGACCGTGAACCCTGGATCTCTGCAAGGGGGGGGGGGGGGGGTGCTGGATTCTGCTGTTCGTAGTCAGGTTTGCTGGAATACTTCGCAGTACAGGACTTGGCGCCTTTGTGTGCTTGCTTTTGAGAAAGCTCCTTCTTGGATTCTTCCACCGTTGTGGTGTTTCTTCTGCTAATTCTTATTGGAATCTCATGCAGGCTTTGCACGGAGGCTCATAGTCGTGGCATGAACTACTGGTATGGGTTGGGAGAGGACATTTTCTTTGTAATAGAGAGTGTAGCCATAGTAAAAGATGCATACCCCTTTTTTTCTTTTTTTTCATGTATTCTGAAAGTTTAAAAATCTAGAGCAAAAGTAACAGGAGACCAAAGGATAGGTAGCAGAGCACAGAAAAAGGGGTAACTCGATATTTTACAGCAATCCGGGCTCATTCCTATTGCTTTAAAACCAAAGCTTGGGGAGCGTGCCAAGGAAGCTCTTCCATTGCGTAGGTCTGCAAATATTAGATAAAGACTAAAGGGAATCCAGCATGACGCAAACTCGCCCTGTGAAAGGAAGAGGGGAAGAAAAGTTGGCCTTGATAGTTTGTCAGAAAGAAGTTGTCTGAACCAGTTTTTTTTTTCCTTTCCCTGAGGTTCAGGACAGATTGTGTAATCTGCAGCAGGAAGGATGGAGAGTTCCTGTCTTGAGGCGTGTAGTGTGTGGTTTGTTGTTTTTTTTTGCCTGCGGGCTCTGTGTGGCTCAGTCTTTTTTTCAGAGGAAAGACCATGATACATTCTGTGCTGAAGTGTGTGGGGTTTTTTTGTTTTTTTTAATACTTCCCTGCCTTGGATCTGGGAACCTAAGTGAGACAGGCCTGGTTACAGTGTGGTGTCGGGTTGCTTTCACTTGGCTGCGTCTCGCTGTCTTGAATCGGAGTGCCCTTTTAGGACCTGATAGCACCCCCTTCCCCACGCCTGCTCTGCTCTGCCTGGTCTGCATCTCTCAGCCTTAGCTTGTGTGCTCTGCTCCGAAGCTGCTTATCCTCTTTCACCCTCTAGTCTCTGGCCTAATGTACTAAGTTTACCCCCCCCCCCCCAATAGATATAGAATAAGATGAAAGCCTTTTATCTTGGCTTTTGATTAAGCTTTCTGTTGGTTGTGTCCTTGCAGATCCAAGCCAGAGGAGGGAACGCTGATTTTCTGCAATGGGGTGGTTCTCCATCGAATGCAGTGCGTCAGAGGCTTTGGTGAATGGATCGACTCCATCATGGAATTCTCACAGAGCCTGCAACGCATGAATATCGACGTCCCTTCCTTTTCTTGCCTGGCAGCCCTCGTTATCATAACCGGTGAGTGCGCAGGCTGGGAGGGGGGAGACTCCGCAATAAGGAATGTGTCAAAGCAGTTTCCACGGGTAAAACGGTGTGCAAAATATGCAGGTAAACCTGTAAGTGTATGGTTCCCAGCCCCCAAAGACTCTTGGCACAAATTAGCCAGGAGTGTAAATGCCTGCAGGGTTTTTATTTATCTATTTATTTTTTTTTTTTTGGGTGAGACAAATTGGTCCAAATATGTAGGTACTTAAAATGAATGCAGGCAGTTTGTAAAATAAATAAACTGCCCATATCCATGCATAGATGGTAATGCTGGCAATGCAGCAGTTTCCCCCCAGACAGCATGATCGTGGAATCATGGCTGTCCCAAGGACTGGAGAATGGGGGCTCATTGGGAAAAGTCGCTCTGCACCGGAGGTTGATCGGTTGGGATCATCGTTGGTAGCACCTCTGACATGGCCAGGTCGGGCCAAACCCCGCCCCAGACATACAGGTCCCCCCCGAGACTGCAGCCCACTGCTCTGTGCTCTAAACCACAGGGTTCATGAAGGGTGTTCTAGCAGAGGTTGTGTTTGTTTTTTGTTTTTTTTTAATTAAAAAAATTTTTTTTTTCATTTTCCCCTAGCTTTCTCTTAACTGATGGTCAAATGATTCAATGGATTCCATAATGAATAAATGTTTCCTTGTGAAAAACTATGCAGTTTTTTCCAAAACATGAGCAAATGTTCTTTTTCCCTGACATTACCAGTGAGCATCTATAGCATTCACTTTTCTTTTTTTCTTTCCCCCCCCCCCCCCCCTCTAGATCGACATGGGTTGCGAGAACAAAAAAAAGTTGAGGACCTACAAAATCGGATCGTCAACTGCCTAAAAGATCATGTGACATGCACCATGAATGAGCAGACCCGGCCTAACTGCCTGTCCAAGCTGCTGGGGAAGCTTCCGGAGCTGCGCACGCTCTGCACCCAGGGTCTCCAGCGCATCTTCTACCTGAAGCTGGAGGACTTGGTCCCTCCACCTCCCATCGTGGACAAGATATTCATGGACACGTTGCCTTTCTAAAGACATTCTCTTGGCAGAGGAGACTGACTGTAAGCTGCCAGCCCAGAGGTTGGAGATGCTCTACCAGATCTTAAAACCAGCTCTGTATCTCTGGTCTTGAACCAGTTAACTGGATCCGCCTCTTTGGAACAAGGGATCCAGTTGGTCTTGTACTAAACGTTTTTGGTTTTTTTTAAATCCTGCTTCAGAGATGCCCAAAGTGCCTTGAGCTACAGACAGTACTCAAAATCTCTCTTCATTTGGTGTCATTTTTTTTTATTTCCTTCTCTTATTCAAGTTGGGACTTCAGCAGCCTGGTACGCAAGGACCTCTCTTGAGCTCCTATATGGCTGTGAGAAGCACTTAAATTTTCCATTTCGTGCTACGCTGTAGCAGGCAAATGGTTTATTTCTAGATACGAGTCATAGGAGAAGGCAGAAGATGAATCGCTAACAGCTGTGCCTCCATGGAACAAGGAAGGCGATTTCACACCTAAAGGCGTTTGGCAACCTGTAGTCAAAAAAATTTATTTTTTTTTTTTTTTTTTTGTAAAAACCGTGTAAATAGAAGAACAAAGTTACAAGTGTAAATAGGATGAAGAACCACAGAGACACACACCTGCATCAGGCTGCCAGGCTAGGAAAGCTTTCTCCCGTGACCTAGCTCTTTCTGTCTCTTGAGCTCTGTGTGTGTGTGTATATACATATGTAATTTGAGGGGAAAAAAAAACATTCTGACATTTATATTTGTGTATTTTTCTGGATTACAGTGACTTTTTTCTGATTAATATATATTTAATATATTGAATAAAAAATGCTGTAGCTATAACTATACCTAGTTTTCTCACTACCCTACTTTCCTTACCTCTCTATCTTACAGTATGTTCTCTTCCCTTTTTTTTTGTGATTATGAAGTGGATATTTTCAGGGCATGCAGTGAACAAGCTGTGTAGTGCGGCTGGAACTCTGGGCCCCTTCCATCTTCCAGCGGGGGAGCTTTTTTCCAGGCCTGGCTGCCCCATTTTTATCCTCTATGTGAGTAGAGCTGCTGTCGTGATCCGAGTGGCATTTGCTAATGTAAGTTCCAGCTGGTCACTGTGGGGGGGTGCTGGCAAGGTGTTTAGTCTTATCGTTTCCATGCCAAACTTCTGCCTGTCAGCCCCTCCTCCCCATCCCCTCACCTCTCCTGCAAGGTGAGCCATGTTTTAAATAGACCCAAACCTAGAAAAGGCTGATGCACATTCACACAACTCTGGTAAAGTTGCAGAAGCGACTGGAGTGCCAAAAAAACAGAAAGCCACATGAATTTTTTACACACTCTTTCCCCTTCAACATATTTTTCTTAACTTGGCTCCTGCTGCAAAAGGATTAAATGTGTGGCTGCTCTAGTTTCATTGGACGTGCCACTCTTCATCAAGTGGAGTATTAACAGCTGTTGTACCCTTCCCCTCCGTCCCTCATCTCATCTCTTGAATGATCCCCTCTGCTAGTCTCAAAAACCTTCCACAGGCTTGGCACTTTACAGACTCATTTGCTCCTCTGCACCCTGTCAGTCTCCTTTTTCTACTTCTGGATCTAGTGTGCAAATCACCTCCCGTTCCTGAGGTATCCTGCTCTGCTTTGCAAGGCCTTCATCCTTTCCTCCTAGCCTGCAACCGCCTGGCCTTTCAGTCGGGGGCCTTGCCGAGCTGAGCTGAGGCCATTCATACAATAGCTCTAAGCTGTCTGCTTGCCTTGTTTTCGGGAACCTGCAACAGGTGAGTAGACTTCAGAGGAAACAAAATATATCCTGCCTGCCCCCTGCCCCACGTCCCATGAAACAGCAGGCCAGTTAAATGGATTTAATAGCAGAGCCAGGCCCTGGCTTAAGATGGGCGCAAGTGTGGCGGAGTCGTTCGTTAAGTTTGCCGGATGCCTGCACAAACTCTAATGCCCTTGGAGGGGTAAATAATATCCCCTTGCCAGCTGCCTTCAAGAGCAACACCTGTCACTTGTTGATTTGTTTTCCCCAAAATAGAACATGAATCTTGTCCTAACCCCCTGAGGTAAAACAGCACTGCCAAAATTCAAACACTCAGCAGGGACCCCCTGCTTTTATCAAACAGCTCATAACTGCGCTTGTGAGGGCCATGAGTATTTGATATTCACTGTTGGAAGAAGAATATGACTGTCTTGAAAGGAAGAGCCACATTACAGATTTAGATGTTTTCAGTTGGGTTGTATCTCTCTTCTTTCAAGACACAAGCTCTAACCCCTAACAGTATGTTAGTTGTTTCATATTCTGTTATTGACACCAGCACACTGCCCTCGCCCCCTGTGGCTCCATTATAAACAAGCAGTGTCCCCCCCCACCACACCCATCGTGAACATTGTTATAAACCCCAGCACTGTGCCTTTACCTCCTCCCTGCCCTAGACACTTTGTTTAAAAACACCAGCATTGGGCCTGACCCTCTCTTATAAACCCTAGCACTGCGCGGATCCAAGATGGTAGCAATTTGAGCGGATGTGATTTTTGGAGCCCTGTCTTGCTGCAGGTTTGTGCTTCTTTTTCATTACTTTAAGCCGCACACCAAGCACAAGGGGAAGCTCAGAGAGCAGCCTCTAGTGGCTGCTGCTGTAGCCAACCCCGTCCAGCAAAAGATTGTTGGGCTCCTTATCTCACCGTTGGGGGAAGCTCCTGGGGTGGGGGGAGGGCCACAGCAGTGGGTGCTGGTGAGCAGGCAGCAGGACGAAGAGAGATCCCTGAGCCTGGGTGCACAAACAGCCCCCTTCTCCACCCTCCTGCATGGTTTCCAGGATGGTAGGCATGGTGACTGCAAGGCTTGCTGCATGCAACATCCAGAGTTGGAATCATCTGGGGAAGCAATGCCTCCGGCTTCCTGCAGGATCCAAAGTGAGAGATGTAGCTGGTGGTAGCCTGGCATCCCCCTCGGGAAGGACGTGGAGATCTGTTGATTAGTTGGAGCTGGCTCAAGACGAGGTTTGGTTCCTGTGCCTCTGCTTCCAGTGGGTGAAGAAGTATAGATGTAAGCGATTATGGAGGCAGGCCCCATTTCTACAGCATTTTGAAAAACCTTTCAGCGAAGTCGCCTTGGAGAAACCCCACTGCCATAACACTAGACTCAGTCTGGTTTGCCTTAGCCTCCTTTGGGGCAGGCAATTTCTTTATTCGTTACTGTGACTTCTGGAAAAAGGGGAGGCCTTGGAGCAGGGGGTTACTCAGTTATAAGTACTCAATTGGCTTTGATGCAGGGAGGACTGGTGAGGGCAAAAAAAAAAAAAAAAACCTAAAGAATTTTGCAAGACGTGGGAATATCTGTGTATTGAATTGCCCTAAGTCTCGCACCATTTTGCCTCCTGAACAGTTGAAGTGTGCCAGCTGAGGCAGTTCCCCATCACCAAGGCCTAATCTTTATCGGGTGGGGAGCAGGGAGTCCCTTCTGAAGATGGGCAGGCGTCAGTGGATGGGGCAAAGAGGAAGTGCTGACCAGAGGGATACGTCTGGTCCCTTTTGTGTTTTCCCCAGTATCGGGACGCCATCACAAGACTGCTTTTTCGCAAGAGACAAGCTTTGTTTCATGGCCAAACACAGGAGCATAGGAAAAAATTTCTTGTAATGTGCCAACAGGTCTTGGCCCTTGGTGCGTCAGTTGTTCATTTTCCATGTAAATGTATTTTGAGATTGCATTATGTAAAACACTTTTTTTTTTTTTTTTTTTTTTGAGCCATCACAGGTTAGATTTATTTTTTTTTCAGTTCTAAACAAACTGTACGTATCACGAGTTTGGGCATGCTGAGCTGAAAGGCTGTGGTTGAGTAGCATGCAACCAATGTTTTGCCCCCTTCTTTCACCTTTTTTTTTTTTTTTTTTTGGTCCTATTTCAGCTACTCCATGCTCAGCTTTTCTCATGGATCCCCCCTATTTTTTAGTTCTGCTCTAAGACCGGCATTTGATTCACTACTGAAAACTCCTTTAATATTTTGCTGGATGTTTCTTTTTGTTTTCTGATAACCAGGAATTCTTCTGTTGAAATATTAAATATAAATTTGAAAAAACCCGCCACTGTGCCTTTGCTTCCAAATGCCCTCAGTTATAAACCCGAGCACTGTGTGCCCTCCATTGTATAGCACCCCATGGGTTTGCTCCCAAACACTAGGCATTGGTATTTTTTTTTTATTCTATGAAAATAAATAAACCCTCGAACAATACCATTGAATACTGACACTTCAAAGGTGAATGACCCTCTGATTTCAGAAGGCATGAGCGAAAGTCTCAGAAGATGGGCTTTGCTGCAGTTCGATTCCACATGCTTCCCTCACTTCCATGCCCAGGAGAATGGCCTGCACGTAACTGTACTTTCTTTGAAAGGAATCCCAACACCTACGAGAAACAGAAGGGCGCGTGGACAAGTTTAGGGTTTGTTTGTAATGTGTTATTTTACGTGATCTATCCTGAAAGTAAAGTTTGCTTGCTAGAGTTCAGAGCTGTTGTTGCATTATGGGTCCAATGTAATATAAGCGGTGCTTAAATCGGAGTTAAATTTCAGCATGGGTTTTTACTTAACATGTGCGTCAAAAGCAGGGGTCTCCATGGGATGCAGTGTGATAATGTGGTGCAGACCGAGCAAGAGTTAAAAAAAAAAAAAAAAATTAAAATAAATAAATAAATAAATAAATATATATATATATATATATTAAATGAAAAAAGTGTGTTAAAATGTGAATTAACCTGAAAATCCAGAAAAGTGCTTTAAAACAGGAGTAAGGAGGCAAGTGCTTGAAGTTAGGAGTGTGACCCAAATGGCCTTGCATGCAAGCCACACTGGGCATTCTGACCTGGGCACAGTCTCGTATGCAAAGCCATTTGGGCAAGTCATGTCAATTGAAATCAAAGGGTAAGCTCTCTAAGTCAGGCACCCTCAGCCAAACGGTACATACATAGGTGCTGTGCATCACTAATGGCTGTAAATGCCTGACCTAGAGAGCTTACCCTTTGATTTCACTTGACAGGCCTTACCCAAATGGCCTTGCATGTGAGATTGTGCTCAGGTTGGGATGCCCAGTGCCAATCTTGCATGCAAGGCCATTTTGGCCACACACTTTCCAACTTCAAGCTCTTACCTCTTTACTCATGTGTTTTGTTAACGTTTCCTCCACCTCAGACCAAGGAGTAAATTCACAATTGTGGTGGCCATGATATTCTATTGCTGTGCCCACGTGCTAGCTGTTTCTATCACATTGGGTACAGCAATAGAAAAATTTTGGCCACCAGAAATGTGAACTTATTCCACATCAGACCAAAGAAAGAGTTACATTTCCAGCGCAAGCTCTCTTGGGCTTGCACCTACAGCTGAATGAAACAAACGCTCTTTGAGATAGGCATCTTCAGTTGAGTAGTATGCACTTTGGTGCTGTATATCCTGACTTTGGCATACTGTTCATCTATAGGTGCCAGCCCCAGAGAGCTTACACATTGTTCAGTTGTAGGTTTCAGAGAATCTATGCTGGTACGCCACCTCAGACCCTTCCTGGGTCTGAGATAGAGTACCACACTGGGCACAACAATAGACAAAACTGGCTATCAAAAATGTGAATTTACTTCACCTCCAACCCAGGAATTAAATTTCCAATGTAAGCCTTCTAAAGCAGGCACCAGTTACAGGTTTTCTTTGTTTTTCTGAGCAGCTGGTGCTAAAAGTGTGTACTATTCAGCTGTTGATGCCATTCAGACAACCTAAGCTTTGCTTGTCTAGCTGTAACTGTCTTCCCCAGAGAGCTGCTTATTTTTATTTTACGTGCTACAGCGAGCTTATTATTTTACGTGCCATTGTTTTGCCAAATGACCTCGATTGAGAGAATGTGCTCACAAGTTAGGGTGCACAGCACCAATCTCACATGTGATGCCATTTTGACATGACATGGCAAATAAAAAATCAAACCAAAAGCTCTCTGGGGAAGGCACCTTCAGCACTGCAATGCAGTGGATCCTGTTCAACTGTAAGTGTCCCCCCTAGATAGTTTAACAAAGCATAATCTTATCTAAGGTGTGTGCCACACAAAGCTTAAGCTTTGATTTTTACTTGCCATTCCTTGCCAAAATGGCCTTGGATGCAAGAATTTGCTCTCTGGCGTGGGCACTTATAGCTGTCTGAACAAAGTGTTAGCTCCCTATGATGGGCATCTACAGTTAAACAGTATGCCAAAGGCAGGATACACAGTGCCATTGTACTGTTCACCTATAGATGCCCGCCCCATGAGCTTACCCTGGAAACTAAACTCCGAGATGGAGTAAGCTCCCATTTCTGGTGGCCAAAGTTATTCTGTTGCCCAGGCTGGTAGAAGCAGCTGGACATTACCACACTGGGCACCAGAAAACATGGCCATCAGAAACATGAGTTAAGCTTTTACTCCTGTCCTGACCCAGGCGTTCAGTTTTTAGCATTACACTAAGTGCCTCTCCACATTGCCCTGTAACAGCGAATAGCTTTGTTTACATGCAATTTGCAGACACCCAGACTAAGCATAGCGTGGGGTTCTTAGCATGAGTTGTTTCGTTGCTAAACCCCATATTCCATGCACGAGGAAGATTAGTTGCAAACACCAGTGCTAAAACTGGAGTAAAACACCACGGTAGCCTCAGTGTGGCTGATTACATCAGCCCCTGTATACTGTAGAATAACAGAGGAATTTTTCAAAGGCTTTACTCTCCAGCGAGTGAATGCGTTTGTCATGTAATCTCTTTGCTGGCATTTCTACCTCCCCACCCCCAATAATTTATTGTGTGGGGGTCAGTGGCTGGTGCCAAGACTGCATGCCCTCCCTCTCCCTTCCAATCTATCCCCTCCTTTTCCTACTCTCCTCTTCACACCTGACTCTTTCATTCCCCCAGTCCTTCCATTCCAGCCCTCTCCTGCTGCCTGTCCTGCAGGATCACAAGTGGGGCCAAAGATGCAGCTGCCTCCTGCCGTGGTTAAAGATGCTGTCGCCTCGCATGCAGAAAAAAAACCAACCTCTCTTTCAACCCTGTGTACAATTATCGTGATCACCTCTTGCTGTGAGTGAGTGTGAGGCATATAAAGTTAATTTCATGAAAGGAGAAGAAAAATACACTTCAGCTGCCTGTGTATGAAACTGACATAATGCTGGGTCAGAGCAGTGTTTCAAGTCCAAGGCACACCTACGTTAACCAAATTGTTGTGCAGCTCCGGGAGCAAGCAATGCGATGTGGAGAGGATTCGTGTGCCCACAAGAAGAGCTAGGAAAGCACTGAAAGCCTCACCAGTCTTTTTTTTTTCCCCCAAAATTTTAAAACAAAAGGGGAGAGGGGTCAGAGCCACACATGAACCTATCGCAATGGACCGGTTCTCTCTATCTACAAGTGCAGGGGAAGGGAGAAGTCAGTGTGGTGGGGGCAGCAGACTCTGTTTAATTACCTTGGCTGCTCTATGTGGCTGCACAAACTCCTTCACTGCTGCCATTCCCACCTCTCAAACATGAGCCACAGTCAGGGCAGGGCTACCCTCATCTCACTCAGCCTAGAGCCAGGACCAGGACGAGGAGGCCACGCTGGGTGCAACTTTTGTGCCCCCCCCCCCCCCCCCCCCCCGAAGCGGGGCTCAGACATCAACGCTCTGCGTGCTGCCCATTAACTACCACTCTCCGGGGGCTCGGAAGAAGAGGGATGCCTGCTAGCGCTTGTTCTCCAATGCTGGTGAATCGTGTTGCTGCGTGGTGCTACAAGGCGAGCTCAGGGGCTGGTCTGGATCTAAGCATTAGGCAGTGGGGCTTTTTCCGCACGGCACACCGGTTGGAAAATGTTGGTTCAAGCCAATGCTTCATTGACCCAGCATCCTGACTTCCAGTGGTCAATTCAGATCACTTGGAAGTAGCCAGTAGATCCCAAGACGAAGGCCCTGCTGCTCATTTCCAGGAGTGGCGATCCCCATCTGTCCTCCAGAAACATGTCCAAAACCCTTTTAAAACCCAGCTGTATTATTAATCTTGACCATATCCTCCAGATACAAATTCTACAGCTTAATTATGCTTTAATTGGAGAAAAAAAAAACTTTCTAAAATTTTGTGGCAAGAATAAATGCTTGATTGATTAGAATTTAACCGAGAAGACATTAAAAGCAATCAAAACTAAATCATCATCATTTATTTATTTCACTCTTTTTCTAGCTCAAAAGTTCAAAGCATGTTACAATAGCTAGTATTTACAATCATAATATAACAAAAATATAAAGGCACGGGTCAATAGTACAGTTCTAATGCAAGTAGGGTTTGAGGCATGTGTCTGTCTTTTTTTTTTTTTTTTTCCCATGCGATCAGACCAGTCCAGATGCATGCGTCTTGCATGTAGGACCAAATAGACCTAATTTCAGAGAATACGAGATTTGTGAATCAGGACTGGTCTGAAAAGATGCAAGGAAACATCAGTAGGTAAAAAAAACAAATCTTTTCTTCACAGCCAATTAATATAAAAGGCATAGCATTATGACAAGGCAGTGGTAGGAACGCTGACAACCTAGTATGAAATGGGGAGGTAGCAGCGATTGCATTGTACAGAAACCATTAGGAGACTGCAATGTTACAGCGAGGATATGTTTACAGATTCCTATGTCTCTTAGAGGACAACTGGTAAGGTAAGAAATTATGTAAGTGTTTACAGCAAGATGAGGTTTACAGAATCTGATATCTCCAGGGGATATCAGTTGTGGGGAGCACTGAGACAGGAGTTTAAGTTACTATACATTGTGGATGTGGGTGGAAGGCTGCTAGAAAAAGCTATGTTTTTACCAGATACCAAAAAGGCGCCATCTAGTGCCGCTGCCATGAGGGCCCTCAGTAAGTAGAAAAGCAGCACGGCCCGCCGGCCACACTGATGATTCTGGTGGAGCTGCTCTGCTTTTTGACTCCTAGGCATCGGAATGGGGGTGCAGCCAAAAATGGAAGAAGCCTCATTGGTGGCAGTGGGATGAGGCATGATTTCCTGATGATGTCGTTCAGACACCGGCAGCCGGGAGGGAGGAAGCAGCCCGCGCTTCAAGGCCGTGATCCTTCCATTCTTCAGGAGCAGGGAGGTGATTGAGGGCATTGCGGTAGTACCCTGTGGGGGTGAGCAGCAGTAAGAAAATAATGCACCTGCCACCTGCAGTGAGTGAGGAGTGGAAGGGGGAACAAGATTGCTGGGGAGTAGGGGGGCTGGGAAGGGAAAGGAAGCTGTGGAGAGCAAGACTGCTGGGAAGTGGAGGTCTGGGAGGGGAGGGCCTGTTCAGCAAGGCTGCTGGGGAGTGAGGTTATGGGGTTTCTGGAATGGGAGATGCATCTGGAAAGCAAGACTGATGGGGAGTTAGGGGCCTGGGGGGGGGGGGGGGGAGAGGAGGCTGGGGATTAAGACTCCTTGGGAGTGGAGTGTCTTGGAGAGGGGACCAAGGGTGCTGGGGAGTGGGAGTGGGGGTGGGGGAGGGGAGCAAGACTGTGTGGGAGAGTGAGAGAGAGAGCAGTTGGACCCTTAGATGATCGAGGGGTTAAAGGGGCACTTAGAGAAGATAAGGCCATCGCTGAAAGATTAAATGATTTCTTTGCTTCGGTGTTTACTGAAGAGGATGTTGGGGAGGTACCCGTAATGGAGAAGGTTTTCATGGGTAATGATTCAGATGGACTGAATCAAATCACGGTGAATCTCAACCTTATGTGTCGGATGCTTAATCACACCTTCTTTTTTTTTTTTAATTTTGGATGCTTAATCACACCTTCTGACAAGGATGGAAGAGTGGAGTGGGATGTCTATGGGCATCATAAGTGCGCTTGGAGCGCTCAGCGGTCTGGGTAAGGCATTCTTTGACTTGATTCCACACCTGGTGAATGGTGTGGGCCATGAATTGCATAGCTGGAGAAGGAACAGTCAGAGGAGCTGGAAGTGGCAGCCGAGGTTGTCGTCCGAATCCCACGGAGAACGGAGATACATCGGTGGCAGCAGCAACGTGGGTATTATGTGACAGCTCAGCCCAGGGTAACAGATCAGACCAGTTGTCCTGCTGGTCATTCACATAGGAATGAAGGTCCGGTTGGTCCTTTCAGCTTGACCATTGGCCTGTGGGTGATAGGCCGATGAGAAATTCAAGGCAGTGTTAAACTTTTTGCAGAGAGCGCCAGTACCTGGTGGCAAACTGTGGTCCTCGGTTAGATATGATTTCCTTTGGGAGTCCATGGAGACCGAAAATGTGTTTCAGGAACAACTTGGCTAGTTCTGGGGCCGATGGGAGGCCCGGCAGGGGAATGAAGTGACCCATTTTCGAAAAACGGTCGATGATGACCCAGATTACGGTATTGTTCTGGAACGGAGGCAGGTCTGTGATGAAGTCCATTGAGATGCTGGACCATGGCTCGGTAGGTGCTGGAAGCAGTTGGAGTAGGCCCCAAGGCCGTCCGGTAAGTGGCTTCTCTTGGGCGCAGATGGGACATGAATCTACATAGTTATGAGAGTCTTGCACCATGTTGGGCCACCAGTAATATCTCCGCACTTCCCTAGGGTCCTGGTATGACCCGGGTGTCCTGCCAACTTGGAATCATGGGTCCATTTCAGAACTCGTTCACGTAATCTACGTGGAACGACGGTTTTCCCAACTGGAACTGTAGTGGTCATGGCAAGGGATACGCAGGCAGGATCTATGATGTGTCTGGGAACATCAGGAACATCCTCTGGTTCAAAGGATCTTGAAAGTGCATCAGCACAGAGGTTCTTGGAAGCTGGGCAATCACGTAGAATGAAACTGAACCGTTCAAAGAAGAGCGACCATCGGGCTTGTCTAGGATTCAAGAGTTGAGCTTCTTTAAGGTGCTCAAGATTCTTATGGTCAGTGAAAATGGTAAATTTGTGTTGCACCCCTTCCAACCAGGGGCACCACTCTTGGAGCGCCAACTTGACGGCTAGAAGTTCTCGGTCACCAATGGTGTAGTGCTGCTCTGTAGGAGAGAACTTGTATGAGTAGAATGAACAAGGTATCAATTTACCCTTTGGAGAAAACTGACTTAAGACGGCTCCTGCTCCAATTGCAGAGGCATCGACTTTGACGACGAATGGGTGACTTGGGTCTGGATGCTGAAGACAAGGACCGGAACAGAATGCTTCTTTTAGTGTCTGAAAGGCAGCTTGTGCTTTGGGTGTCAACACACGAGTGTTAGTCCCTTTCTTGGTCATGGCGGTGAGCGGAGCAGCTAGGGTAGAATAATTGGCAATGAAGCTCTTGTAATAATTAGTAAAGCCAAGGAAATGCTGTAAGGCCCGTAGGACTACTGGCTGGGGCCAGTCTCGGATCCCCTGGATTTATCAGGATCCATGGAGAAACCTCGATCAGATATGATGTACCCTAGGAAGGGTAAGCGATTTCGCTCAAAGAGGCACTTTTCTAACTTGGCATAAAGGTGATTTTCTCTTAGACATTGGGGGATGATCTGAACATGATCTTGATGGGATTCAAGGTCTTTGGAAAAGATCAGAATGTCGTCAAGATATACGACTACAAATGAGTACAAGAGGTCTCGAAGGATTTCTTTCATAAGGCGTTGAAAGACCGCTGGGGCATTGCATAGCCCAAAGGGCATCACGGTATATTCATAGTGACCATCCCTCATGTTGAATGCGGTTTTCCAGATATCTTCAGGTTGGATGCGTACCAGATTGTACGCACCCCTCAGATCTAACTTGGTGAAGATCTGTGCCCCTTGAAGGCGGTCAAACAGCTCACTGATAAGGGGCAGGGGGTACCGGTCTTTGTGGGTTATGGCGTTGAGCACTCTGTAGTCAATACAAGGGCGTAAACTACCGTCCTTTTTCTTGACGAAGAAAAAGCCTGCTCCAGCAGGAGAATCAGAGGGACGAATGAACCCTTTTTCTAAGTTCTCTTTGATATACTCAGACATGGCTAGGGTTTCTGGATGAGACAATGGATAAGTTCTGCCCTTGGGAGGCGTCCTGCCCAGCAGAGGTTCTACAGAGTAATTCAACTTGCGTAGCGGAGGCAAAATGTCAGCCTTTTGCTTCGAGAAAGCTGATTCGAACTCAACATACTGGGTTGGCAAACCAGATAGGGTGATAGACTTCAAGACAGAGACTGCTGGCGATACTTGACGTAGACATGTCTTCTGGTATTTGGAACCCCACTGCGCCAACTGCAGGGAATGCCAATCGAACTGGGGTTCGTGGACCTGGAGCCAGGGCAGCCCCACTATGACTGGATGTGTAGAACGTTTTAACACATAGAAGGGCATCTTCTCCTCGTGGAGAGTGCCCACGGTAAGATGGACAGCCACTGTTCGATGGGTGATGAGCCCTGGAAGATGTTCTCCTTGAATGGAGGCAATGCGGAGGCTCACATCTAATGGCTGAAGAGGAATGTTCAGAAGCTTGACAATGTCATCCATGATGAAGCTGCCACTTGCTCCTGTGTTGACAAGAGCAGTGGTGGCGAAGGAGTGGGCCTCGATGCCCAGAAAGACTGGAAGCAGGAGTTGGGGGCAGTGACAATAGCACCTAAGCTCGGGACCCCCGCCGGGCTCAGGCGTTGCAGTTTTCCGGACGGACAGGACTGCCGAAGATGTCTGGAAGCATCACAGTAAAGGCAAAGACTCTCCTTCCTACGGCGGAACGTTCGGTCAGAAACAGTCGCCCACAGTTCACCTCCATAGGTTCCATCACGGGAGAAGGTGGTGGTGATGGTGTCTTGGCTGGAGGACTCTGGACAAGTGTGGGACGCAGTGTAGGAGAGCGGGAAGCCTTTACTTCTAAGTGCCTTTGCCGGAGACGATGGTCGATGTTCTCAGTGAGGGAAATCAGGTCCTGTAGAGACATGGGAGTCTCACGGACGGAGAGTTCATCTTTGAGAGCGCTGGAGAATCCATCTAGGAAGATGGCTTGCAGACAATCTTCTTGCCACCCGAGCTCAGTAGCCAGGGTCCTGAACTCCACCGTATACACAGAGAGGGTCCGTGACCCTTGACGGAGGTGGAGTAGATTATGGCTGGCTACAGCTTGGAGGCCTGGGTCTCCGAAGGACTGCTTTAAGAGAGCAACAAACTCTGATAGCTTGGAAAGCATGGGATCAGAGCATTCCCATAATGAAGAGGCCCATGCAAGAGCCTTCCCTTCTAGGCGGGAAAGGATGAAGGCCACTTTAGTGGTTTTCTTCAGGAACAAGGAGAGTTACAGTGCAAATTGGATAAAGCACTGATTGAGGAAGCCACGACAGGAGCGTGGGTCCCCGTTGTATCGAGGAGGTGCAGGGAGCGCCAACTTCTCCTGGGGGAATTATGTGCTACTGCGGAATGCAGAATTTGCGCAGAATTCCCCCCCCTGCTCAGAATTGCCAAATTCTACGCAGAAAATAGCGTAGGAGAGCGGGCATGCCATGAACGGAGCGCGTCCCGTGGCTCACGCTCCGTTCGCGGTAAAGATGAAGGCTCAGTATGCCGTTCTTGGTGAAAAGGGAAGGCCCCCGTGTGCCGTAGGATGTGCTCCATTCGCGGCAAAAATGAAGGCCCAGTGCGCCATTCACAGCACAAGGGGGCCTTCCCTTTTTGCCACGAACGGCGCGCCGGGCCTTCATCTTCGCTGCGAACGGAGCGCGTCCCGTAGCATGCCGGTGAGAGAGAATGTGTGTTGGGGAGGGGAGGGTGAGAGAGAGCAGGAGGGTGTGAGAGAGAGCATGGGGGGGGGGGGGGGAAGAAGCCGGTGAGAGATAATATATGTGTGAGAGAGGGGAGGGTGACAGAGAGCAGGAGGGTATGAGAGAGAGCATGGGAGGTAAGAGAGGGTGGGTGGGGGGGGGGTGCTTGAGTGTGGGTTTCAGAGAGAGAGAGGGAGCCTATGTGAGAGGAGGGGGATGCCGGTGAGAGAGAATGTGTGTGTGAGAGAGAGGAGAGGGGGTGTGGGGGAGGGTGAGAGACAGCTTGGTTGGGAAGAGGGGGAGTGGGGGGATGCTTGAGTGTGGGTTTCAGAGAGGGAGCCTATATGAGGAGAGGGGGTGTGGGGGGGAGGGTGAGAGACAGCTTGATTGATAAGAGGGGGAGTGGGGGGATGCTTGAGTGTGGGTTTCAGAAAGAGGGAGCCTATATGAGGAGATTGTGTGTGAGAGATTGGGAGCTCATGTGTATGAAAAAGGTGCTAGCCTGTGTGAAGGGATTGTGTATGTGTGATACAGAGCCTGTGTGAAGGGATGCGTGAGAGAGACATAGGTAGCCTGTGTGAGGATGTATGTGTGAAAGAGAAAGAGAGCTTGCGTGGGTGTGTATACAAGAGAGAGGGACCCTGTATGAGGTGCTGTGTGTTTGCGAGAGAGTGAGGGAGCCTGTATGAGGGTGTATATGTGGAAGTGACACTCTTACAGTGAATTTCTAGGAGAATTCTGCTCAAAATATTTAAAATTCTGCAACTTTAAATAATAACTTTTTTCTCTAATAATTTAAAATGTAATTACTTAAAGACTGTCATGTAAATTGTGTTATTTTGACCAATGTAAAGTTTGCAGAATTTTGCAGAATTTTCAGTTTTTGTGCACAGAATTTTCAGTTTTTTTGCACAGAATTCCCCCAGGAGTAGCGCCAATGATGCTTTGGGTAGCATAGAAGCTGATAGACCCATGGGATTGGCCAGAGCTGTATCTCGCAGCTGGGAACAAAGCTCTTCCACCAAAGAAGCTAGCAATTCCAAAGCCCTGCGATGTTCTTGAACAGTGGCGGCCAAACCCGGTAGGGCCCTGGAGGCGGGAGACTCCGCCGAGTCCATGGCCTTGGCAACTTATTGCGATTGGAGGTGGACCCTTGTCCTGGAGCAGTGGAGAACGGCTCCCTGGTAAGAACCAGGAAGCACCTGCCCCCAGGGGGCGGAGCACAGGAGGAGACGGAGGCTAGGATGAGCTTCACCAGTGGAAGTCCGTGGAGCCCGTAGGGACCCGGACCGCTTGGACATAGGTGGGCCTCGCAGGGTCTCCCGGAGAGGTAGTAGAGAGGTGTGCCCACGAGCAGCAAGGGAGCGCGGTCGGACACTAGGCTGTAGGTCTGGAGGAGCAAGGAAGGCCAGTACAGCATAGGCGATGACACGGCAAGGAACAAAGCCAGAATCAGGAGATGTGGTCAATGGCAGCCGGGGTCAGAATCCGAGAATCAGTCCAAGGAACGAAGTCAACGAAGCAGGGGTCAGGTTCCAGAGGTCAGACGTCACAAGGAAGGCAGGGGTCAGGATCCAGGCAGCAAACAGAATGGTCAAGGAGCAGGCCGAGGTCAGTACCAGAGAGATAGTCCGAGGGTACTACCTGGGGAGACAGAACAGTAGGTCGCTGGAACAAGACTGGAACAAGACTTACACTTACAGTGCTGACCCGATTGCCAAGGCAAGGAAGTGCAGGCAGGGACTTCCTTATCTCGTACATTCAATCAGGGTGCACCGCGGAGCTGGGACCCGCCCCGGCCCTACAAGAGGCCGGGCAGTCCGCATGCGCGCGCTTAGGGGCGTGGCCAATGCCACTGGGGACGCCGAACTCTGGCGTGAGGCCTGGTGCGCAGTGGAAGGCCCGGCGACTGCCGCTGTGGGACGCCGAGGCCTGGAGGAGCTTGTGACTGCTGCTGGGGAGGCCGACCCGTGACCCGCAGAGGAGCTAGCGAGGTGAGCAGGCCCGTGCGTGGGCCGGGCGTGGACGGGGTGCCTAACAAGACTCTGGAGAGTTATTTTGTCCTCATTCACTTGCTGCAGTTCTTCGCTCTGTGGGAGAGAAAAAAACTGAACTAATTATCTTTGTGGTATCACTCTGCCTGGAAAAGATTACAAATGACTCTTTTGATGATTTGGCACTATATTGGAATCATTACAATACGTATCTGACAGAGTTTTGAGTATACTACTAGATTATCTGTAGATGCTAAGTACCAGGAAATGTTCTTTAACATTTTACATCATATTTATATTGATAATGCAAAGGCATTTAAGTTTGGTATTTTAGAGAATGATTTATTTAATAGATGACAATGGAGATGGATTCTGTTCTTTGTAAATTTGTTTTATGTCATTTGGTCTTCCCCTTTTGGGATAAGGTGTTTTCCACTATAGCAGAGATAACCTCCTGCGGCCCATCATTTAATGGACTAGAATTATTGCTTGTATCATCACAATTTAACCCTCCTCTTTTTAAAGGCTATCAGAAATTCATAGATGTGGCCCTACTGTTAGCTTTTTTTTTTTTTACTATTCTAAAACACTGGTCCCAGCAGGAGGCGCCATCTTTCTCTATGTGGCAGAATATTATGGCAGAATGGTTGCATATTGAAAGATTAGATGTTATCTCTATGCAGCGTTTTCTGCCTAAAGATTATTCAAAGGCATGGGCCAAATTTTATGACTTCTTACCAGGATCGGCTTAGAGCTATAGGTTTTACTGAACAATGGGGGATCACATTAGTGTTCCTTGACTTAATACTTTCTATTCTTGTTTAAGTTGGAATGAACGTCTTGTGTTTGTTATGTGATGCATGCGTTACTATATGTTATTGTTAAAATGGTTGTGAGTACCTCTGAGATTTTTGTGATAATAGTGTACGCAAGTTGTGATTAGCAATAATTCTTTGTATTGTTGTTGAAATAATTTGCACTTGCAATTTTATTTAAAAAAAAAAAAAAAACCAACTCTTAAGTACATTTGTTACAAAGAAGGATTTGGTAACATTGAGGTATGCTGAGTCTCCACCCAGCCCTATGGGTGTCCCTCCAGTGTTTGACTTGAAGAGAGGATGACATTTTCTTGTCATAGTGTTTAGTTCCATTTAATACATCTGCGAAGAGGCTGAACTTATACACAATGGATCAGAGCAGATAGTTTCTGTGTGGGTCTTTTGTGGTTTGTCCACAATCTTTTGAAGGGGCCAGGCTACCTTTTCCAGGTACTGCTTCATTAAAATATCTCACCACATGTAAAAAATGTGGGATTGATATATTCTATTTGGTGTCCTTGTGGCCTTATATATGTAACACCCTAATGGGGTACATAATATGATGGGTGGAAATTCCCTATTGTTTATGGATCATTCCCTTCCATCTGTCACCTGGGATCTTCGAACTAGGTCATGTGGACGGTGAAATCAACTTGATGGAGGAGGCATGCTTTCAACACAGCCCTCCTTTTGTTCTTTTATTCTCTGGAGAGGCAGGGTATCCTCTCGCTCTCCTCCAGAATCTCTGAGTCCATCCATAAGATCAGACTGGCTCAGCAATAGACACTGACACACTGTATCCAGTTCCAAATCCCCAACAGCAACTTTATTTTCTGATTTATGCAGCCAGACGAGGACTATTTACATGGAGCTGAAGGAGTTTCACAACATACAGAACCAAGTCAGAGAATCATGGGCTTCCATACAGTGGACATTACAATTACTGCTGATCCATAAGGGGGGTCAACCTGTGTCCTCTCCACTGCTTTTCTTCTCCTTCAGCCCTATGAGAGGGCTGGGTCCTCCCCTTCTGGCACACCCATACCAAAATTCTCATCTAGTGGGCACCAAATATATCATCACAATATTCCATGACAGAACAATACACCACCACTTTTCCCAGGGTGTGGCTGCCACCTCACATGGTCATGGACCTCTTTACTTAACTTTCCATGTTATCATCCTCTGTGCCGCTTCCCCCAGACGCAGCACTCGCAAGGACATATTGGAGTAATACCTCAGGGGCGATTCACCCCACTCTTCAGCATAGTTTCTTCCCCTCTTGGAGCATCCTGTTCTGCACCTTTTTTGTAGTTCTTCAGGAAGGAGGGCAGCACCACTCCATTCTCTGGCCACTGGCATCTCCGCTTTCCTGCTTTCCCACTATGGGGGCGCTCCTCTGCGGGAGAAGGAAATCTCTCCTTTCTATCTGTGCCAGGTTCCCCGGACTCCACACATCAAGAAAGCGCTAGGGCACTTCCCCACTGGGGTAAACTCACCCCACTCCTGCACTTCTCCATTTGCTATAGTTCCCTTGATGGGGAAAGAACTTACTCCTTGCCACTTTGGTTCTTCTTCGGTCCAGTCCAGCCATGAAGGGGGATGGGCTCCACTTCACTGCTTCTCAGCCTCAGGCCTCTCCCCTTAAGAGGGTCTCACTCCCCTTAGAGAGGGCCCCCAGGGTTTCCAGCCCAGAGGCTGTGTACTCCAGCCAATTGCATAGCTGGAGGTCTCTAATCCCCATCCTATATGGAAAATGACAGGGGAGGAAAGGGCAAAACCCCACAAAACCTTTCCTCTTTATTCTGCCTGTTCTCAAGAATCCACCAATAAGAGAGCCCCAAACTATTATGGGAACATACACACTCTTCCCAAGAACACACTAAACACATTTACATCCTGACTCATTCCCTTAAAGTGCCACCCAGTGGTCATTTTGTGGTATCACATGATAACAATTTAACTCATTTATTTATTTATTTATTTAACTTTTAATATACCGACATTCATAGGGCATATCATGCCGGTTTACAAAAAACTGAAGCAGGTAGAAAATACAATGAACAAGGGTAGGGGAGAAGGGGAGCAGGCAAGAAAAAGGTGAGAGGTGGGCAGGGGAAGAGCAGCAAGAAAGAATAGGGCAGAAGGAGAGAGAGGAACAAACAACTTGATAAATATAATAAAAGGAACATAATTGTAACTGTTTTAAAATTATAAATTAAGGCGAAGTATTCATTTACAATAGATCAGTTGTATGATTAATTGATTGAACAAGTCAGAACATGATGAGGGCAGGGTCTCCCCCACTCAAATGGTTTTGTACATTTCGACCCAAAAGAAAGAAAAAGGGGTCAACCCTAGGGGGTTGCCACATAGATATTGGGAAAACATCTTGTAGTCTTCATACATGTATTTTAGAACACCTGAGCTTTTGTTAGAAAAGGGAGGAGGGAAGTCTCTCTTGTTCGGCATTGCCAATCCCTTCAACATACTTTTGATGTCTTGAGATTTATGGTCCTTGAAAAATCCAAGCCCAGTGTATGTTGGGGAGGAGGGGAATTGTAATAAACTACACCCTCAATACTGTTAGCCCTCATGGAAATTGATTAGTTGGGTTCTCTATGACTGAAAACACAACAGACTCCTTGGCATTTTCATATTTCCTACTGCATTGCAGACTGGTTAAAAGACAGGAAACAGAGAGTAGGACCAAAAGGTCATTTTTCTCAGTGGAAAAAGGCAAACAGTGGAGTGCCTCGGGGATCTGTATTGGGGCTGTGCTTTTTAATATATTTATAAATGATCTGGAAAGGGGAACAATGAGTGAGGTGATCACATTTGTAGATGAAACATAATTATTCCAAGTTGTTAAATCACAAGCAGATTGTACTACTGACATATCCAGTGAAGAGGGATTTTCTGAAAAAAAAAAATTTCACTTTCAGCAGCCTGAAAAATCGATGCAAATCAATATGGCATACAAAGCAGTCGTAATGATAAAAAGGCACAAAATATAAACCTTGTTAAGATCACAATTTCATCAGAACCAGCTGTTATAAACATTTCCGGTGAGTGCATTATATCATTGCAGGAAGACATTCTTAAAAAGAATCCCTCTTCACTGGATATGTCAGTAAGACACCCGAGATCCGTGTGGTTTCTCCCCTGGACCTTTAGACCCCCATATAGAGACTGCATAATTCTTGAGCATGTCTACAAAAATCTGTTGTCTTTGAGCAAATGCGTCATAGGCATAAAGATTGTTCTAGTGGTAGACTTGTCTTCAATTAAAATGGATGGAAGCTGTCAAATCTGAGGAGGTTATTTCTTTCAGTCAATTTTCTGAAAAGCGTGGTCTCTAATTTGTGATGGACTTCGTAGATCAATATATATCCAAGAACGAAATCTGGAATTCATCAAATTGCATTGTGAATTTCAAATTTTGATCTATGGAATTTAGCCACATCAAAAACATGTAAAGATGTTCAGTAGACAATGTCCAGAGAAAGAATATATCATCAATAAATCTGGACCAGGAGTGAATGTATTGAAAAAAATTTGAAGAACACAAAACTGTTTCTTCAAAATTGGAAATATATAAATTAGCAACATTGGGGGTCATTGTGGCTCCCATGTCCATGCCATGCATTTGTAAATAAAAGTCACCCTCAAACAAAAATAATTGTGAGCATGATCAAGACAATGTTGTACCACCAGGGTTTGACTCAGTCTGGTCTTGATCATGCGTTTTGTTCTGCATGGTCAAATTATAAAATAAATGACAAAAGTTGATGCTCAACTCATTCTGGTAGTGAGGCTATAGGTTCTGCCTGTAATAGGATCTTGCCGAGAATTTCCTGTGATTGCTTGATTGCAGAACGAACAATTTTAACATAGAAAATGACCTGCCAAAGCAGAATCTTAATTTGCAACCAATGGTGGTAAATATGACTGCACTACATCATCGTTGATGCTCTTGCCACGACTGTATGCTATCAGCAGGCACGCTTGAAAATCCATATGCAGTGTTAAAATGTGCCAGTGTTTATGGTTTATTGAAGCCACTGCTTTTGCTCTTGCTGAATGTTTAATTACGCAGACCAACTGTGTGGTAGACTGGAGCAACAACCATTCTCGATGCATCTTTAAAGCTCTTTTATCTGCCCTTTCAATAACTGGAAATGGATAGCTGCATGTTAATAGATTGTTCTTTCTCTTATTGCTCCCAAATGTGTGAGGGAGCTCACCTCTCCCACCCTGTCAGCTGGAGAGGGATTGAAGGAGCATCCAGTGGCACCGGCTGTCTGCCCCTCTGCTTGACAGAGGCTCCTAAACGGGCTAATAGAATCATAAGCTGCCACTGTTGAAGAGGATGGAGCCCCTTTTTTTTTTTTAAGGCTCGCAGTTAAAGAAAAAAAAAAAGGAGGGGCAGATTATATGATGATCCTTACTTTAGCAAAGTAATTCCATATGTCTGTCACTCCTGTTTAGCTATGGTTAACCAGCCGGTAGTCGTCTCCACAGGGAGAGATTTCTCCAGGGTGGGGAAACCTGAGTCAGTGAGTGAGCGTTGCCTTCAGCTATGAAGTCTATGGTTAGCGGAGGAAGGAAAAAGGTTTAAGGATTCCCAGATCAGATAGAGGGAAGCTCTGCTTAACCTGTCTTTCCTTCTCATTCTCTCCCCAGGCTAATAGGCATGATGGCTCTGGGTCTGGGCTGGGTCCAGAAGACCTCAGGGAGGACAAGGTGACGTTTTCCCCACAGGTAATAAGTGCCAGAGAGGGTGAGGTCAGGAACTCTTTTACATAAGGACCTAAATGGAGTCATGGTTGGACTCTCGCAGGGGGGTTGCCCTTTGTCAGGTGCCCCATCTAGCCTGGTCAGGCAAGTTCAAGAGGGACCAGAGGCTCTCTGCAGAGCTCCCTCAAAGGGTGAGTGGAAGAGTGGGCCCGGTGGTTGAAACAGCAGGCTGGCGACCAGCAAAGGCAGGATTCAAGTCATTTTGCCCTTCTTTGCCTTAGGTATAAACTTAGGAGGTCATTTACTAGGATGTGTTAGGGCTTTAAAACACATAGAGGTAGATCTTGTGCGCAACCGGCACAAACAAAAGTATGCCGGATTTTATAAAATCCGGGGTCGGCGTGCGCAAGGCTTCCACGTCCCCCCACCTTCCCCTATCTAACCCACCCCACAGCCCTACCTAAATCCCCCCCCCTACCTTTGCTGTACAAGTTACGCCTGCTTGAAGCAGGCGTAACTTGTGCGCGCCACCTCTGCATCCCCTGGCACAGGCCGCAGTGCTGGGGGACTCGGGACCGCCCTCCCGGCCCGCCCCCGGACCCACCCCGGACCGCCCCTGACCCCAGACACACCCCCTCCCGCCCCTTTTATGAAGCCCCGGCCTATGCATGTGTTAGGGCTTTTAAAATCTACCCCACAATGTTTGTAGTTATCATGCAATAAATCCAAACCTCCAGAGAAACCTTGCTGCACAGTATTTTTCCATGGTAAAAGAACCTTTTATGGACTGATCCTAGTAGAGAAGTGCTTATCTGAAGCTCCTCCTGCACTTTAGCCCCCCTCCCCCCACCCAACTAGAGCCGGCCCTATTTGAGGGGGTGGGTGCTGTTTAAAAGCAATCGGCTTGGGCATTTTTCTCTCTCTTCCTTGGAAATAAGCCATATCATGAGATTCGTCGGGCGTTATTCACCATTGTCATTATGGGCTCCAAGGTACTGGTGTACTTAAATCACAGAGATGCAGGGAGTCTCTTCCTTGGGAGGCAGAACACCAATAAGGGGAATTCCTTGTCCCAGGGTAGGCCTGTGACCAAATTAGTGCTCAGATGCCTTCAGGAGCCCTCAAGGACAGCAAGAAGTGTTAGCTGGGACTCCAGATACCCAAGATTCAAGGAGGGGTAAGGCCTCCCTCCACTTAAGCAGACATCAGTATAGGGCTGAGGTGAAGCCCTGTGTCCATGGATCAGGATCTCAAACACTAACTAGTCTTCCTCACAGCTGCCCCTCCTGCGATTGCATCCTTGGCATTAGACATATAGGTTGAAGGAGGATATGGTCAGAACTAGCAGAAGCTTGGATGGGAATCCTAGCAGAGAACCAAGGCAGCTGGGCCCAGGCAGATGACAAGAGCCAACTGTCTAAAATTTCCCTGATAGTCTAGAATTCCAACGTATCAGATTCTAGCTCAAAGTAGGCAGCCTAGGAGGTAGTAGCCAATAGTGTACCCTTAATGTCTGGGCGCAAACTGAGAGAATGATTAGTTCTCACATACTCTGGGAAGTTAGTCAAATTCAGGCTAAGATGGAGTTCTCCCACAGAACTGAGCAGTAACTCACAGGGTCAACATAGTCTTCCTATGTATGAGGTACCTGGAGCCGACATTCTGCAGACCCGGAAGTGTAAGTTCTGGCAGAAGTAGCCTTGCCCTACTAAGGGTCAGATAATGCACGGTCATAAGGGTTTTGGGTTAACCTCATTAAGTCTTAAACAAGCAGGTTCTTAGGTCAAAAAGGGAAAACAGGAACCAGGGGTTTCAAATGTCCTGGGAAGACCATAACTGGCATCCAGCCTTCAGAGGATAGAGGAGCCAGAAGCCTGTATAGTCCCTAGATTAAGTCTGGGAAGTGAACGAAAGGTTGCATTTTTCAACATAGCCAAATAATTCTTCCCTAAAAGATCTATGACTTCTTGGTTAAGAGAAGCAGACTAAATAAGGAGGATAATCAATGAGAGGTGTCATGGTTACTGGTGGTGCAAAGGTGGACCGCACAGCAAAGTATAGAATTCAGAGCCTCTGCAAGGTTGGCTTATGAAAGGTATAATATTTCTGGTCGAGGAGTCTAGGCTCTTGATGGTATCCTTCCACCAAAGGAGATTAGGAGGAAGGCATGATTACAAGGGCAGGTTCAGTCTGGCTTGCCGAAAAAGACATAGGAACGAATGCTACCGCACTTCCCCCTCAGATAACTTTCTTCTGAGGAGTCAAGATCAGGCCTCCTCAACTTGGAAGTGGACTCGTTTATGAGGGGATCAGCAATCATCCACTTTTCAGATGTTATAGGTTAGCATTTGGGAGACGGTGCTGAAAATCTGCCTCCATGGTGCCTTAGAAAATTTTAAAGAAAAAGGTATAAGGGTGCCCTTTCTTTCAAGAATAGTGGTTTCTCATAAACCTAGAGATTTAATTATTGGGCTTTAGGAAACAGAAGGTCAAAGTCAGAAGTGGGAGCTCAGATCATTAGAGGTGCACAAGGCTCTGAGGCGATAAGAAGTCACAAGGAGTAGAAGAAAGCAGACAGATTTGAGTGTTAGCCAAAGGAGCCCATGGAGGGCAAGGGGGCCTCTAATGAAGCAATTGCACACCAGATTAAGTAAGCAATTGCGGGAACAGGTATCTTGAAGGCAAAGCAGATGCCCGGAGGGCCTAAAGCATAGGCCCAGGCATCATCCTGGGCATAGTATAAACTAGTGGACCCAGAAGAATTCTGCAGGGCGGATACAAGGGCATTTCTGCATTGCATTTACAGAGCATTTGAGGCTGAACCTTCAGGAGAAGGACACAACTTTACCTCAGGAGTCCTGGAAGCAGGTCTAAATTACTCCCACCCGGGATAGGTACAGCTTTGGTACATCTCACTTGTACCGACTGGTCTGGCAGGATGATCAGGAAGGTTCAATTAGGTTCTTTCCTGACAATTGGCTTTCCTGGAGTCCTGACAGACCACTCTATGCCCCACCCCGGGAAGAGAATGGGGATTAGAAAAAAAACAAGAGCTGTGGGTGTGTGTGTGTGTGTATTCATATATATGTATGTGAGTATATAGGTTGACATGCACATAGAAATGCGCAAAAGGATGCTGTTTGTGTCTAATATCTTCCTTTGAGTTCCAGGGGATCCTTATCCTCAGAAAACCAATGGCGAGTACATTGTCCACACAGAAAGCAGCAACCCTAATCATGAATTCTTGCTGCTGGGCAGGGAGTGAAAGTTGACAATGGAATCAGGTTTTGGTTATGATGAGGATCTGGAAATCAAAATTAACAATTGTGCTTGGATGTCTTTAGCTTTGGCATAGGGTATTGAGGAACTGAGGCAACACCGGACCCTTATATAGAGAGGAGCTCAGTGGTGAACGTTTGTTCTCTGCATCTATCTGCTGGCCGGAGGATAATCCCACTTGTGCAGACAGGTCTGTCAGGACTCCAGAAAGCCAATTAGCAGGTAAGAACCTAATTGAACCATATTCTTTTTTTTTTTTTTTTTCACTAATAGTAAAAATTTAAATTCTTAAAAAAATAAAATAAAATTCAGCTGTTTGTCAATTATTGTGTGATTGGTTTGTGTACCTTTCTACTGTGTTTTAAGTCACATAGGTTAGAGGGTTTAGCTTCCAGGTGAATTTGAATTTGGTGTCACAATATGATTGTCCTTCACTGAGTTCGAAACTATCAGTGATAGTAATGCTATATGCTGATTCTCTTTTAAAATTTTGTGATATGTGGCAAGATCATTATTTTTTTCACAGTTGCGGATCTTTGATTGAAAGCACATATTATTACAGCACACTCCTTGCGATGCACCAGCAATGTGATTAAATGTTTCCCCCGAGGCAGAATACATTTCGAAACACTGACCCATGCCAGGGAATCAAGGGAGAATTGAACAAAGAGGAATTCAAGCATCAAGACGAGCACAGATAAGATATACTTTTATTTGTAACACAAAAAAAGTATAAAAAAAAACCCAAATAGATAAGAGAAGACATTTTATTTGCAATTTATAGAAAATAAGAAGAAAAAAAAATTATTTCAAGTCTATTTCTGACCAGAGGATCTATGATTAAATATAAGGTCTTTTGGCTGGTAGTGACTATTATGAGGTCATAAGTTCATGACAGAGAATTTAAACTTTGAGATATATATATATATATATAGTATTAATAAATAGCAGTCAATCACCCTTTAAAATAAGGGGCTACTTACATTATATTATACCACAATTATAACAAAGTCTACCCCGGAAGCTTACAATGATAATACCTCACCTTCATTATACAAACATTTTTTATTATGATTATTATGTTGTTCAGTAAAACACCTGAAAAAGCTGTACTCTCTAATATATATAACTCGAAATGCAATCACACCTCATTCTTACCTGATAACATATCTATAAAATTAAAAAGCAGCAGCATCATCTTTTATCACAGAAATGGTAAACACATATATGGCGCTATCAAAACACTTCTAAGTGGCATGACAAATGTAAATCACACAATGTTTTGTTCATAGAGAACCATCCCTTTAAATCCTGTTATTGAGGCTCACGGTTCAATAGGAAAACTCTTTTGCAGGTCCTTGCATTCTACATATCATAGGTACTTTAACAGAAGTCCACAAATGTCCCGACAAAGGCCTTCATTTCATCCTTCTTAGGGCTTCATCAGGGAACATGGTTTGCTTAAGGAGGTTTCTGGTACAACTTCAGTGCTTGAGCAGAAGACCATGTTCCCTGTTAAATACAACAGCTCTCTGCAATTTTGAATGCAAAATTACTATTTACTGATTTCAACACATTTATGTTTACATTTATGAATCCCTCTAAGAACCACCCAAGGCGATTTACAAAATACTATTACAAAGGAAAAGGGGTGCCCAAAAAAAAATTACCTGGGAGCAGCAGACAGGCCAGGGAGGAGAGGCAGCGGCAGCAGTAGTGACTGCAGTTGACAACTGAAAGAGGGCAGCTTCGCTGGCCCTAGCTGACTGGGGCTGGTGCTCGCAGGAGTTGAGGCCCGGAGAGTGGAGTCTGAAGAGCAGAGTTGTAGGTGGGAGCCGCTGAGAAGGTGTTGTTAACGTGGCTGCGAGCCAGAGAAGAGAGCGCTGCGGAGGCAAGATGATGCACTTTTAGTGATCGGTGGGGCTGACACTGTTGTGATGCATCAGTGGCTGATGAGAAAGGGCCCAGGCAGCGGACAAGCGCCATGATGACAACAGACAGACATTGGGGCCAATAAAAGACCCGCACTGAAATCCGCGCTGATTTTTCTACTTTGCCTAGAACTGCCTTGTGAGTACGCTACTTCATCTATCTTGCTGGAGGATCCCTACGGCGTACCCCGTGCCTCGGGCCACTACTGTTCTCCCCTCAGCGATCTCTCTTCAACTGCTGTGCGCTACAGGGTACAGACTCATCACCTCCCAGTTCCTCTGGACTCCTGCACCTCAGCTACCATCTGCACAGACTCCTTAGTGTACCCTGCTCAGCGGGCCACTACCGGATCTGCACACTCAAAGTATTCCATTCTGCAGGAGGAGCTGCCTGGCGTACCCCGCTCTGCAGGCCACTACCGGGCCTTCACTACTGGGTTTACTCCACTACCCTGGACTGAGTTACAATCCCGTTCTGCGGGTTCTACCTTCTATTTCAGCTTAATAAAATATATTACTGCTGTGTCCTTCTCTGCTGAGGCCACGCCTATTGTAGTAAGGCCCCACAGGACTCCTCCCTTTGGGTGGAGTCATCGCTCACTGAGATCCAGGGTTCACAACCATACCAGAACATAACAGATTACAGCGGAATGGAAGATCCCGGACTCCTCCCTTAGGAACAGGAAAGCTATGCTGATACTCTGCCCAATCCAACAGGCAGATGTGAGCAATCTGTTTTTTATTCCAAAGATGCAGTCACAGGAAAAACGACAATCCCAATGGAAGGGACCATGGACCCCAATGGCCCCCCAAGATAGGAAGATTGAAGCAGCTCTGAAAAGATCCCTTGAGATTGCCATTCTGTCACTACAGTCAGCAATTGTAGGAAGATACGTAGCTAGATTGTTGAGTTGGTGGGCCCAGCAGCTGCAACCAGATGCAGAGGAGCCCCAGGGCACCCAGGATAGAGGGGTAGCTACACTAGAATCAGGGGAGGCCTTCCTAGTGGACACTTTATATGATTTAATCAGGATACAGGCTAAAGAGGTCGTGATGGTGGTATCAGCTAAGAGGTTATTATGACCAAGGAACTGGGTGGCAGATTCAGCCTCCAAAGCCAGTCTGTGTAGGCTACCCTTCAAAGGGAGGTTGTTGTTTGGGAAAGAGCTAGAAAAGCTGATAAAAAGACCTGGGGGAGTTCAGGCCTCAGAGACATCGAAGAACAGGGGAAGGGGAGCGGCAAGAGGCTCTCTTGCTCATTACCGGGAGATCAAGCAATATAGACCTGGGAGGAATGTCACCCCTCAGAAAGCTTGGCTACCAATAACAGCCCATTCCTTTTAGGGGGATGAAGAAGGAGATGAGGAGGAGAAGGAGCTTAGGGTGCCACAGGGATCTGAAGCTCAAAATGAAGCTATGGTTCACGCCCGTCAGCGGCCATTTGGCACAGTTTTATAAGGAGTGGACCCGCATTACCAAAGGTAAATATGTCCTGAAATTATTCAACAGGGTTTTTCCCTCAAATTGGCTGCCCCTATTCCACAGGCCTATACCCAGTCCCCTTGCAGATTGAGCTCAATGAAGCCATCCATCCCAGGAATATTAGACTGACTACTAGTTGGAGGCTATAGTTCCAGTTCCCAAGAAAGGAAGAAACTTAATTTACTTTGTGGTTCCCAAGAAGGAGGCCACATTTTGGCTGGTCTTGGACTGACAGCATGTCAACAGGGCACTTTGAGTGCTCCATTATCGAACTGAAATATTGAGATCAGTAATCCTAGTGGTAAGGATGGGAGGGTTTTTCTCACACTCAGAGCTTTCCAAAGTATATCTTCATATCCCCATTAGGGAAGAACTTCAGAGATTTTTGAGGTTCATGATATTGGGAAAATGCTACCAGTTCAGAGCCTTGCTTTTTGGCTTGGCCATGGTCCCGTGAACCTTAACTACCATGATGGTAGTGGTGGCAGCCTTCCTGCACAAAGAAAGAATATTAGTCCACCTCTATCTGGATGATGGGCTAATCGGAGCCAAGTTGAAGCAGGAGAGTCAGAAGGCCACAAACAGAGCTCTTCAGCTCCTGCAACCCTTAGAATGGGTAGTCAACAGAGAAAAAAGTTAATTATACCTGGCTCAGTCCATAGTTTACCTGGGAGTCTGATTCAACATAATATTAGGAAATGTGTTTATGATGTCCTAATAGAATCAACAAGCTGCAGGTACAGGTGAGGGAGTTGTTAGCTCCAAGTCTCCTTGAGTAAGATTGTATCTACAAGTATTAGGGTCAACCATGAGAGGTCTAGAACGGGTAAATGTGAATTGATTATTTACTTTTTCAGATAATACAAGGACTAGGAGGGCACTCCATGAAGTTAGCATGTAGCACATTTAAAACTAATCAGAAAAATTTATTTTTCACGCAACACACAATTAAACTCTGGAATTTGTTCCAGGGGATGTGGTTAGTGCAGTTAGTGTAGCTGGGTTTAAAAAAGGTTTGGATAAGTTCTTGGAGGAGAAGTAAATTACCCGCTACTAATCAAGTTGACTTAGAAAATAGCCACTGCATGGGATATACTTAGTTTTTGGGTACTTGCCAGATACTTGTAACCTGTATTGGCCACTGTTGGAAACAGGATGCTGGGCTTGATGGGACCCTTGGTCTGACCCAATGGGGTAGATTTTCAAATAGCGCGAATTGGCCTACTTTTGCTGGCGCATCAGGCGCAAGCAAAAGTAAGCTGCTAAAAACCTGGATCGGCGCGCGCAAGGCTATTGATTTTGTATAGCCGGCGCGCGCCGAGCCGCACAGCCTACCCCCGTTCCCTCCGAGGCCGCTCCGAAATCGGAGCGGCCTCGGAGGGAACTTCCTTTTGCCCTCCCCTCACCTTCCCCTCCCTTCCCCTACCTAACCCACCCACCTGGCACTGTCTAAGCCCCCCCCTTACCTTTGTCGGGGGATTTACGCCTCCCTCTGGGAGGAAGGGTACCAGATCCTGCTGGGGCACGGAGGGATGGGAAGAGGAACTGGGAACAGGGCCGGATTAAGGCCCAACTGATGCCCTAAGCACAGCCCAGCATGGTGCCCCCCTGGGCCCTTCCATTGCTTAACTGACAAGACATTAAGGCTCAATAAGTGCTGAAGGTGAAATAAGTAATTACAAATCCAGTTTCCTTCTAGGTCATTCCGCAAGCCAGACCCCACAACTATATTAAATGTAAAGCAATATAAGCAAATTATTTACTTATAACTAAGGAGAAACAGAAAAATGCAAATCTTCAACACTCTGTGGTGCCACCTTCCCTCGATGCCCTATGGATGTGCTTATTTTGCTTAATGGTTAATCCAGGGCTGACTGGGAAGGGGAATGGTCTGGATGTAGAAGTACATGGGCAAGCAGAAATGAGAAGCAGAGCAGGCCCGGCCAAGGAGATGAAGGGAGGAGATCAGGCAGGGGGGGGGGGGGGGGTTGGTATTAAATTCCCAGTCCTCACCTACAAAAGTCAAAGTATGCCCATGAAGGAGAGGGGAGAATTTACAAAATGCAGGGGGAGTAAAGAGGGGAATGGAGGAGAAAAAAAAAAAGATAAGATGGGGACAGGAGGAAGAATGTGAGAGGAAAGGGGGCTGAGAGAGTGTTGTGGTTTAGACAAGAAGGGAGGGGGAGGGAGAGGACTGTGGTGGGGAGGAGGCTGGTGGAGATGGAGCTGGGCTTGGGGAGAAGAATGTCTGCTGAGGCCTTTTAATATAATTTGTTGTACATCGCTTTGGTTTATTATGGTAAGAAATACGAGTCATCAAATAATAAGCTAAACTAAATGCTTCCCTAGTGTTTTGTTTTGGCCACAGGAGCCTTTCATATGTCTGAATTACCCGCTCCTCCCTCAGGGCCGGCCTTTGGGCTGTGCGACCTGTAGAGGGCGCTGTGCTCGGGGGTGGGGGGGGGGGAAGAGGCCTCTGCCCCCTCCTTCCTGCACTTTTCCCTACGATGTGCAGGAGGAAGGAGGTAGGTGAAGGATTGGCCTGCAGGGGAAGAGGAGAAGAAGCGAGGAAAAGAAGGGAAAGCAGCTGCCCACCACCATACACCCAACAAAGTGCCAGCACTTATGCATTTCTAAGTGTGACGGACAAGAGTGATCAACACACAAGCACATAAAACTTGCCAGACTGGGTCAGACCAAAGGGCCATCAAGCCCAATATCTGGTTTCCAACAGTGGCCAAGCCAGGTCACGAGTACCTGGCAGGATCCCAAGGGCTAGATAGAAAATTTATGAATGTATGTAATAAAGATAATAACAAGCTCAATGTACTTTATGATCACAGCATTTCAGAAACAAGACATGCAGCCATCTTGGTTGGGGGGGTGGGGGAGCAGGCGGTGAGGGTGGATCTCATCGCAAGGAGTTTCAGCCTACAGGGTACGACACCGCAGCTTCTGAATATGAGCACGAAGAGGCAGAATACAATTATCATTACAGAATTCCAGTTGGGTAAACTGGGGAACAGGGAGGGGGGGAAATGGTCTGCCCATAATCACGCACAGAAAGAGACCAAGGGAGAACCAGAATAAAGGGATTCAAAGTGCCAACTCGGCAATGCTTATTCCTGCACTGTGAGATCGTTGGATTATTTACCTGAGGTATTAAAAAAAAAAATTCTTCATTCCAAGGTTCTGAGGCGTGGACCTTTGGTCCTTCCTGAAAGGATTTGTCTCTCACACTGGGGGGGGGGGGGGGGGGGAGGTGGGTGGACATTTTACTAAGAGAAATGTAAGGATATAGATGTTTCATTTTGCAACCAGAATAACTGGCCTACAGAAAACATTGCGAATTAATAATACTAGAAACCAAATGAGAACAAGAGAGGCATTGAAGGCCTCGAAATCAACAGGCAGCATTTCAGCAGCCAGAAAACAATGAGCATTTTGTTTCATATTGATCATTAATTTCCAAAACTGTACAATGGTCAAAGGGAATTTGACGTAACAGCAGAAATGGAATCCCAGCCTGTTTTTCTCCGGGGCTGAATGCCGGCCGTTTTTCACTGTGTGGGTTTAGGAAATCCTTATTCACTGCAAACAGAAGGCCTTGCTTCACACAACAGGCTTTCAGAGTTCCCACTGCCTATCCATCACTGACTCCTTTTGTACGGAGGCCAGCGATACAATCCTGTCTCTGCATTCTTGCCAGCTGTAACACAGCGCAGATTTCATGCGAGGACGTCTTGTTCCACCTCAAGACGCCCATCACTGTGAGGAACTTTTTCCATTGCTGGAAGGATTAGAGGGGAGGATAAATGAGCCCATTGCGCCTCCAGTAAACATGCAGATATCACACGTCCGAAAGGGTTAAAGGTTGCAGCATTCAATATGACTTCTCACTACTAAAGCTATCACTGGGCCCATGGTCCCAAAAAAAGTGCTCAGGGCTTATCAGTGGTGTATATATAAGAACAATACACTACAATGGGGGGGTGCACGTAAGCCTGATACTTTGCATGCTCTGATTGTATTACATTACCTGGGAATTGCAGAAAGATCCCTATTTTGCACCTATATCCAAGGGTAACTCATAGTGCTTAGGAAGGAAAAAGAGAGTGCCATGTTAGCCTAAAATAAATGACCTGTTTTAGGGTGCAAAATCCTCCGATGGGCAATTTTGTAAGCAGGTATCTCCCCCAGATGACTTCATAAAAACATAAATCTTGATTCCCAGTTCCTGTAAATGATTGTTTTTCTGATCTGACTGTGCCTAAATCTAAATCCTTATGCTTTTTCAAATGATCTGGAGCCACTGTACCCTCTAATCTAAGCTGTGCAATATGCGCACACAACATAACATAGCATGCACAAGAAATCCTGATAATTATTTGCATTATGCTGACTCGTGCACAAATGGCTTTTCACTAAAGCATACACCCAACCTCCCCTCCCTCCCTTCTGTGTTACCCTACCACCCTTCCTATCTCTCCTCCTCCCCCTTCTCCTCTCCCTCTCCCCCTCCCTGCACAATTGTTAAATTATGTTATTCCCTATAATTGTACATATTGTATATACCTGCAAACTTTGCCTACAATAATTTATTAACCTAACTTTTTTCTTCTGTCACTTTCCCCCCTCCTTGTTTCCTCTTTTACCCTTTTGTAAATATGTTATTTTAATTTTAGTTTAAATCTTTATTTCCCCTACCTTTCCTTTACTCTCTAGTTATAATGTTTCAATATGTTTCAATTGTATAATGTTAAACATGTTCGATGTAAAGCGCCACCACAGGCACTAGTTTCATGTTACGCTGTGAACCGATGTGATATCATTGATGAATGTCGGTATATAAAACTTTTAAATAAATAAATAAAATAAATAAAAAATGTGAACTTAGTTTATAAAAAGTTGCACAGAAGAAAGGTTTTGTGCACGTAAGCCTTTCAAAAATTAGAGGGAACAACATTGTCTGGGACCAAGTATCAAGCTTGTCCACATTATTATGTGTGACTTTTATGAGGGGCGGAGCTGCTTTAATTAACAAAGGGTGGGCACAAGGCTTGGAGATTAAACTGTTTTCTGGCTTTATAAAGAAAAGAAAAAAAAATGTTGCTGGCCTCTGTGTTTTAGAAAGGGACTGGTTATAGCAACTGAAAGGCTTTAGGCCAGTGATTTCCCGCTAATCTGTGAGCACATTTTGAAGTATAATCTCTGTTCCACAGAAGAATTGAAATGCTCCAAGTGAATTTCTGTGTGTGTGTGTGTGTGTGTATGTATATATATATATATATATCTGTATATACACACGTGATGTGGTGAGAGCAGGAGGATGCGGTTCTGCTTGCTTCCTGGCCTTTCCTTCCTTTCTTGTTGTTTTATTTAAAAACATCCTTTTTTGAGGAGCGATTATAGAATTATTTTTTTTTAAACTTTTTTCTTACCTTCTCGTGTGGGTAGTTGATTTTGGTGTCTTGGGATGACTAACTAGAACACTGCAGAAAGACAAAGTCAAGGCGAACAAGACTAAGATGGCTGTGGCCCCATTGTCTCCAGGGAAAAATTAGCTGGTGATGGAAGTTGCTGAAGCCATAACACTTGCTTTAGACAATAAACTTGAGAAGGTTTACTTTAAAAAAATGAAGAAACCCACAGTCACATTGTGGCGATAGCAAGGGAATTAAGAGAGGTAGCGCTGAGAATCTCTTGTGCTGACAACCACATATATGCTTTGGAGTCTAAGGTTGCCACTTTGAAGACAGTGATGAGCAAATATGATGAGAAAATTGTCTTATTTTAGGTGCAAAATTTAATATTTTCTTCTCTTACGGAGAAATAATTTGCGGTTTTTATGTCTGCCAGAATTTGTTATGGATCTTCAGCTCCCTTCTATCTTGGAGTCATGATTGGTGAGTGCGTTCTAATTAGATTCCTCGCATGTGTTGAGGGTGGAATGGACCTAGGCTAACATTCCAAAGATAACAATCGTCCTCGAGTTGCAATAGTGAAAATATTACATTTTGCATATAAAACACACATAATGAGAGCCTATAGAAAGAAAGGAGGACTATAATATAAGGGGCAAAAAGTATGGGTATTCCAAGATTATTCATCGTTGGTGGTGGCCAAATACAAGACTTCTTCCCTGCATGTTTGCAATTAAGCAACTGAATATTAGATACAGGCTTCAATTTCCAGAACGCTTATGAGCGCTACATGATGGGAAACCATTGGTTTTCAAAGCTGCAGGTGCGGCGCTCACCTTTCTTTGGAATATAGGCCAGGGCTGAAGTGAGTGACCAAAATGACGTGGGAACATGCACAATTGACAATGGTTTTTATTCCTATGTGGCCTCGGATTAATTGCCATGTGATTTTGTTTTGTTTGTTTGTTTGTTTGTTTTTTGCAATATCCCTCATTTTTTTTTCTCCTTTTAGTTTTCTGTTTGTATGTTGGTACAAGAACTTACTCTGAAGAAGATTTTCAGAAGCTCAATTTGTGCTTCAGAAATTTTTCTTTTGGATTGCTACCTGTGAAGCTATTTTGGTGTTTTAAAATGCTTTTTCAGTTCTGGACTGACAGTGCGCTCTTATCTTTCCCTTGGGGCCTGTTGGGTCCTTAGCTTGTACAATTTGAGTTTTTTTCTTTTACCTTGAGCTGGAGTACTGTACTTTCAAAAGGAGGGTACCTATAATACAGCCACACCTTGAGTACTGTATACAGTTCTAGTCACTGCATCTCAAAAAAGATATAATTGCACTAGAGAAGGAACAAAGAAGTTCTGACCAAAATGATAAAGGGGATGGAACAGCTTCCCTATGAGGGAAAGGCTAAAGAGGTTAGGACTGTTCAGCTTGGAGAAGAGACGGCTGAGGGGGGATATGATAGAGGTCTTTAAAATCATGAGAGGTCTAGAACAGGTAGATATGAATCAGTTATTTACACTTTCAGATAACAGAAGGACTAGGGGGCACTCCATGAAGTTAGCAAGTAGCACATTTAAGAGAAAATTATTTTTCACTCAATGCATAATTAAGCTCTGGAATTTGTTGCCAGAGGATGTGGTTAGTTCAGTTAGTATAGTTGGGTTCAAAAAAGGTTTGGATAAGTTCTTGGAGGAGAAGTCCATTAACTGCTATTAATCAAGTTGACTTAGGGAATGGCCTCTGCTATTCCTGGCATCAGTAGCATGGGATCTTCTTGGTGTTTGGGTAATTTCCAGGTTCTTGTGGCCTGGTTTGGCCACTATTGGAAACAGGATGCTGGGCTTGATGGACCCTTGGTCTGACCCAGCATGGCAATTTCTTATGTTCTTATGTTCAATGTCAGCTTGTGGAGACTTATTTTGATGTGAATCTATTTTCTACAGTTATTTTTTCCTTCTGGAGATCTTACCGACAGTAGATGTTCTACATCTTATGAATTTCCCCAGACTGTTTTGGAATCCTGGTCGAGATGCCATAAAATTTTGGATCTTTTTACTTTATTTTTTTAAATGAGAGCATCCGTGGTTGGCTGATTTGCACAAACAGGACTCTTGTGAGTGCTTTAAATGCAAAGATATATCAATGGAAGTTTATATTTCTTTTCTCTTTCTTCCCATGGAGGTCTTTTTGAATCAATGCTAGGGAGAGGAGGGCCTTCCATCTTTTGTGATTACACCTGTAGTTGGGTAAGATGGTGGTTGCTGATAATGGGCTTATTTGGAGGGGGAGATTTAGGAGTGAGTGGGGGGGGATAAAGGGAGGGGATTGTGGTCTCTGCGTGAGAAGCGGTGTTTATGTATAAGTCTTGGAGGGTATTCTCTTGTTTTTAATGTTCCATTTTGAGTGCTGTGGTATAGGCTGGGAGGCCACAGTGCTAACTTCCAGAGATAAGTTCTGGGTTAATATGATTCTGCTTTATAATTCTGCTTTATCACATGGAATGTATCAGGGACTGGGCCAGTGATTAAAAAGTATAAGGTTTTACATGCTCTGCAAAGGCATAAAGCTTAAATAGCTATGATTCAGAAAACTAAATTGGACTCAGTGGAACATAAGAAGCTTAAACACCAGTGGGTAGGACATGTTTCATGCTTCATCAGGATCAAAGAGTGTGGAAATTGCTATTTTGACAGGAAAACCTCTCTCTTTTATGGCCTCCATAACTGTGCAAGACCCATTGTTTTTTGCAACGTGGTACGCTCCAAATATTAATTTTCATCTCTTTTTTACATTTGTTGCTTGATTATTCACAGAGTTCCCTGCTTGTGGGAAGGGATATCAACTTGTTCATGACACTTCAAGTCCATAAAGTGGAGACAGAAACAACTAATGATGCACAAGTTCCACCTGCACTTCCTAAAAACTTTTAAAATATTTATGTGTAAGGCAACTGATTAGACAGGAATTCTAAACTGTATTTACCAATCAAATATTTAAATATATAATGGACCTTCATATACTGTGCTAATTACATTGTAAAGCTCATTGATCAACTGTATTGCTACAATGCCCACTTGCATATAATTATTGGTCCTATGTTCCTTGTATGTTTCCTTTATATATCTTTTATGTGAATAAAATCATTTAGCTTTGCTTTCAGTGTCCAAGCTGTTACTTGCATATCCTCATCATAGTATGGGAACGCTGGATGCTATTGGTTGATCATTGCTGGAATTCATTTGAATAATGTAAAGATCAAAAAAGCATCCTACAAGGTTTCTGCTTTGGAAGTAATCCTTCCTTTTTCAGGGGTTAGTTATTTATTTATTTATACAACTTTATATACCGACTTTCAAGTACATGTCAAGCCGGTTTACAATTATCGAAATTGCAGTAGCAAAATCAGACTAATAATAAATTGTTATAAAACTTATCTAAGTTTACATTCATTCAATAATAAAATAAAATTATACTTAAAAATTTAAACAATAAAAACACTAAATCAATCTCATCAATAAAATAATTCTCAAATTAATAAAAATAAAAACCTCTAATACCACCAGAACAATTACCCCACCCTCTCGAATCCCTATTCCTCCCGCCAAGAAAAGGGTAAAAAACCTCACTTCCTCACATTGCCTGCTTAGGTCAATTAATATGACTAAAAGCCTGCTGAAATAGCCAGGTCTTAATCTGCTTCTTGAAATTAGGAAAGTTGTCCTCTAGGCGAATATCAGCTGGGAGAGTATTCCACAACTTGGGACCTGCCAGGGAGAGAGACCTCTCTCTGACTGATCCCAAGCGCACCAGTTTGGGAGATGGAATTGTTAATAATGCTTGTCCTGCTGATCTCAAATTCCTAGATGGTACATGCAGACGTAAGGAGGCATTCAGCCAATCAGAATTGGGACTGTAAATAGCTTTGTGGATGAATCTGCTCAAAACATTCCCCAAATAAAGGGCATCCTTCAATATCCCAGTACTTCATATGACACCACTCAAACATACGGTAATCCATGGTGGCATTTTAATCTA
This sequence comes from Rhinatrema bivittatum, assembly GCF_901001135.1. Classification (NCBI taxonomy): domain Eukaryota; kingdom Metazoa; phylum Chordata; class Amphibia; order Gymnophiona; family Rhinatrematidae; genus Rhinatrema; species Rhinatrema bivittatum. The sequence goes on along the minus strand of NC_042617.1, from coordinate 260,108,120 downwards.
TCTTTAAAGTCTTGGCCCTGGCCTTTAAAACCTTCAAGGGCCCGGCCCTACCATGTCTGGTCAATCGACTCTCCCTGTATATAGTGGCTCGCCCAGCATGCAAACTACTGAACACTCGCCTAATAGTGCCTGCCCCCAAGGAAATGCTGCTCATAAGCAGGAGATGTACCTTTGTTGGCTTAGTCCCAATATTTTGGAACTCCCTGCCACTGGATCTCAGGAGATTCATATTCAGAAGCATTATCTGGATAACTCAGAAATTATCTGGCTTAATGAATATTTGGTTACTTATCTGGCTAAATTCTAGTCAGATAACTTTTTATCAAGTCAAAATTTGGCCAGATAAGTCAGGGGCATTCTAGAAGTGTAACTGGGAAGAGCTGGTTTAGCTGGATAAATTATCTGGCTAACTCCAATATTCAGTTAGCCAATAACTCAAGATAGCGCGATACATTTAGCCATGCCACTGAATATATAGGCTAAGTTAACCAGATAAGATTTATCTGGCTAACTAGCTGAGCCACACAGTGGCTGAATATGTTTTTCAGATCTTTTGACCTAACAGGATAAAACTGAAAACTTGGCTATTTGCTGAGGTCTTTGGCCTATAGCGAAGGTCTTGTGCTTCTCACTTGTCTCGACCCAGACCTTCTGCTCTCTCTTGCCTAATTGACTGCTTGCCCCTGTCCCCAGTGTTTCTCAGATGGCGCTTATCGGATGGCGATCTGCAAATGGTACTTCTCAATGGCTTGCCTTGTACACAACACATGACACCACGAACTTGGAGATTATTATTATTTGGGGTTTTTTTACTTTTTATTTATGCATTTCTGAAAATTTACTTCAAACAAATACAAATGAGATTAAATATTATCTCAAGTTTTATTTGCCTGTATTTGCTGATTTTTATATTGTTTTATGATGATGCTCTGTACTGCTCTGATCAGTTTTCTGCATGTGTGGTATAAAAATGCGTATTAATAAATAAATAAACATAAATAAAATATCATAATCTGCAGGAACCACAATACAACAATTATTCCAAAAAGTAAAGAAAAGCTTATATTTTAGTCAAGAAAATGTAAGAATCAAGATGGATCCTTTTTGAAAAAAATTTACAGGGGGATTTTAAATTCCTGGCGCGTGCAAATCCAGGCAGATTCGCGAGTGGTCTGGCCAAGCCCGTGCCAACTGCATTTTCTAAACAGCCTGGCCACACGTGTAACTGTCAGTACACGCGGAAGAGCTGGGGCTAGAAAAGGGCCGGGACAGGGTCTGGGCAGGCTGGGGGCCGGCCAGGACAGCGCCATTAGGCTCTGTCCTGGGGAAGCGTGCCGGCAGCTGGCCAACGTGCGGAACTTACTACTGCTCCGAAGGAGCAGTAGTAAGTTCCGAAGGAGCAGGTAAGTTCTTCAACAAAAAAAATGAGAATAGATAGGTAGGGTTTAGGGGTTGGAGAGGAGAGGGGAGAAGGGTAGGTAGGGGGTTAGGAGCGGACAGGGAGGGAACTGGGGATGTCCCGATTGCATTGCCACATGCTTTTTAAAGAAAATCCTCCCCTTACATGCCACCCACGAACACATGAGTGCGCTGAAATAAAATCGGGCACGCATGTGCACGCAGGTATCAGATTTTGAAACATGTGTGCGTTGGCACGCTCATGTTATAAAATCAGCACATCTTTTAAAATCTACTCCATATTGCTTCTGGAACATTCTTTTTTAAAAAGAAAAAAAGAAACATGTTTGAAATTAATAAATGATTAAATAGGTAGGATACACATAAATAAAAATAGGAGGTTTTTCTGACTGATGATTTTGCCCTCTACCAAATCTGTAATTCATTACAAATATGGCCTCTGAAGTCTTTTCCTCCTACACAAAAAAAGCTTGGTATAATTGATATGATTTAGATGTTAGGGTGTAGCTCCCATAGTTTCTCTAAGGTCATTGACGTGGGAATTGATGAGGTGATCTTATCTGACCATGCCCCTATCTGGCTGAAATTGACTCATTCGTCCTCTCCATCGCCTACTTTGACTTGGAAGTATCCCTATTATCTGGCGGAGGACGCTGCATTTCAGCAACATTTGAAAGATAAGTGGGCCGCCTTTGAGGCCTCTAATGCCCAACACATGGATAACCCCATTCTTTTTTGGAATACCGCTAAAGCGGTTTTATGGGGTGAGATCATCTCATACGTAGCCCACAGGAAAAGGACCTTGGACAAACAAATCCTCCGGTTAACGACACAAATGCATAAGGCTAGGCGGGAGCTCATTAGGAGGCCTTCCAGAGAGAGTAGGGAACAATATCTCGCATTGCAGACCTCCATCAATACATTGCTTCACCAATGCGCAAAAAAAGGTCTTCTTTATTATCAATTTAAACTGTTCCAGCATGGCCAGAAGTCTGGTAAACTGATGGTTAACCTTGTTCGGTCAGCAAGTGGGCCGCGTCATGTGACAGCTCTGCGTACTGCGCAAAAGAAGCTAGTGACGGATACTGATGGTATTAGAAGGTCCTTCCACGAGTACTACTCTAAGTTATACCAATCGGAGGGATGGGATAGTACCAAATGGGAAGCATTTGGAGAGTTATATCATCTCCCTTCCTTGTCACTGGAATTTAGTCGTTATCTTAACGAACCAATTTCGGGGGAAGAAGTCTCTCGAGTCATACAGAATATGCGTAAACTAAAAGCCCCTGGGCCTGACGGCTATAGCGCAGATTTTTACATGTGCCTCATCGACCCCTTGACGAGATTGCTACCGCACGTTTACTCCACTTTGATTGACCAGGGCTCCTTCCCGGCACATGGCAATCGGGCTTATGTTACCTTAATTCCCAAACCGGGTAAAGACCCCTTACTCCCGGAGTCTTATCGCCCCATCTCCCTGCTGAATGTCGATCACAAGATATTAGCCAAAGTACTGGCAGATCGGTTGGGGAACGTGCTGCCCTATTTGATTCAGCCAGGTCAAGTGGGGTTTGTCAAACGGCGGTACGCCCTTAGGAACATTAGGCAGGTAGTAACTGCAATGGCCTTATGTGTGAGAGTGGAAGAACCCTATTTGGTGATTAGTCTGGATGCTGAAAAAGCCTTCGACAGGGTGGAGTGGGGCTTTATGTATCAGATGCTTCGGTCCATGGGGTTTAGCAGCTTATTCTACCAAGCGGTGGAGCTTTTATATACTTCCCCGGTTAATGGGGAAGTATATAAACATATACAGGTTAATGGGGGGCTGACGGAGCCATTTTTGGTGGGGAGAGGTACCAGGCAGGGCTGTCCACTCTCGCCCTTACTTTTCCTCCTCACGCTCGAACCCTTTTTGTTGGCCATTCAAGCTCATTCTGGGGTGCGGGGCATACAACTTCGGGAGGGGAGGCAGACGGAATTGTTTAAATATACTGCATTTGCTGACGATGTTATGTTATTCCTCACTTCCCCCCAATGCTCTCTTCAGAATTTAATGTGTATATACCATCAGTATTCTGCACTTTCGGGTATGCGCATTAATTGGACTAAATCGGAGGCGTTGACTTTCCCAGATGCTCTCAAGGAGCGTTGGGGATCCTCGTTTCCCCTTCAGTGGGCCCGGGGTTCTTTAAAGTACTTGGGAATTCGTCTTGCCACTCGTCTACAAGATATTTACTCTCTCAATGTCCAGCCCCTTTTAAAATCGACTCAGGAGATGCTCGCCATGTGGCGCAATTTGCCTCTCACATTATGTGGTAGAATTGCATTATTTAAGATGGTGATCTTGCCCAAGTGGCTTTACCTATTGCAGAATTACCCGTTAGTTCTTTTAGCCCGGGATATGTTCAAATTGGATAAGTTACTGCGCTGCTTTATTTGGAAAGGGGGGAAAGCCCGCATCCCTCTGCGTATGCTGCAACTGCCTTGGTCAGCGGGTGGTATGGGGCTCCCTAATTTTAGTAATTATGGATGGACTGCGAATTTACGTATCATTCGAGGCTGGATACTGGGGAAATCACCCTTCGTTAATATATTAGCTGAACAAACCTTTACGGGCCCACTAGCATTGAGTTATGTTCTTATGGGGGGCCATGATAAGATACCCTCTCTGATTTATTTATTTATTTATTTATTTATTTATTTAAAAGTATTTCTATACCGTCTTCTGGGTAATCCCCTGGTGAAGCCTCTGCGACGCACATGGTGGCATCTTACTAAGAGGCTAAAAATTCCCCGACAATGTGCTTATCTCTTGCCTGTAAAGGGTAACCCTGACTTTACCCCAGGGTCCACTACCACCTACTTTGACACCTGGCACTCCAAAGGGGTAACATATCTGGGCCATGTCTTGGACGGGTCGGGGACCTATATGTCCTTTGAGGACTTACGTGACTTATTTGGGATACCGGGCACGCATTGTTTTGGCTATTTACAATTAGGTCACTATATCAGAACGCTGGGGACTCCGGAGCAGCGTTTGACGACTTTTAAGGCCCTGGATGGGTTTCTTCAGCTTGACTCCCTCACGGAGCCGTCCCTTTCTCAATATTACCGGGCGTTGAGCCGGCTTACCCCAGTGGACACCTATGAGGTGACTGTGGACCGCTGGAATAGGGATGACGGTATTCAGGTCACGACACGTATTCTCGCAGCCAGTGTGAGGGGGGTGATGCCGGTTACGGGGAATATGTATTTCCGTGAGATGCACCTAAAATTTTTACGCAGGGTCTATATCTCCCCCCACATCGCGCACAAGGCTGGGCTGGTTGAATCGGCCCAATGTCCGCGCTGTGGCATGGGAAAGGGGACGTTGGCTCATGTATTTTGGACATGTAACCTAACTCAACGCTATTGGCAACAAATAACTGCTTACTTAATGAAATTGGTAGGGGTGAGTCTATCCCTTTCCCCGTATTTATGGTTATTCCACTGTATCACATATGTCTTGTTACCTATGCCCGGACTTCGTATTTTGGTAAAAAAGGCAGGGCTCGTTGGAAAGAAAGTCGTCTTACTCAACTGGAGGGAACCACAAGGGCCATCCTTTTGGACTTGGAGAATACACTTCCATCGTTTGATGCAATTCGACCATCTAGCTTCCCGGACCTCACCAAGACACAGAAAACTCTTTCTTCAGACATGGGAAGTTTATATACAACATCTACCCTCTAGAGCCCACAGTTTGGTCCTCAACACCTGACTTTAATGGATCTGGCCACCACTGGACTTCAGTTTTCTTTGTTCCACTGATCTCTGAGTTGGGGGGGGGGGGGAGGGAAGGGAGGTGGGGGGTTGGAAGGGGGCTGTCCACCTTGGTAAGCTGGGGAGTCCCGAGTAACGGGTAGAAGAGGAGGGACTCTAGCAGCCCAGGGGGGGGCAGTGATGGTTACTATACTGTGATAAAAAGGTGATGACCATGGTTCATAGTTTGTTTGGATATGCACAGCGGGGACCTCGTTTTGTACCGCTACTTGTTGTAAATTCGATGCATATGCTGTTTATTGTGATTATTTCTGGTTCACCCAATAAAAACATATTGAACATAGATGTTAGGGTGTGATTGTTTCAGATTTTGTTGAGTTAAATATTGCATCCTTTGCCTCGGGCATATTGAGTTTCACTTAATATAACATTTACATGGAAATTTTAGTACAAACAGAGCACATAATTGAAGTACTCTAGGTCTCAATAAGAGAAACCAGTTGGTACACCCATCGGCCGCAGACGGCTGCGACCTCTCATGATCACCTCTTTTTTCCCCACACCGTCAATCCTAGGATGAATGGCGGCCTCCGCCAATCACCGCCAACCTCTCCGGCGATCCCGGGATGGCATGGGCGCTGCCAACCGCCATCTTGTTTCCGGAATCACCTAAGACATGTGTGCACAAGGGCCTCCTTTCTACATGTCATGGTGGAAACCTCGGGGGCATCCCCTCCGAATGACGTCAACTCACTGCTGTACTTAAGCTGACCGGCTCTGTGCTTCTACGAGTTAGCAAGGAGTCCTCTCGTTGCTGAATCCGCTCCATTCTTGGATCTCCAGTTCCAGTGTCTCCTCTTGGTATTCGAATGCTCTGGGTACCCGAACCACGGGGGCCCTTCTGCGTTCCTGGCTTATCTGCTCCTTGGAGGGCCTTCCTGCCTTGGACTACTCCTGACCCGCTTCCCGGGCCTCTTTCCTGGAGCTCCTCTTGTGAGTACCTTCTTCAGTCTTCTACGATACCAGCCTTACTGAAGTTCCCTATGGTGTATCCCGTGCCTCAGGCCACTACCGTTCCTCTTCAGTACTTATTGTTCCAGCATATCCTGAGCTGCAGGGTATTGTCGCATCTGCTACAAGATTCACATCCGGGTTCCTGCACCTCAGACTACATCAACATCTTCACCTTCAGTACAGTCATCCTCAGCGTACCTCGCGTTGTGGGCCACTACCAGATCTGCACTTCTGAGGTAATCTCCACCCATCTGAAGGAATCTCCTGGTGTACCCTGCGCTGCGGGCCACTACCGGATCTTCACATCAGCGGTATCACCCTGGGTATACCCTACTGCTCAAGAACTGTGTTTATTTGCATTCCCCACTCCGCGGGCCATGCCTTGTCTTTCTTCTTAATAAAGTCTCTATCACAGCTGTGTCCTACATCGCTGAGACCATGCCCACCAATGGTGAGGCTCACAGGGCTCCTCTCTGTGGGCGGAGACATCTCTCACCTCGGTCCGGGGTTCATATTCTTACAAAACCATAACACCAATTGTGCCTTTTCTGTGTACTTTTAACTGCATCAAGAAAGACTGATTTTTAAATTCATAAGCAGTTCCTCACGTTGCTTGAAGAAAAGTCTCAAAATCCACTCCCTATCAGATTCCAAAACCAAAGACAGAATCAAGGTTGCTGGAGTAATTTTCTCATCTGATGACTCTATCATCCGATATTAGTGAAAACTCAGGTTGTTGCCTTCAGCTTTACATTTAATGTATGGAGGTGAATAGTATGCCTTTATAACTTGGGGGTATCATGTGAGCTGGAGCGGATTGGCCTATCAGGGTTTCAGGCAGGCCCCGGTGGGTCTGTCAGGCTAGTCACGTGGTTGCGGGGCTAACTTGTGCAGACTTCCTGCAGTCAGCGGATCATTAGTACTGGGCATGTTTCCTGAGTCCCAGCCACAGCTTCTGCTTATCTGTTTTTTGTTTTTTTTTGTAATTAACAATTTTTGTTATAGGTAACAGTATGAACTGTTACAACAATGGATGTAGACAAATATCAAGTTTCCATACAATATTTCCCAAACCACCCCCTGTCATATGCCCACTACATGATACATAGCGAATACAGAAAGAAAATCTCAAACATTAATGCCCATTGTTCACCCAATTGACATAAACCAGCATATAAATCACCAAGAAAAAAAAAATTGAAAATAAAAAGAAGAAGAAAAAAGAAAAAACCCATTCCAGAAGGGTAACACCTCTACAAAATCAGAAATCAATACCCTGGTATAAAAAGCAAGGAAGTAGCCAGAGAGTGGAAAAAACACCTAAAAACTCAGCTGAATTTTGTGCTGTAAGCCATAGAACAAATGGATCCCAAATAGCCTGAAAAGATGACAAGTGGTAATGGCATATAGCGGTTAGATGTGCTAAATGATAGTTTGAGTATAAGCGATGAATTACCATCAGAACTGATCATATAGCTTTGCTATCAGCTGCAAGAAAAATGGGTCAAAATGCATTCTCCCCAACTTCCTGAATAAAAATGGCCAATGTACTAAGTCAAATAGGGGTGTGCATTAATTTCCTACGTATTGGTAATCCACAACGTATAGGGCCATATTCTTTGTATTTGTGGGGAAGCAAAACGTATCGCGATTCCCCATGAATACAATGAATCTTCACCGAATTATTCGGCCATCTAAAGGAGCCAATTTAAACAAACCCCCCACCCTCCTGACCCCCCCAAGACTTACCAATGGCCGGCCATCCATTGCTCCTACCATGTGACAGGGGCCAACCAATGGCACCAGTAGCCCCTGTGTCATAGTAAGGTCAAAGGCTATTGGCGCCATTTTGAATACCGGCAGCCAAGGGCGTGAATGCAGGAGATGGCTCCCGGACCCCCCGCTGGACCACCAGGGAGTTTTGGTAAGTCTTGGGGGGGTCAGGAGGGTGGGGGGTTGTACTTAATTCAATTTTAGCTGGGAAATGAATAGGAATTAATGCATGAATGTATTGGGGGCCCCCCCTTGCCGAATGCAACATATCTGCCCCCCAACAAATCCTGAGTGCAACGTATAGCATCCGTCTGCACATCCCTAAAGTCAAATGCTTTTTCAGCATCAACTGAGAGCAATACAGAGGGGATTCATTCTTTACAAACCTCCCATATCAAGTCAACAATCTTGTGTCCGTTATCGGCAGCCATGCATTTGGGTATAAAGCCCTCTTGATCAGAGTGCACCAAGGATGGCAAAAATGCATTTAGTCATTCAGCAAGAGCTCTGGCTAAGATCTTCAAGTCCAAATTAATCAAAGATATTGGTCTATAGAAACCACAAAGAGAAAGATCCCTGCCAGGTTCTGCAATTTCTGAAATACCAGCAGTATTAGAATGCAAAGTAAAAGATCCCCCCTCTCTAATATAGTTTAACATATCTGTTAAAAGGGCTACTAAAGTATGAGAGAACTTTTTATAATAGTCACTGGAAAACCTATTATAAAGTCTTACCAGGCTTTAACATTCTGATAATATGTAAAAATTCAGGGGCACTGATGGGCCTATCCAAGAATTGCTGTTGTTCTACTGTAAGGGAGGGGAGAAACACTGATGAAAGATAATCAACAAATTGCAGGTCATCTATGATAGTATCAGAACGATAAAGAGATGCAAAAAACTTCGAGAAGCAATCTTGTATAGCCAAAGATGCTGTTGCCAACTTCCCTTGTGAATTTTTAATTTTAGCTACATAACCTTGAGCAGTGAAAGCTTTCTACCATCTGGCCAGGTATCGACCAGTCTTGTTACTTCTCTCATAATAGGTTTGTCTAATTAAGTCAAGCCGATGGGACAACATTTCATCACCAAGGGAATGTAATGCAGACCTAGCCAAAGAAAGTCACTTAAAGACAGCCATGGACTGGGCCTTCATGTGTAAACTGGAAAGATGAGAGATTTTATCAAGGAGTACAGTCTGCTCTTTTTCTTTCTTGCGAAAGGTTGCATGAGAAATAAGAAGTCCCCTCACCACTGCCTTAGAGCAGTCCCATACTCTACCCACAGAGAAAGAAGGAGAAGAGTTGTCTTGAAAGTAGACTTGCAATTGGTCACCTAAGGATGTAGAAAAGGAGTCATCTTTCAATAGGCTTTCATTTAAACGCCAAAAGCTGAGACCCCAATCAGCATCCTGAAAATGTACTTCCAACCATAGAGGGGCATGATCTGTCCAGGTAATGTTTTCAATTCCCACCCCTACCACTCAAGTCTGCAAGGCTCTATCAATAAGGAAATAAGACTGGAGTATGACCCATGAGGGGAAGAATAAAAAGTGTTCATTTGAGAGATGTGATAGTGTTGCCTCCCAATGTCTAGTTTAGGATTTCTAGTAAAATTGAAATCCCCGCTCAGAATTAGAAAACTCTCTACATTATCTAGCAGTATTTTATCTAAAGTGTGTAGAAAGGAACAGTGAGTAGCGTTGGGAGCATATTATGTATACCTCTGCATCCACCCGCAATTTTACCAAACAACATTGACCTTGAGGATCAGCAAATTGAAATAGTATCTCAAGGACAAAGTGGGCAGAAATTAGAATGCCCACCCCCAGCATACTGAGCCTCTTTAGAGCTGGCAGTCAAAATTTTATGTGGATAATCAGGGCGAGACAATAAGTGTTCGTGCCTTTTCCGGAGATGTGTTTCCTGGAGTAAAGCTATACAGGCCTTCTGATAAGTTAAGTCTCAAGACAATAAGTACCACTTCCAATATGTGTTAAGACCCTTCACATTCAAAGAAATTATCTTGGTCGCCGTAGAAAAATATAGAAAAGCTAATGCTTTAAAATTGCATAGGGAGAATAAGGCACAATAAACATCAAACCAATTCTGTAAGGTACTGGTAACTACATAATAGGACATATGACAGTTCCCCTCATAATACCCAAAATCCACAAAATGATTTGCCCCACCAATCCAGCGAATCCTTTCACTCTCAGGGGACTGAGACATCGAACCATGATAGGCTCCCAATCTCTCTCGGCATCATGTATAATAAAAAACTGAAAATGTCCTTTACAGAAAAGGAAAAGTGGATTATCACTAGAGGCTAAAGGCACAAGAAGAACCAGCCATCAATAAATGACAAAGAAAGAAAAATAAAGCCATCAGAAGACAATATGCATAAAGCAGATAGCTCAAAACACCAAGAATCCATCAACCCTGGTCAGACAAAGTTGATCAAGAGTCCTCGGAGTGCTGAAGTAATTGCCTGCCCCCCTTCCATGTGCGATGCCAGTGGGGATGTAGATAGTAGATATGCCTTAGCGCGTTAGGTGCTATCTTGGGTAGTGCAAATTTAATAGGCATATTCACTTTTTGAAAAGCCTCCATGGCTTCAGTCAGTGATTTTATCTGGAAGGTAGAACCTTTGAGCATGAACTGCAGTTCAAAGGGAACATAAGAACATAAGAAATTGCCATGCTGGGTCAGACCAAGGGTCCATCAAGCCCAGCATCCTGTTTCCAACAGAGGCCAATCCAGGCCATAAGAACCTGGCAAGTACCCAAACACTAAGAAGATCCCATGCTACTGATGCCAGTAACAGCAGAGGCCATTCCCTAAGTCAACTTGATTAATAGCCGTTAATGGACTTCTCCTCCAAGAACTTATCCAAACCTTTTTTAAACCCAGCTACACTAACTGCACTAACCAACTGGAAAAGTCCAATGGTAGTAGATATCCTCGGCCTGCAAAGAAGATGTCACTTCTCGGAGTTCAAACCTTTTTCACAATGTTGACGGCCCCAAATCATTAAAGATAGTATGAGAGTTTCTCTCCCAAATCCATTTGTTCTATTTCCTTGCCTTTTCAAAAATTTGCGGCTTTTGTACATAGCTGTGTTGGCATAAAACAAGGTCTCTGGGACGATTATCCAAACGAGGTCCCAAGACCCTGTGGGCCCACTCAATCTTAACAGGCGCCAGGGTACAGTCACTGTCAGCAGCACCAGCAGCAAGAGCTTGAAGGGATGAAGGTTCAGATTTTCTGTACAATGGCTCCAGCATCTGTGTAATCGGCGGTTTCTGGGACGCCCCAAATCCTCAAACTGCATCACCGCGAGCAATTTTCTAAGTCCTCCAGCTCATCAGTGAGAAGGGCAAAATTGGCTTGGAATCTTTGCTGTTGTGCTGTCACTTGTGAGAGCTGCACTATGACTCTCGACCTGGAGGTTGAGTTCATCTACTCTGGTCCCCAGAGCAGCGAAATCCTCAAGGACCTCTGAAATGGAGGCTAGCAGATCAGATTTATGTTGCTTTCGTCCCAAGAAGGCAAGTCGATAGGGCTGGCATGTGTTGGTGGGCCTGGCACAGGATCCTCAGAATCTTTACCACACGCATTCTCAGTGGCCTGTAGAACCAGCTCACTTGTTTCCCCCGAGAAGTGCAGATGCATGTTTGCTGAATAAAAAAAATGTTTTAAGTCAGCCGATTTCCTCTTAGTTGCCATCAGAAAAGTTTAATATGTATAATAGCGTGAGAAATATCCAAAAATCACTCAGAAAGCGATGATAAGTGAAGGCAGCCACTTTGGTCAACATCATGAGAGCGCCCCCCCCCCCCCCCCCCGCCTATCTATTTTTAAGCCCCAATTTAGCCCCAACAATTCCTTGTCACTCTGCTCCAGATTAGGGACAGTTTGAGGGAGTCTTTTGCTCCGCTGGGTCCCTCCTCCCTGTGGACCGAAGAGAAGGCTGCTACGTCTGTTGGGCCCACGCAGCAACTGAATTGCCTGAATCTGTCCAGCCAAAAAGAGAAGGCTGCAGTCTGCCTGGCCCCATGGCCAAAAAGAGAAGACCGCTGTCAGCCTGGCCATGCGGCTGAAGTGAAGAGGCCGCTGTCAGCCGGGCTACGTGGCTGAAGCAAAGAGGCCCCTGTCAGCTGGGCCGCGAGGAGGAAAATAGAAGGCCGCCATCTGCGGGGCAGCACAGCCGAAGAGAAGAGGCCCTGACAGCTGGGCCGCGCAGTGGAAAAGAGGCTGTTGTTGGGAACTGCACGACTTAAAAGACTCTTGCACCTATAAGGCTGCATGGCTGAAAGTTGCTTTTGCACTCGCGAGCTTTGTGACAAGAAGGCTGTTGTGTCAGTGGGGCCACACGGCTGAAGAAAGAAGGCTGATGCTAGTATTACCTAAACCCTCTATGTTCCTTGGACAGAGAGTGAGTATGTGTGAGAGTAAACAGAATGTAAGACAGCATGTGTATGTGTGTGAGCGAGATGTTGCACAACCCAAGGATCAGGCTTCTGTTATTGGTATGTTCCGGGGAGAGAGAGAGCAAGTATTTGTATGTATGTGTCTGTGTGTGAGTGTGTGAGAAAGAGAGACAGAGAGAGCATATATATGTGAGATGGAGCATATATGTATAGGTGAGAGAGCATATATGTGAGAAAAAAACATGTAAGAGAGCAAGTGGATGAACGTGTGTAGGAGCATGTGAGAAAATAGCATGTAAGACTGCATGTGTGTGTGAGAGAATCTGTGCAGGTCCGAGGAACCTTCTGTTTCTATGTTCTGGGGAGAGAGGGAGTGTGTATATGCATGAGAGAGAATATGTGTGTGCATGTATGTGTGTGAGAGAGCATATGTATATGTATGTGAGAGAACGAACGTGAGCGTGAGGATGTGTGAGTAAGCAAGTATGTATGTGTGTGTGTGTGTTGGAGAATATGAGTATGTGAGAGAGAGAAGAGAAAGTTGTACCACTCCCTCCCTGAATTAATCCATGACAATCTCAGGGTGACTAGAAATCAAAAGTTCCCAGGTATGGAGAGCAGAGGATTTTTTTAATCCTTATTAGTTTTAATAATTAGGAGTTATTTGATGTTTTCTGTTTTGAAATATTTTATTTATTTATTTGGTTTATATTCTGCTTTTAATGGTATTTGGGAATAATTTTTAAAAAATTAATTATTGGGTATTATTTTCATCAGCTGTTTTGAAATATTTATTCTTTCTATTATTATGGTTTTACTATTATGATTGATGGATTATATATCTTGATTTTATTGTTTGTTTAATGAGGAATAGTGATGTTTTTGTTTTTCCATTGTTGCACTGCATACGGAGTCTGTCTTGTTATGGATTCCAGTTGTTTTTGTCTGCATGTTTCTAGTTATACTTTGATTCTTTATTCTGTATTTGTCTCTTTATTCTGTATGTGTTCTGCATGTCTAACTGAGGCGAGATATTTTGTTAGCATGTAGTTTCTGTGAAGGGATGTATAACAACTTGGCTTGTTCTGTTTTCCTAATATCAGATGTATTGGTGTTTTAGGGCCTGGTGTAATATTTGAAGTGTTACTGTTTGAAGTGTTACTGTTTGAAGTGCTGGCAGCTAATGCTGTTTTTGGATGGGAGGTTTACTATATTGTAATTAAGTTTACTTAAAGCTTTCTGAGGGCCTCATGCTTTACAATAGTCCCAATAACATATGACTGCTGGTGTCTTTTTTGCAGAGTTTTCCGGTTGGTACCACAACTGTGCATGTAAGTAATACATGTTTTAATTGATATTTTTACCTTAGAACACTGAATATTCTTTTTCATGTAAAATCTGTTACTATAAATGCAGATTTTTTAAAATTATGTGTTGGAAGGATGGGACCAGTAGTGTGTGCAAGGCTGTAAGGTTCACCTATGATACCTAATACCCTTGTACCAGCCCTGGCTCCACAAGAGAAAACAGGATTCCATCTAGAGCTGTGCTGCTTTGGGTTAGTGGCTCTCCCCAGTCTCGGCCAGGGCTTAATTTTCTCTTTTTATAAGCCCAGGGAAAAGGAGGGGGGTCACTTTTGATTCTCTCTCCCCTGGAGTCAGAAGGTAAAGCAGAGCCTGGGGGAACCATAAAAGCAGCAGACTGTGTAGCATGCAGTCAATGGGAATACACTAGAGTGATGGGAGGGTTGCGGAGAAGTGGAAGCAAGCTACAGGCACAAGTCAGAAGGGGGTAAGCCAGGAGAAAGTGCCTATCCAGTATTGCGGAGGCTTCTGTCTGAGGTGACTGTACTGAGCTCTGAGAGAAGCAGCTGGCTCTGGAACCAGCAAGTCTCTTAGAGAATGAGATTGGGAATGAGTGGGGGCTGCTGCAGAATGGGGAAGGGCTGGCAGCAAGCAAGAAGTTTATACCATGATGCAGCAGTGCTGGACTGGGGGCACTGTGTGAGCACATAAGCAGCAGTACAACAGTAGCATGTCAGAGAGAGTGTGTGTGTCTGTGTCAGAGAGAGTGACAGAAAGATACACACACCCATATACACTTTGTCTGTGAGAGAGAGCATGTGTGTAGGTATCTTTGTCTCTGTCACAGACACGCACACTCTCAGTGTGTGGGTGTGTCTGTGTCTGAGAAAGAGTGTGTGTCTTTGTGGGTGTTAGTGTGTATGTGCAATAAAGTTTCTGCAATCTAAAAAATCTGTTTGTGACTTAGCGTGTCTGTGTCTGACACTGGCTAGCAGTGTCATTACTTGCAACTGGTTCAAGAGCCAGACCGAGACTCCAGAATATATCTCTATAAGAGAGATAAGCAGATGTGTAGGGGACCCAATCAGTTTGCATGGATGGAACAGGAGCTGCAGCTCTGCTCACCCATGGTCTAGAGAATGTGTTCAACTTCTTAGTTATTTAGGAAAGATTAAGTTTATTTTGGAGATATTTTGCCTCAATTCTGCTGGGTTCCAGGGTTGACTTAGTGTGCTTTTGGGGGGTGTTGATACATGGCTGCAGGGAAAGTGCAAGAGGGCATCAGATACCCCATGGGCCAGTTTTGAAAACATTTCCCGGGCCAATATTTTCCTGCAGTCCGACCCTAACACCCAGGATTCACAGAACAACACCTTTCCAATGAAAAGGAAGCAATGAACAGGTCCTAGAACACCAATACACCTCCTACTGGGAAAATAAACTGGACTGCTGTAGATTCCTGCTCAGAAATGACACATTAGCAAAATCCTTCACCTCTGTCACACCTGCAGAATATGGACAGACTCTCATCAAATACAGAATAAGGGGCCACAAATCAGAAATATACAAATGAAAATGGAAATGGAAACCACAAGAAGCCAGACTCTGCCTGCACCAGAGAAATAAAAGCAAATGCATTTCCTCCTATACTGTAAAGAATACAAAGAAGAGATGCACATTCCCAAAGCTGACATATTCCATTCACTAAACTGAAAATAAAATGCTTTTTTTCTACTTGGTCCTTACCTACTTTTTCTGCTTTCCTTTTGTTAATGTCCTAATTCCTTTTTCGGGATCTCCTGACCATTTTCTGTTTCTATTCTCTCCTTATGTGCCTGATGCTACCATTACAGGGGAGACCTGTAAGGCGCGGCTGATGCTGCCATGAGCTTGCTGGGCAGACTGGATGGAGCGTTTGGTCCTTTTCTGCCCTCATTTCTATGTGTCTGTGTTTCTATGTTTCTTCAGTTCTTTCCCTACATCTCTTTCTGAAATTGATTTTTTCCTTGTCATCTCATTTTTCTCCATTTCTTTCTTTCTCTGCCTCACAATGCCCTCAGAGGGGGTAATTTTCTAAAGGATTTGCACATTTAAAACTGGGTTTTACACATGTAAATGCACTTTATACATGTAAGTGGACTTTGAAAATTGCCACAATATATGCCGTTGAATTGTCCAGAGGTTGTACCTGTGTATGTGCACTTTAAGCGCATAAATGGCTTTTGAAAATTGCTACAATAGTATGTTACATTTACATGCATAACAGAGCAATTTTCAAAAGCCCATTTATGCACTTACATGTGTAAGACCTAGTGACAATTCAATGGCATATACTGTAGCATTTTTCAAAAGCCCATGTGTAAAGTGCATTTATTCATGCAAAACCTACTTTCAAATGTGTAAATCCTTTTTGAAAATTACCCTCATACTAGATTTCATCCTCCTTCTCCCCCTCTATTTCTTCCTATTCAGGGCTAGTTTTTTTGCTGCCCTGTGTGAAAAATTAGTGTGCTGCCCCCTCTCCCCACCCAATATATTCAGTGCCTGTCCCTAACAACCTTATCTATGAAAATGCAACACTGCACATATTACACCAGCCCTAGAATACCAATAAAATTCTTATTAGGAAACCAGGCTGCTATGGATCCCTACACAGAAATTACATGCCAGCAAAATACCTCACCTCGGTCACCTATGCAGAACACAGAGACCCTGACCAAATACGGAATAAAGAGACCAGAAAGTATAAACAGAAACTTGCTGAGATGAACTGTATTGCAACCCATAACAAGCCAGTCTCTATATGCAGAGCATAATGGAAAACCAGAAACATTATCATTCTTCATAAAACATTAAATAATAAAATCAAGAAATATAAAAAAGTCATATTCATAAAAAGAATATTTCAAACCAGTTAATGAACAGAATATCGAAAATTTCCCAAACACCAAAAAACATTAAAAAAAATCTGATGAATAAAAAAATCCATTTAAAAAAGGGTCTATTCCCCCCCCCCCCCACCCCCCCAAATATTTCAAAAGAGCAGAATCATCAAATTTCACCCAATAATTAAAACAAATAAGGATTTAAAAATCTGTTCTCCATATCTGGGATCTGATTTCCAGTCACCCTGAGATTGTCGTGGATTAGGG
The DNA here is from genome assembly GCF_901001135.1 of Rhinatrema bivittatum. Lineage (NCBI taxonomy): Eukaryota > Metazoa > Chordata > Amphibia > Gymnophiona > Rhinatrematidae > Rhinatrema > Rhinatrema bivittatum. The sequence goes on along the minus strand of NC_042617.1, from coordinate 260,091,265 downwards.
GAGGTAGGGCCACACAAATTTTATCTTCTCTCTCACACACATGCACAATAACACATTCATTCTCTTACACACTTCCTCTCTCTCCAACATACACAAGCTGCCTCTCCCTCACCCTCACAGATACTTTATGTGTGTGTGTGTGTGTGTGTGTGTGTGTGTGCGCCTGCCTGTGAAAGTCTGTATGTGTCACACAGGCACAAAATATACACAAACACACAAGCTCTAACACAGACACATTCACAGGCACATAGAATCTCTCACACAGACACACACATAGGGCCATATTTTAAAAAGGTTAAACGCATCGGGCCTATTGCCCTGGGACATGTGTAAATCCCAGGGCTTGCAAAAAGGGGCGGGGAGGGGGCAGGGCGTGGATGGGGCGGTCCAGGGACAGGGCGGGGTCAGGCTCCCAGCACAGCGGCCATATTTGCCGCTGTGCCAGGGATCGCACGCCGGCCAACTGCTGGTGCGCTCAACTTACTTCACCCCAGGGCTGAAGTAAGTTTTGTGATAAAAAAAAAAAAGAAATCATCAAAGGTAAGGGGGAAAGGGCGAGGGGAAGGGAAGGTAGGGTGGGGGGAGGTAGGGAAGTTCCCTCTGAGGCCACTCTGAGGGATTTTGAGGTGGCCTGGGAGGGAACGGGGGAAGGCAGCGTGGCTTGGAGTGGGCTCGGCGCTCGCAAGGTGCACAATTGTGCACCCCCTTGCGTGTGCTGTCCCCGGATTTTATAACATGCACACGCAGGCTTTTAAAATCTACCCCATAGGCTCTTACACAGTCACACACACATACACACAGGCTCTCACACAGGCACACACATACATGCAGACACAAACAGGCTCTCAGACACACACAGGCTCTCACTGATTCACACATACATACAAGCTCATATACATGGTCTCCTGTTATCATCGGGTCGCGGTGGGATGAGCTTCACCACAGTCCCGCGGGCCTCCTGTGCTGTCTTCAGGCTGTGGTGGGATGAGCTTCACCATGGCACCGCGGGCCTCCTACTGTCTTCGGGCTATATAGCCCACCAGTCTTCCTGCTTGGGGGGGAGGGAGGGAGCGGAAGCTGTACGCGGGTGTGAACACATACATGCTCAGACACAGAAGACGGGCCTCTCCTTCCATCGCTGGCACTTTCTCCTTTTTTGGCCGCCAGCTGGTTAGGCTCCGCTGGCGGTCCATGGCCTCTCCTAGTGCCACTGGCCTGCCAACTCCTGGGTGTGCCGCTCCGTGCAAATGCACACTATGCACACCCGGTTGCGCTGGGCCTTTTCCTATTCTAACTCTATACCTCCCTAATTCTTCTCTCTATTGTCCCCTTCTCAACCTTCCATCTCCCCCTCACTAGGTTGTTCCCTTTACCATCTCCATCTGGGTTCCTTGCCATTCCTTTGAAAGCTGCCTCCTTTCTTGCTCTTTCAAAACTCCCTATTCTAAATCATGCTCTCTCTCACTTTTCGCCCTCCCCTCATGCTTTCTTTCATCTTCCAACTTTCATCCTCCCCTCTCCACTTCATGTTCCAAATCCCCTAAATTTGAATTTATTCAATTTTCTTATTCACCACTTCCCAAAGGCCCAAGACATAAAACATGCAATAAAAAATGTCATAAAATCACAACATAAAACTCACAACATAAAACACATCATAAGTCAACAAATCAAATCAAAATACACCTAACAATAATGAAACAAAAATAAAAATGATCCATAAACCTAATTAAAGAATGTTATGATTGGTGGTATCACTGCTCTCACCTCTGGCCCAGCCTGAGCAAGTACGCCACACCCTGGCACGATGCGGGCCGTCCTTTGGTGCATGTTGCTGCCCACGACGGGAGTGCCGTCTTCCCTTGTGGTCCCAAGCCCCATGCCAACACTGCCGGGCGCTGGGGGAGACCTCCAGGGACGGACGCGGCTAATCGCCATGCTATTCCCGCTTCGGCCACACTGCCTGGGCGCCGCTGCTGCCTCCTCCTTGCCTGCGACTGGCCACCATGTTCGGCCGGTCTCCGATGCTGGGGTTGGTCCAGGCCATCCCTAGGCGCGCGAGCCTGACTTTGCCCTTTCTTAAAGGGCTGGTGGTGTGAACAGGGCAAATGGCGCCCACTGATGACATCACCACTAGGGGACTATTTGAAGGCCACTGCTGCACTTGCACCTTGCCTTGGCAATAGGTCGTCTCCTTTAGAGAAGTGCTTTGCCTCAGTGTTCCTGATTCCCGCCCTAGTTCCTTTGTTCCTGTGTCTTGTTCCTGGTTCCGTTGGCAGTCTGGCTGTCTTGAGTTCTTGCCTTCCTGGTCAGTTTTCCTTTGTCTGTCTTCAGCATCTTGATTTGTTCAAGTGGGTCCTTCATCCCCCCTCCTCCTCTTCATTCCTTGCCTCTTTGTATTGGACTTCTGGCTTTGACCTCAGACTGGCTTCTGGCATTGACTTGGATTAGACTTCTCGCTTGTCCTCGGATTGGATCTCAGTGTTGCTTGACCTCTGCCTGCCCCTGACCATTGCCTGCTTCCGCTTCTGACTGAACTCTGCCTGCCCAGACCACTGCCTGAACCACAACACTGTGAGAATGCTGCCTACCTCTGATCCTAGTATGAATCTGTCCCTCTTTGATTGCCACCTGTCCTGACCACTGCTTGTCCTGACTCTGCTTCCTTCTCCATGCTGGTCTGCAACGACTTCATCTCGGCAGATCTTCACCTCCAGAGGCCCGCACCAGCCAGCCCTGACACCCAAGGGCTCAACCTAAGGGGAACATGGGCTCCAGTTGGGCCTCTGCTTCAGCCAGCTCTGCCTGCCGAAGGGGGAACCTGCAGGGATCCTCCCTGCGGGTTGTACCAACTCCCCCTTGGCCCAAGGGTCCACTTCTGCAACAAGAATACACAAAAACAAACATTAAAATGTAATCTCTCATAGATACTCCAAGACCAGTACATATTCTCTCATTAACATTTAAGACCTGGAAAATACAAGATTGAATACCCATGCTTTCACATAAAAGTCAGCTATTCAATCGTATTCAGACATATTAATATTTAAGTAAGATGAAATAACCACACTTCAACATGTTTCTTAATAGTTAAACATTCAGTGATATTTCATAAATGCCTAGGCCTAGAGTTCCACAAAATAGGACCAGCACAGGAAAATTCCTTTTTCAAGGTATCTACCTACTTGACCTCATTACCAGAGCAATCTTGGTGGAACATATAAAGTTAATCGATCAGATAAATATTGTGAATCTCCCGCACCCCTCAGTTTTAAGGCTCTAAAAATCCATGATAGGATTTTGAACATAGAGCGACATTCAATTGATAACCAGTGTAAGGTTCTCAATGCTGGTGTAACATGATCATATAACCTTAAATTCAATAACAAATGCACTGCAGAAGTTTGGACTAGTTATAACCAACAAAGCTGCTTTTGTGGAAGGTCTAAGTATAATGCAATGTCACAAAGGCTTGTAAAATAATTGCTATATCTGTGTGTGAAAAACACGGATGGAGGTGACATAATAGTTGAAGATAATAAAACAAAAGTTTGCACTACCAGAGAAATTTGTAGTTTTAATGTAAGTTTTCAATCTATAATCAACCCTAAAAATCCCTACTTGTTGCTTAAATTCAAATATGTAATAGGGCTTATTTATTTATTTTATTTATTTATTTAACATTTTTATATACCGAAATTCATGTAGCAAAGTTACATATCATTTCGGTTTACATTATAACATTAAACACGCATGAAAGAATGCGATTACATCAAACAGGTAGATGAACTTGGATCAAGAAAACTTGGGAATAAAAATACAATAAAAATACAATGCTTATCAATACAATACAATGCTTATCAATACAATAAAAATACAATAAAAAACAAAAATACAAAAAAATACAATAAAATACAATAAAAATACAATGCTTATCAAGTGTGTTCAATATAGATATACAAAAACCACACTAATATTTCTTAATGAATACACCATGTGAGGTAGACTGTGGTCACGTTTAAATGCCGGAGGAGTTCTATGAGAGCAGTGCACCATTCTTAAGGAATAGTTATTGAGTTCTCCCTGATGCAGCTGTCCAGGCGAACCATTGGCCAATTTATTGGAGACACCAGGCAGTACTTTGGAGATTCATAAATCTTTAGCAGCTCACCAATTCAATGCAACGAATACATCATTGCAAGATAAGTAACGCTTATATAAAGTAACATGCTATGAAGTGTTGAAGCTCTGCATTTAACAATGAAGCATTCATTGTCTTTTCAAAGTCAACAATTTTTAAGATGCATCAGTTTTGAAATAATGCAGTGAATTAACAGACATTGAATTTGGAGCAAGCAGAATACAATTTCACTGCTTGTTTTTCTTGAAAAAGAAACAATTATTTTCATGCAAGAAAAATTCAATTTATAAAAAAATGTAAAAATAAAAAGGAGGTTTTTTTAGACTAATGATTAAATATCACCAAGAAGACTATTTGGTTAGCCATCTTGGCATTTGAAGTCTTTTCCTCCTAAACAATAAATAATAAAAAATTAATAAAAATTCTTTATGCATAAAAATTAAAAAATTATTGATCTTATGTCACATGGTGTATTCATTAAGAAATATTAGTGTGGTTTTTGTATAACTTAATTTCAAATGCTATGTCATTTAAAACACTTGGGGGCAGATTTTAAAACCTGCGCGTGGGCGCAGATTTAATCTACGCCCGATTTTAAAATCCAGGGTCGGCGCGCGCAAGGGGGTGCACAATTGTGCAACTTGCGCATGCCGAGCCGTGCAGGCTGCCTCCGTTCCCTCCACCTCCCCCACCTTCCCCTCCCTAACCCGCCCCCCAGCCCTACTTAAACCCCCCCTACCTTTGTTCCAAAAGTTACGCCTGCCCAAGGCAGGCGTAACTTGCGCATGCCAGCCAGCTGCCGGCGCGCCATGCTCCGGCACCTGCCGCTGTGTCAGAGCACTCTGCCCCGCCCCCGGATCGTCATCATGCCCCCGGCCACACCCCGGACAGCAACCCTGCCCCTGGTCCGCCCCTTTTCAAAACCCCGGAACATACGCGCGTCCCGGGGCTTGCGTGTGCCGCCGAGCCTATGCAAGATAGGCTCGGCGCGTGCAGAGGCAGCTTGGGGCAGCTTTTCGGGGGTTACGCGCGTAACATACGCGCGTAACCCTTTGAAAATCTGCCCCTTGGTGATGAAACAATCACATTGGACTTTTTCACCATTAACATCTCCATTTTTGTTCTATGCAGCTAAGCCAAGAAGATACTAAATGTAGGCACTTGCTCATTAAAAAAAAAAAAAGAGCAAGCCGAGGTCAATCTATAGCATAATAGATATGATCAAATTCTGCTTAGACTAAATACTAAAAACCTACTTTATTGATCAGTTAACATAAGGATCACAGATAGGGGGCCATACAGAGCCAAGGCACACCCACTCCAATTTAAGGGGTCAAAAAATTGATTTTCTAATGAGATCCTTTGAGTCTTGACCTTTAATAATGACTGGAACCATCTTACCATACAACCCTGAATACTCATGTGTTTCATGTGGTTCAACAGGATAGTAGAGTCAATTGTATCAGATTGAGAAAACTACCACTGAATCTTGGCCCCATCTAAATTCTTTTGTAAATCATCCAGCAGCTTTATCAAAGATGTTTCAGTACTGTATCCATATAGAAAGCCAGATTGATGGGGGTTGAGAATCTGTTCATCCTTCAAGATCTGTGTCAGCTGATATGCCACTGCCTGCTCCAATATCTTACCTAAAAATGGTAAATTTGCAACTGGTCCATAATTAACAATCTGTATTTTGCTTCCCCCCCAAAGATCTTATCACTGTGGTTTTCAGTCTCTCTGGAAAATTACCATTTCCTAAGGAAACATTTATCAGAGAATTTAATAACTTGGATGATCAATCATTACATTCCTTAAAGAGCCAAACAGGACAAGGAACAACTTCCATCTGCCGCTTCGCCTTGTCACTTTCCAACTCCCCCACCCCTCACCTTCCAAATCCTCTGCTCTCCTTTACTCTGTCACCTTCCAACCCTCCCCCCCCCCCCCCCTTCCCTGTGGTCAATCCGGCAGGAGCCAGCAGATTGATGTTTCTAATCTCCTCTCTGTCCTGTGCAGATCAGCTGCCTGAACCGTGTGGGACAACAGCTGGCGGCAGGAGGTAGACTCTGCTCTCCTGTCAGTCGGGTGGCAGGGAAGTGGGGGGGGGGGGGGGCAGCAGTTGCTTTTTGGCCACCACAGATCTTCTTGAAAGGGGAGTGGTAGGAGCAGATGTTCTTCTTCAGACCACATCAGGGCAGAGACGCAATGGCTGATCCCCGGGGGCTGTAGGCTATCCCAGAAGGAGAGCAGCAGGAACAACCATTCTTCTTCAGCTCTCAGAGCCACATGTGGGAGAGAGGCAGCCCTCCTTTTGCAGCCTTGGGATGGAGGTATGGTGCCCCCTCCCCAACTCAAGTCACCCTAAAATCAGCCCTAGCAGTGTGGTACCACAGCTGCCTTTGTGCCATGGCACCCATGGCTGACGCCATATTGGCCATAAGCTATCTACTGCTCTGAGAAACAATAATATATTTAGAATTTATAGAGCACCATTGATGTACAAAGTAAATCAAATTAATATAATTTCCTGCCCAGTGTATTTTACAGTTTGAGTTTGAGCACAAATTACTTGTCTGAGGTCACACACTGAGTGGTAGGGGATCAAACTGAAGTCTTCACAGCTGCAGTTCCATGCTGCAGTCTAAGCCAGGGGTGGTCAAACTACGTCCTGCAGGCCAAACCTGGCCCAATGACAGGCTTTTTCTGGCCCTCCTCCTAATCAATTTGCTCCATTATCTCTAGCCTGGCGGCACCTTGCACAATGTGATTAACCATGGCCTGACATTGGGGGCACTCATTGATGACATAGTCTGGGGTGCCAGAGGCCAACAGTCACATCTCCCTCTCAGAGGTCTAGCAGTGTAATAAGGAGAGCAGTGCAGCCCTGCCGAATCAGCTGAGGACCGCTAGGGCTTTTGGAGAAGGAGCAGTATCACAACCCCTCCAGGAATCAGCAGCTTGGCCAGCCGGATCCGTAGGAGAAGCAGGGGGGCATGGCTCTCTCTCATTAATGCCACAGTCGGGTAGTCTGTGGGAGCTGAAAATGGAGGCTGCTGCTGTTCAAGAGGGGAGAAAAGAGAGCGAGAGGAGTCTGAGAGAGTGTGTGTGGGGGGGGGGGGCGGGGGAGAGGGAGCATGAGAGTATGTGTGTAAGTAAGAGAGCACTCGTGTGTGGGGGGGGGTGAGAGAGATCATATGTGTATGCGCGTAAGCGAGAGAGCATGTGCGGGTGGTGGGTGAAAGAAAGAGAAACACGTGTGTGCGACAACCCCCCTTCCTCTCTGCCTGCTAATCCATGACGGTTTCAGGGCATCTGGAAATCAAAAGTTCCCAGGCATGGAAAGTGGAGAATTTTAAAAAATTCTTACTAGTATTAAGTATTGGGTATTATTTGATGTGTCTGTTTGGAAATGTTTTATGGATGTTTGGAACATTTTGTCTGAGCTTTTGATGTTATTCTATTTGTTAACTTTTCTGAATTATTCTTTTTATCGGTATGGTTGCTGCTTTGGTCCTCTCACGGGGAGGTATATTTGCCTCTGTACCTCCTGCCCTCCCCACTCACAGATTTCTAGGGGGGGGGGAGTCCCCCAGTTCCTATAAGCATCAGTAATATGGCCATGCTTCAAAAAAAGGGTTACCCACCCCCTGGTCTAAACACTGAGCTAGATCACCAGCCCAGCCAGGAAACCTTTATGTCTACAGGACCCAAAGGAGAAGCCAGTATGGGGGAAATAATCCTACTGTCAGCACCCAAAGGGACACCCATTCATACAGGGAATTCCTACCCACTGCACAAATGGCCTTAATGATGATGTCACCTTGGCAGTTGTCAGCAATGTCTCAGCTTCCTCCTCCTGTGTTCTGTCACTGTGGTTGCACAAACAGGAAGGAGGAGGAGAGAGAAATGATAATGTTAATGCAATTTATTTAGGGATAATAAATGAAGCCACTAAAATGCCCTTATCCCCGCCTCGCAGGAGATCCAGGAAAGCGTGCCCAGCAATGTAAGAACCAACGGAGCTGATAAATTTAGAGCAGAGTGCCTGGGCCATAAATTAATTTGCAAACCAAAATAAGAAAGCAGCTGGAGAAATCTCCCTTCCATCACTCCAAAGTGTAAGAAGAGGACAAGTGTCCTTTTCCAGTACATGCTGTCCTAGTAGAAAACACCCAGCTGCTTCCAGCAAGCAGCCAGGAGAGCTGAGATTACAGAGCTGCCGCAGTGTTACAGCCGTATCAATATTCAATAAAACAATATCTGAGGCTGGAGTGTCCTCTGCAAGCAAGGAGAACAAAACATTTAGGTACATGTGACCTGGATTGGCCACTGTTAGAAACAGGATCCCGGGCTTGATGGACCTCTGGTCAGTCCCAGCATGCAAGCAAGTCTTATGTCCTTATGTTCAATTGAAACAGAATTTCACATGTTCAGGAAGACCCTGGGAGCACTTATTACAAAATCCATTCTCCCTCCTGCAAGGCAGGGCTCAGAAAACACTCTAACAATTTAATGTATTTTCAGTTATTTCCCATATAGTTACTATCCTTTTCTTCACTGCCTTTTTCTCCCCATTTCCCTGCAGCACAATTATTTCTCAGGAGCCCGGGTGGGCTGGGTCGGAGTGGGAGCCAAAGGAAATTTGAAACCACAGTTTATGCAAAGATGATGCAGAAGAGATAAAGATTATTTCTTGCATATATCTGCATGCTAGATTTCATTTGTAAGGCAGGGGGTGGGGAGAAGCAGCTGCTGCACACAGAATATTTTAATAACTTCGCAGCGGTGCAAAACTTTCTTGATGTGGGATGCTGACAACAGTGTGTGTGTCCCTGCTGACCTTGTGTTTCTACCAAAACAGAAAAAAAAGTCATTTCAAAGGGGAAAGTCCTGTAGTGTACACCTACCTTCTGTGCAAGATTATTTCAGAACAGAAATGCATTCCTGCAGGCTTGTGCCTAGATTCTCACATAACATCCTTGATTCTGTTTTTCTCACAAACTAGATTTCATTTGAGATGATTTTTGCCTAGTGCAGTGGTGAATTCCTTTGCTCCCCTCTAGCCAATCATATTGCTTACAGGATATCCATATTATTAATATGATGAGACATATTTGCATGCATTGCCTCCAGTTACACAAACAGCTCTCATGCATATTCATTAGGCTTGTCCTGAAAACTCAACAGGCTGGGGTGGATGGGGCATCAAAAGGCTGCTCTGAACACCTCTGGCCTACTGGACTGATCATAAAAACCCCAGAGGTTCAGCACAGTTAACTGTGAGGAAGGAAATCTCAAACTGACTGGTAGCACCAATGAAAGCTAAAGGAGAACCACTGTCAGTCATACAGTAAAAGTGTTTATTTTAACCCAGCCAGACTCAATCACATATACCTGTAATGTGTCAAAGTTCTTTTTTATTTAATTTTTTAAAACATAATTTGACACTGCATATTCAGAGTCATAATAAACATTCATGTCATTGGACTTTCTTTTCCAGGGTGTTCAGAGGATCTCAAGGAATTAATTTCCATGACATAAATGGCTGTTTTCTCTAGACAACTATTAATGCCAGGATCTGACTTTGTAACTATGTAGTGACAATATGCCACCTAATGGATAAAACTGGGACTCTTGAGCACAGTCTCCCATCCAGCTCCATTACTGTCAGCTCATTTCCTTCTCCAAATATGATTCACATATAATAAAAAAACTTCTCTCTCCAAAAGGCAAAATATAAATAAAATTTAATAAATGGCAGGGATAGTATTCCCCAGTGTAGCAGTAACCAGGGCTTCATTATTCCTTGATACTTGTAATTATTAAAAAAAAATACTAAAAGTTCCAAAAAATCAGAAGGTGAAAATATTTGGAATTCAATTGTTTTCTTATAATTTGGAATCTTTTTATTATTTTGATTTTCCAAACGATATTCCAAAGGTGGGAAAATAAATGTTTTGTGTAAATAATGAATGAAACCTCTGCAGCTGGCAATGCCCATTTTAGCTTATTAGGCTTACCCAGCAGATGAAGCAAGTTTGCTTACCGTCAATGGTGTTTTCCATAGATAGCAGGATGAATTAGCCATGCTGTCTGGGTGACACCATCCAACAACCCACTCGTGGAGCTCTCTCTCCAAGAATTCAGAGCTCTGCTCTGCTGCACCTGCACGACAGTTCCTACGCAAAAGCGAGCCAGTGGTTAAAGCTCAAACTAGGAATTTGGGAGTGCAGATGGACTCTTCATTATCACTCCAGCTGCACTTTTTGCCTTGGTGCAAGTTTGTTACTATAAAATGCATTTGTTACAAAATTTAAAGCCATTTCTTAATTATTCTGATTTTAGGATGGCGATTCAACTAATTGTATTTGCTTTAGAATATTGTAATGTTTAGTTCTTAGGTCTATCGAGCTCTTACTTGAGATGCCTTCAGTTGATACAAAATTCAGTGGCTCAGTAGGGAATATATTGCACCAGTGCTGGCATCCCTGCACTGGCTTCCAAGTTACGTGGTGAATCAAGTTCAAGGCATTAGTGCATTAAGCATCAGATGAATTTAACACCGCCTTGTATTGCATCAGTAATTCAGAATTACCATCTCAAATGTGCGCTGCAGTTGGCTTCTCAATCTTTATTAGAAATTCCTTCTATCAGGGATATGCGGCTGACAGAATCCCTTAATCGGATGCTCAGAGTTGCAGGACTGACTCTTTGGAATAGTCTCCCGAATGGAATTAGGGTTGAAAAAGATCTTAAGAACATAAGAAATTGCCATGCTGGGTCAGACCAAGGGTCCATCAAGCCCAGCATCCTGTTTCCAAAAGAGGCCAAACCAGACCACAATAACCTGGCAAGTACCCAAACACCAAGAAGATCCCATGCTACTGATGCCAGGAATAGCAGTGGCTATTCCCTAAGTCAACCTGATTAATATCAGTTAATGGACTTCTCCTCCAAGAATGTATCCAAACCTTTTTTGAACCCAGCTACACTAACTGCACTAACCACATCCTCTGGCAACAATTTCCAGAGCTTAATTGTGAGTTGAGTGAAAAAGAATTTTCACTCAACTTGAACTTGTGCTACTTGCTAACTTCATGGAATGTCCCCTAGTCCTTCTATTATCCGAAAGTGTAAATAACTGATTCACATCTAATCGTTCAAGACCTCTCATGATATTAAAGACCTCTATCATATCCCCCCTCAGCCGTCTCTTCTCCAAGCTGAACAGCCCTAACCTCTTCAGCCTTTACTCATAGGGGAGCTGTTCCATCCCCTTTATCATTTTGGTTGCCCTTCTCCGTACCTTCTCCTTTGCAACTATATCTTTTTTGAGATGTGGCGACCAGAATTGTACACAGTATTCAAGGTGTGGTCTCACCATGGAGTGATACAGAGGCATTATGACGTTTTCTGTTTTATTAACCATTCCCTTCCTAATAATTCTTAACATTCTGTTTGCTTTTTTGATTGCTGCAGCACACTGAGCCAACGATTTCAAAGTATTATCTACTATAATGCCTAGATCTATTTCCTGAGTGGTAGCTCCTAATATGGTACCTAACATCGTGTAACTACAGCAAGGGTTATTTTTCCTTATATGCAACACCTTGCACTTGTCCACATTAAATTTCATCTGCCATTTGGATGCTCAATCTTCCAGTCTTGCAAGGTCCTCGTGTAATATATCACAATCTGCTTGTGATTTAACTACTCTGAATAATTTTGTATCATCCACAAATTTGATAACTTCACTCGTCATTTCACTTTCCAGATCATTTATAAATATATTGAAAAGCACCGGTCCAAGTACAGATCCCTGAGGCACTTCACTGTTTACCCTTTTCCACTGAGAAAACTGACCATTTAATCCTACTCTCTGTTTCCTGTCTTTTAACCAGTCTGTAATCCATGAAAGGACATCGCCTCCTATCCCATGACTTTTTAGTTATCGGAGAAGTCTCTCATGAAGGAATTTGTCACATGCCTTCTGAAAGTCCAAATACACTACATCTACCGGTTCACCTTTATCCACATGTTTTAAGGAGTCTAATTATTAACAGTAGAAATATTTGAGGAAAACTCCTAATAGATCGCACAAGTAGCGTTATTGAGCATTGTTTAATAAGTATGAGGAGATTTAATAATGGATAATAAACATTGGAGACAAGTGGAACTGGCCACGCACATGAAGTTGCCTTGCAACAGACTTCATTCTAAGGAGTTATTGTTGCTGTCCGCGGTCCTGTGCTCCTAAATCAGTTTTCTCGCCTGTTCCAGCCTCCGCTTCAGATCCTGCTTCTTCACCTGTTCCAGCCTCCGCTTCAGATCCTGCTTCTTCATCTGTACCAGCCTCTGCTCCTGATCCAGCTTCCTTGCCAGTTCCAGTCTCTGCTTCAGTTTCTGCTTTCCAGCCATCGGACTGACTTCCTGGTTCTTGATTTTGGTTCGTATTCTGTTTCTCTTTGCTTGCTGCCAGTTCTGATCCTCAGACTGTTCTCCACTCAGCTGGACTTCTGCTCTGGGAGACCGCTCCTAAGTACCAGCGGCCCGGGTCCTCATGGGCTCCTCCCGGGGGGATAGCGGGCTTCCACTGGCGAAGCTCCTGCTTGGTCTCCTGGCTCCGTGCCGTCTTCTGGTCGTATCATCTCAGTGGAGTTCTCTTCTCATGCAATCTTCATCTGCACGGCTGGCCCAAGGGTCCACTAACTCCAGCGTTAATAGTTTGCAAGGCCATGGATCCGGCGGACATTTCGGGACTCCAGGCCATTCCAGGAATGGCACAACGTCTGGAACAACAGCAACACTGTCTGGACATCCTGGCAGCTATCGTTGAATGGTTGGCCAACCGTTTTGATGCCACTCCTCCGGAGATGCCTCCAGTGCATCTTCCAGTCCAGGTTCCGGGGCCTACCACATCCACTCAGTTACCGGCTCCGCCTCGCTATTCGGGCAAGGCCAAAAGCTGTCGAGGATTCTTGAACCAGTGCTATATAAGATTTTCACTCCTACCAAATCAGTTCTGATTCAGTGAAGATGGCTTACGTCCTGTCCTTATTGGATGGAAAAGCGCTGAGCTGGGCTTCACCAATGTGGAAGGGTAATGACCCTCTGTTGAATAATCTTCAGCAATTTGTGTTAAACTTCAAACAGGTGTTCGATGAGCCCGCATGTCAGTCTACCACTACTTTGTAAATATTCCAGCTGCGACAGGGTCCGCGGTCCTTAGCTGTTTATGTCATAGAGTTTCGCATGCTGGCCACGGAGCTGGGATGGCGAGAGGACAGCTTGCGTGATGTTTTTCTGGAAGGGCTATCCGCACGCATCAAGGATGATCTGGCAGCTAGAGATCTTCCTAATGATCTAAACAGTCTGATTGAGTTGGCTGGGCGAATTGACCGCTGTCTGCAGCAAAGGGCTAAGGAGGGTCGTCCATTGCAGAGGAAAGTAGCATTGGTTTCCGCTTTTTCTAGGCCTCTAATGTCTCCTTCATCACATTCGACTTCTCATTCAGAGCTCCCTGCAGAGGAACCTATGCAGCTAGGAAGGACTCCTTTGACTGCAGAGGAGAGACGATGACGTTGCACTTTGGGCCTCTGTACTGTGGCAGCAAAGGTCACTTCTTGGCCCAATGTAAGGAGCGTTCGGAAAATGCCAAAGCCTAGGTGCCACAGGGGAGCTGTTCCTAGGCTGTGTTAATTCCACTCCTCAATGTACTGTCCCAGTGACCCTAGAATACTCTGGAGGGTCTTTTTCTACACTCGCTTTCATTGACTCCGGAGCAGGAGGGAACTTTATCCTGTCTGATTTGGTACAACAACTTCAGTTATCGGTTCTTCCCCGAGATCCTCCACTTTGGATCACCTCCATTCGGGGCACCTTACTGCCAGGAAGTATCTCAGTCTCCAATGCCCCCATCACACCCTGGACTGGAGTACTCCATTCTGAGAAGATTTCCTTTCTGGTCTTGGAGAAAGCTGTACACCCTATAGTACTAGGGTTACCCTGGCTGCAACAACACTCCCCGGTTATTCATTGGGACACTGTTAAGTGGCAAGATTTAGTTCATACTGTTTTTCAAATTGCCTGGCCTCTCTGTCACGGGCCAGTGTAGCAATAATGAACACTGCTATAACACCACCGGCACAGTACACAGAATTCTCTGAAGTATTTTCCAAAAAGAAAGCAGAGATCCTGCCACAGCACCGTCCGTTCAATTGTGCAATTGAATTGCTGCCCGGTACCACTCCTCCCCCGAGGACAGGTATATCCGCTATCTCTTCCGGAGACACAAACCATGTCCAAATACATTACTGAAAACCTTGCCAGAAGATTCATTCGTCCGTCCAAGTCACCCGCTGGTGCGGGGTTTTTCTTCATTGGGAAAAAGGACGGATCCTTGAGGCCAAGTATCGACTACAGGGACTTAAATGCCATCACTCGATGGGATCATTATCCTTTTCCCCTGATTCCCGAACTTCTGGACAGGTTACAGGGAGCTAAAGTATTTACTAAGCTCGACCTTCGCGGCGCTTACAACCTTGTTTGAATTCGCCCTGGGGACGAATGGAAAACTGCCTTCAATACTAGAGACAGACACTATGAGTATCTGGTCATGCCTTTTGGCTTATGCAAAGCTCCGGCAGTTTTTCAAAACCTGATGAACGAGGTACTTCGTGAGATGCTGCATTCATCGGTTATTGTATATCTGGATGATGTTTTGATATGCTCCCAGGATTTGGATACACTGCGACAACACGTAAGACAGGTGCTACAGATCCTTAAAGACAATCACCTTTACATGAAATTAGAAAAATGCCTGTTTGAATGGGAATCACTCCCCTTTTTGGGCTACATCATTTCCTCTACAGGGTTCTATAAGGATCAAGACAAGGTCTCTGCCATTAAGGAATGGCCCCGTCCGATGGGAATAAAAGCTCTACAGCACTTCCTGGGATTTGCAAATTTCTATAGACAATTTATCCCTCATTATTCTCTCAAAGTCGCACCACTCACAGCCCTTACCAAGAAGGGGACTGATGCCAGAGTGTGGCCCATGGCCGCCTGCCAAGCATTCGAGGATTTGAAGAAGGCATTCCTGCTGGACACTTGTTAACACCAGCACCCCTTTATTGTGGAGGTAGATGCATCTAACATCACAGTGGGTGCAGTTCTCAGTCAAACCTCCAGTAAAGGGAAGTTGCTTCCATGCTCATACTTCTCCAAGAAATTCTCCGCAGCGGACTAAAACTACAGTATTGGAGACAAGGAACTTCTAGCTATCAAATTGACCCTCGAAGAGTGGAGACTATGGCTGGAGGGAGCACTACATCCTGTTACTGTCTACACAGATCACAAGAACTTAAGAGTTCTTAGGTCGAGCTCAGCGACTAAATCCCAGACAGGTTCGCTGGTCCCTTTTCTTCAGTCACTTTGACTTCTCCCTTCGCTATAGACCGACAACAAAGAATATACGGGCGGACACATTGTCCCGTACTACCGAACAAGAGGAGATGGAGAGTCATCACAGTACATCCTGGATCTAGTGAGAGTTGATGTGGCAAGCACAGAGATAAGTCCCGTGGGCAAGAAGGTGGTTCCACGACACTTACAAAGGAAAGTACTTTCATGGGCTCATGATTCCCTCACCGGTGGACATGCTGGTTGAGAAAGAACATTGGAGCTTCTGTCCCGCTATTATTGGTGGCCTCGTATGGGACAGGACGTTCGTACTTATGTCAGCTTCTGTCCTACCTGTGCAAAACAGAAACCTTTACCAGGTCAACCATGGGGACTTCTTCAACCTTTGCCTATACCAGTGGAACCTTGGACACACTTAGCCACAGATTTTGTGGTTTATTTACCATCTTCCGAAGGAAAGATGGTCATTTGGGTCACAGTGGACCACTTTTCCAAAATAGCTCACTTCGTTCCACTTCCCAAACTCCCTTCAGTGCCAGAGTTAGCCCGACTCGTCACACAACATATCTTCTGGATTCATGGTCTGCCTCTGAATATTGTCTTAGACAGAGGTCGCAGTTTACAGCCACATACTGGAGGGCGCTATGCAAAAAATTTGGGATCCAGTTAAATCTTACCACTGCCTTCCACCCTCAAAGTAATGGATAAACTGAATGAATGAATCACTCTTTAAAGACCTTTCTCTGAACTTTTGCAACTGAAAGACAAGATAATTGGGTAACATTATTACCTTGGGCTGAATTTTCATATAATAATCACACTCATTCCGCCACTGGGAAGTCTCCCTTTCAATTAGTTTATAGAATGCAACTCAAGCCACCGTTACCTCTTCCAGTAACCGTTCCATCTCAGGCAGCCCAGTTAAGTGCACAACAGCTCCATGCTCTTTGGAACTCAATTCAGAAGCAACTATTAAGTGCTGCAGCCACTGCAAAGAAATGTACTGATCGACATCGCCGACTGGCCCCGGTGATCCTACCAGGTGATAAGGTCTGGTTAAGCACCAAGAATTATCCACCTTTGGTAACTGTCTCGATGTCTGGTTCCTAAATTCTGTGGTCCCTTCAGAGTGGCCGAGAGAGTGGGGATGGTATCTTATCACCTACGTCTTCCCACTACATTGTGAATTCATAATGTATTTCACGTCTCATTACTCAAACCTGTGATTCTTTCCAAGTTTCATCGCAAACCACTAGATCCTACAGAGACTCCTGTTACAGCTGAGACAACATACCAGGTGCGAGAAGTACTAGATGTCCGCTTCCACCATCGACAGTGAGAGTATTTTCTGTCCTGGGAGGGATGTGGTCCTGAGGAGAATACCTGGGAACCAGCTAGTAACATCTTGGACAAGGCCCTTCTGCAGCAGTTCCACATGGACTATCTTGGTAATCCGGGGCCTCCGAGGAGAGGGTATAAGAGGGGGGGTACTGTTTTGGTCCCGGTTGCTGGACTTGCAACTGGGTCCTTACCTTCCTCCGCCCTGGGGTCCCGCGATCGTGTCCGGCATTTTTCAGGCCTTCTCGGCCCTCTCCGCGGCAGCGTCTCCACGAGGGAGATGCTGCTGAGCTCTGCTTCAGAGCTCTGCCCCCCCTTAGGCACGCGCGGACGCAAGGGAAAGGCAATTGGAGGCGCAGGGGCATGAAACCGAGGCCGGCCCCCGATATGATGTCAGACGCCGGCAGGATATTTAAACCTTGCAACAGACTTCATTCTAAGGAGTTATTGTTGCTGTCCGCGGTCCTGTGCTCCTGAATCAGCTTTCTCGCCTGTTCCAGCCTCCGCTTCAGATCCTGCTTCTTCACCTGTTCCAGCCTCCGCTCCTTATCCAGCTTCCTTGCCAATTCCAGTCTCTGCTTCAGTTTCTGCTTTCCAGCCCTCGGACTGACTTCCTGGTTCTTGATTTTGGTTCGTATTCTGTTTCTCTTTGCCTGTTGCCAGTTCTCATCCTCGGACTGTTCTCCACTCAGTTGGACTTCTACTCCGGGAGACCGCTCCTAAGTCCCAGCAGCCCGGGTCCTCATGGGCTCCTCCTGGGGGGGATTACGGGCTTCCAGTGGCGAAGCTCCTGCTTGGTCTCCCGGCTCTGTGCCGCCTTCCGGTCATATCATCTCAGCAGAGTTCACTTCTCATCCAATCTTCATCCGCACAGCTGGCCCAAGGGTCCACTAACCCCAGCTATTGAGCTATTGAGGTGGACAATTACAGAGTGGTTGCCCTGGATATAGCGACCGCTCATTAGGGGTTTCCCTTGATGATCGGTTATTAAAGATCTTTTGTAACAAGGGAATGAGGTTGGTTATTGTTTAAAGATCTTTATTGGCCTGAATCCTATAGACCCATTTCCCTTTTAAATTTTGATATGAAGTTTCTGGCCAGGATTATGGCGGAGAGGATGGTACCTTTGTTTCCCTGTCTTATTTTGGAAAATCAGGTTGGATTTGTGCGATGTCATTCACTGGTTAGGATTAGAAGATATTAGCCTCTTTGATGGTGGTGGGATTGTCAAAATTAGACTCTCTTCTCATCAGTTTTGATGCGGAGAAAGCATTTGATCATGTGGATTTGAACTATCTTTTTGCTGTTTTAGTAAAAATGGGATAATGGGCACCTTTCTGCAAATGGTTAAACTTTTATACTCTGCGACCCGAGAGTCCGTTTTGATTAATGGGGGGAGGACTGAGGAGTTTGACCTTCAGAGGGTAACTTGCCAAGGGTGCCTGCTTTTCCCTTTGTTTCTTCTTTCTCTAGAGCCTTTGTTGAGGCAGAATCATTATCTGGCTGCAATTCAGGGAGTTCCTACTGGGGCCACTGAGTTCAAGATAGCGGCATTTGCTGACGATATATTAGTGCATTTGACTAACCCTGTTGATTCTTTGCAGGTGTTAATGCTGAAGTTTACTGAGTTTGGAGCTATTTCGGGATGGAAGCTTAACCTAGACAAATCTGAGGCTATAGGCATCAGTTTTACTGGGTCAGGATTTCCCTTTGAAATTCACAGGGGACTCATTTAGATATCTGAGGATCACTCTTCCATCAGATGTTACTAGGCTTTATAAATTAAATATTCCACCTGTGCTAGCTCAGGTGAAAACCAAGTTAAATCTCTGGCAAAATCTTCCTCTTTCCTTAGTGGGTAGGGTGAATCTTTTTAAAATGGTTTTCTTTCCCAAGTGGTTATATATGATGCAGTTATTGCCATTGTGAATTCTTAAAAAGGATGTTCAGGTGCTATATAGGGTATTATCCATGTTGCAATCCCAGGCTGTGCCCCGAGATCCCCACTCACCACGTGGCCCGCACCGGCCGCGGGAGCTCCCCTCCAGCTGTCCAGGCCCGAAACGCAGCCGTCCAGGCCCGAGACGCGGCCTACCGCGGCATTCTCCCTGCGAGGGAGATGCCGACGGCGATCCGCTGCTGGCCCCGCCCCCTAGGCGCGCGCGCGCACACAGGGGCTCTAGATTTAAAGGGGCTAGCGTGGGAAAACTGAAGACAGCCTCCTGATGATGTCAGAGGCTACTGGGTTATTTAAACCCGGCAGTCACAGCTAACCCTCACCTTGCAACGAGGTTTACTCTTCGGAGTAGCTAGTTGTGCTTCCTGCTTCCCGGTCCCTGCTTGTTCCTGACATCTGATTCCTGGCTCCTGACCTTGCTTCGTTCTTCGACTCTGGCTTCAGCTTCCGTCCCTGGTTTTGGCATCCGACATCTGATTCCTGGCTCCTGACCTCGCTTCGTTCTTCGACTCCGGCTTCAGCTTCCGTCCCTGGGTTTGGCATCCGACATCTGATTCCTGGCTCCTGACCTCGCTTCGTTCTTCGACTCCAGCTTCAGCTTCCGTCCCTGGTTTTGGCATTCAACATCTGACTTCTGGCTCCCGACCTTAGCTTGTTCTGGACTTCGGCTTCGTCTCTCTCCACTGCCGCAGGTACTTCTTCTTCACCCGCCCGGAGGTTTCTCCTAAGCCCCAGCGGTTCAGGTCCTCACGGGCTCCTCCCGTGGGGACCGCGGGCTTCCAAGGGTGAAGTCGCTCCTGACGTCCTGGGCACCATCTCATCGTCAGATACCTCGGCAGGCTGCTCTTCTGATCCTTGGTCGCATAGGATCCACCTAAGACCAAGAGATCCAGGTCCCTACGGGCTCCTCCTGGGGGGACCTCGGGCTTCCAGTGGTGAAGCCTTCTTCAAAGTCTCTCCTCAGCACCGCCTCCCAGCTGTGACGCCCACTGTGGGGTTCCACAGCACTACACCTGCCGTCTCAGCTGGCCCAAGGGTCCACGATCCTAACAATCCAAATTTCTGTGGCAGGGACGGAAACATAAGTAACCTGGTTAATGGATACTTGGGAAAATGGAGCGATTGGACTGCCAGATATAGAGCGGTATAAATGGGCATGTTAGTTGTGGCATCTTAAAGACTGGTTATGGGATACAACACACCCTTAGAGATGGAGAAAACTCTGGCTACCCCCCTAAACCTACATTCTTTTTTACACATTAAAAATAGTGAATTGCAGCCTTCTCTTAAGCTGGGATCTCTCTGTTTGGCAGTTCAGGAGACTTGGCGCATATTGTGTGCCCAGTTTGGGTCATTCTTCAATAACTCCCTATCAGCCAATCAATGGGATTATGCAGTTTTCGCTAGGGTCCCAATATAGGGCATTTACTTCTTGAAGAACCAAAAATATTACCCATTTACAACAGGTTCTGGGTGCCAATGGGCAGATACTTCCTTTCTTGGAACTATAACATGTTTGATCTCACAGATAGGGGTCACTGAGGCACTATGTGGATAGTATTTTGTGATCAGTTGGAAGATTTCTTTCACACTGAGGATTTTAGGAGGATGAGAATTTCCCCACTTTATAAATCCTTGCTGAAGATTCAGCCATTAAGGTTTATAGCTTCTTTGCTTGACACATGGAATAGTGAACTCTCCATTGTACTTATGGATGCCCAGTTGAGGGCCGGATTTCTTCATAGTAAGACTTTGATGTCCTCTGTGAGACTGAGGGAGATGCAATTTAAGTCTTTAGTATATGCTTACATTTCTCCTACCAGGACATATAGATCTGGAATTATCACAACTGATATCTGTTAGAAATGCAAGAGAGCTAGAGGGACTTTGGACCATGTGTTCTGGTCCTGCGAGCCCATTAAAACATTTTGGAATGGGCTTTGGGAATTTTTTGAAACCATACTTGGGCAGAATAATTCCTTTCTTCCTGTGGGAGTTTTCTTTGATGATCCTGCTTCTTTTCAAATTCAGGGTAAAGGTAATAGGCTTTTAATTTGTAAGGCTTGCTTGGTGAGGAAAAAGAGTATTCTTATGATGTGGAAAGCAGAGGAAGCTCCCTCACATTCGGTCTGGAGGAATGCCTTCTTTGAGTTGATGTTGCTGTTACGCTTGGGCTCCGGAACGGAGTCGTGCACACCACCCAGCAGGGTGGCTCCAGGTGGAGAGAGACAGGAGGCTCGAAACAGAGTCAGGTACCAGGCTGGGTCAGGGCAGGCAGCAATAATCAGAGTCTGGGTTCAGGCTGGGTCAGGGCAGGCGGCAAGTGGCAGTGTCTGGTACAGGCTGGGTCAGGGCAGGCGGCAAGTGGCAGTGTCTAGTACAGGCTGGGTCAGGGCAGGCGGCAAGTGGCAGTGTCTGGGTCCAGGCTGGGTCAGGGCACAGTAAGCAGGACAAGGCAGGTCAGAAGGCCCGTAGGCCACACACACACACACACGGAAGGCCCGTAGGCCACACACCAATAGCGGGGCAAGGCAGGTCAGAAGGCCCGTAGGCCACACACACACACACGGAAGGCCCGTAGGCCACACACCATAGACGGGGCAAAGCAGGTCAGAAGGCCCGTAGGCCACACACACACACACGGAAGGCCCGTAGGCCACACACCATAGACGGGGCAAGGCAGGTCAGAAGGCCCGTAGGCCACACACACACACACGGAAGGCCCGTAGGCCACACACCATAGACGGGGCAAGGCAGGTCAGAAGGCCCGTAGGCCACACACACACACACGGAAGGCCCGTAGGCCACACACCATAGACGGGGCAAGGCAGGTCAGAAGGCCCGTAGGCCACACACACACACACGGAAGAAGGCCAAAAGGCCGCACAAGGCAAGGCAAGGATAGGCCCGAAGGCCGCGCAAGGCAAGGCAAGGCAAGGATAGGCCCGGAGGCCACGCAGGGCAAGGCAAGGCAAGGATAGGCCCGAAGGCCACGCAGGGCAAGGCAAGGCAAGGATAGGCCCGAAGGCCACGCAGGGCAAGGCAAGGCAAGGATAGGCCCGAAGGCCACGCAAGGCAAGGCAAGGCAAGGATAGGCCCGGAGGCCACGCAGGGCAAGGCAAGGCAAGGATAGGCCCGAAGGCCACGCAGGGCAAGGCAAGGCAAGGATAGGCCCGAAGGCCACGCAAGGCAAGGCAAGGCAAGGATAGGCCCGAAGGCCACGCAAGGCAAGGCAAGGATAGGCCCGAAGGCCGCGCAAGGCAGGCTAGAGCAGGGAGCCCAGGTGAGCTCGATGCCGAAGCACCGAGGCAACTGTCAGGCAGGGTTAAGAGGGCACACCCAGAGCATAGAGTGGACATAGGAGATGGACTGGGCCTGTCAGGAAAGCCAGCCCTAGAGGGACCCCTGGTGGTGAGGCGGTAGCACAGCAGCCACCGCCGTAACAGTACCCCCCCCTCAAGGCCTCCCCCTCCTCCTGGATCCCATCTGTGCAGGAGGTAATCAAGAATAACGGGAGACCACTCCGGGGGTGATGCGGCAGGTTCAACTCCTTTCCGAGGCAATAAGGCAGTCCATAACCCCTCCTGGGACAAGGCGGCAGGGTTAGACCCCTCCTGGGGTAGCAGAGGCGGTGCAGATCTCCATAACCCCTCCTGGGGTGACAAGGGGAACACAAACCCCACCTGGGGCAGAGAAATAGTCCGTAACCCTTCTTGAGGCGATAGTAGGACCGGTCCGGACCCTTCCAAGGTCGGCATTAAGACCGGTACAGGCCCCTCCAGGGGCGGCAGCTGGGCCAGTACAGCAGGCTCGGATCCTACTCGGGCAATTGTAGCAGGCTCGGACTCCTCTCGGGGCGGTGTAGCAGGCTCGGACCCCTCTCGGGGCGATGAAGCAGGCTCGGACCCCTCTCGGGGCGATGAAGCAGGCTCGGACCCCTCTCGGGGCATTGTAGCAGGCTCGGACCCCTCTCGGGGCGTTGTAGCAGGCTCGGACCCCTCTCGGGGCGATGAAGCAGGCTCGGACCCCTCTCGGGGCATTGTAGCAGGCTCGGACCCCTCTTGGGGCGATGAAGCAGGCTCGAACCCCTCTCGGGGCGTTGTAGCAGGCTCGGACCCCTCTCGGGGCGATGAAGCAGGCTCGGACCCCTCTCGGGGCATTGTAGCAGGCTCGGACCCCTCTCGGGGCGATGAAGCAGGCTCGGACCCCTCTCGGGGCATTGTAGCAGGCTCGGACCCCTCTCGGGGCGATGAAGCAGGCTCGAACCCCTCTCGGGGCGTTGTAGCAGGCTCGGACCCCTCTCGGGGCGATGAAGCAGGCTCGGACCCCTCTCGGGGCGATGAAGCAGGCTCGGACCCCTCTCGGGGCATTGTAGCAGGCTCGGACCCCTCTCGGGGCGTCAGCAGGACCGGTATGGACCCCTCCAGGGGTGGCAGCAGGACCGGTATGGACCCCTCCCGGGGTGGCAGCAGGACCAGTTCAGCAGACTCCGATGGCTGACTCAGGAAGTCTGACAGTAGGATTGGTTCGGACCCCTCCGGGGGCGTCAGCAGGACCGGTATGGACCCCTCCAGGGACGGCAGCAGGGCCGGTTCAGACCCCTCCAAGGGCGTTGTAGCAGGTTCGGACCCCTCTGAAGACGGCAGCAGGGCCGGTTCGGCAGGCTCAGATGGCAGAGTTAGAAAGTCTGTCAGCAGGGCTGGTGCGGACCCCTCCGAGGACGGCAGCAGGGCCGGTTCAGCAGACTCAGGCTCTTCTCGGGGTAGTGCAGCAGGTTCAGATGGCAGAGTAGCATGGTTAAAGGTAGTGTGCATGGAAGACACAGATTGTACTGCCGTGGGCTTGATACCTCGAGCCAAAGTCTGATGCTCCTGATTTTGTTTCTGGAGGAGCAGTTTAGAGAAGGCACAGGCAGTTCTAGGACGTCTAGGGAAGGTGCTCGTTAGTGTCCACTTGGCAGCTGTGGGAAGCTGAGCCCTGCTAGAGCTAATCAGCTCTCTCCGTTGTAGAGAAACCTGTTCCCGAGGCTCTAGCACTGGTCTCACAGAAGCCTTCTTGGCCAGGTAAGTCCTGGGTTTTTCTACCCTCAAACTGCCAGCAAAAATGTTTGTTTTAGTTGAGCCAGAAACAGAATACTGGTTAGGAGAGCTGAATGCCTTTTCTAATTGCACAGCTGGTCCTAGAGCAGAACAACAGG
Source organism: Rhinatrema bivittatum (assembly GCF_901001135.1). Taxonomy (NCBI): domain Eukaryota; kingdom Metazoa; phylum Chordata; class Amphibia; order Gymnophiona; family Rhinatrematidae; genus Rhinatrema; species Rhinatrema bivittatum. The sequence goes on along the minus strand of NC_042617.1, from coordinate 260,067,208 downwards.
GGCAGGGTTTGCCTGGAGGTAACAAACACGGGAGACAGGAGCATTTCCACCACCCTGGTTTAGGAGCCAGACAGTTCAAACACTCCTGATAGACAGAGACATTTTTCTTGTTGCAGTTATTGCATGACCAGTGTTCCTGACCAACAAGTTCACAGGCTAGACAGTTCTGATAGCTAGGATAATTCAAAGTTTGACAGGAACTGCAGGTATAAAATTTTAAAGAAGGAGGCATCTTGAATTAGTGAAAAGTTGACTCACCGGCAGGACACAGACTTATCTCCTCCCCTGGAAAATGTGATGGCTTCGGCATACTGTTACGCTTGGGCTCCGGAACGGAGTCGTGCACACCACCCAGCAGGGTGGCTCCAGGTGGAGAGAGACAGGAGGCTCGAAACAGAGTCAGGTACCAGGCTGGGTCAGGGCAGGCAGCAATAATCAGAGTCTGGGTTCAGGCTGGGTCAGGGCAGGCGGCAAGTGGCAGTGTCTGGTACAGGCTGGGTCAGGGCAGGCGGCAAGTGGCAGTGTCTAGTACAGGCTGGGTCAGGGCAGGCGGCAAGTGGCAGTGTCTGGGTCCAGGCTGGGTCAGGGCACAGTAAGCAGGACAAGGCAGGTCAGAAGGCCCGTAGGCCACACACACACACACACGGAAGGCCCGTAGGCCACACACCAATAGCGGGGCAAGGCAGGTCAGAAGGCCCGTAGGCCACACACACACACACGGAAGGCCCGTAGGCCACACACCATAGACGGGGCAAAGCAGGTCAGAAGGCCCGTAGGCCACACACACACACACGGAAGGCCCGTAGGCCACACACCATAGACGGGGCAAGGCAGGTCAGAAGGCCCGTAGGCCACACACACACACACGGAAGGCCCGTAGGCCACACACCATAGACGGGGCAAGGCAGGTCAGAAGGCCCGTAGGCCACACACACACACACGGAAGGCCCGTAGGCCACACACCATAGACGGGGCAAGGCAGGTCAGAAGGCCCGTAGGCCACACACACACACACGGAAGAAGGCCAAAAGGCCGCACAAGGCAAGGCAAGGATAGGCCCGAAGGCCGCGCAAGGCAAGGCAAGGCAAGGATAGGCCCGGAGGCCACGCAGGGCAAGGCAAGGCAAGGATAGGCCCGAAGGCCACGCAGGGCAAGGCAAGGCAAGGATAGGCCCGAAGGCCACGCAAGGCAAGGCAAGGCAAGGATAGGCCCGGAGGCCACGCAGGGCAAGGCAAGGCAAGGATAGGCCCGAAGGCCACGCAGGGCAAGGCAAGGCAAGGATAGGCCCGAAGGCCACGCAAGGCAAGGCAAGGATAGGCCCGAAGGCCACGCAAGGCAAGGCAAGGATAGGCCCGAAGGCCGCGCAAGGCAGGCTAGAGCAGGGAGCCCAGGTGAGCTCGATGCCGAAGCACCGAGGCAACTGTCAGGCAGGGTTAAGAGGGCACACCCAGAGCATAGAGTGGACATAGGAGATGGACTGGGCCTGTCAGGAAAGCCAGCCCTAGAGGGACCCCTGGTGGTGAGGCGGTAGCACAGCAGCCACCGCCGTAACAGTTGCTAGAAAAAATGGAGATGGGGCATTTGATTAAATGACAGATGTTTTTCTTACAAAACTGGAATGCATACCTTCAACTTTTGCCAGCTAAGATCCATAGGTCTGTACTTAATGACATGTCATTGTAAATCTTGCTAATATTTTTGTACACTTTGAAATCATATGGGATATTGTATATTGCACATATGGTTGCTCTTGGTGAGTAATGGAACCTGGCTTTTGAAGATTTCAGGGGTGGATTGGGGAGGAGGGTGGATTTCCTTTAGGGGACTGAAGGGGAGGTTTGAACAATGAATGTAAACAAAACTTACTCTATCTTTTTTATTATTATTATTATGTGTGACGGGCATCAGAGTACCCGCTCATTGCATATATAGTTCTTTATACTGTTTAAAAAACAGTTTGAACAATCAAAACCTCACATTCAACATCCAAGCTGTCAGATGTAGAGATGAATGGAGAGAATGAAGAAGGGATCCTTCCTCTTGAGTCAAGAGGTCTGGGTCTGACCAAGAGGTTTTGGTTCTTTTACTGAATATTGTACTAGATATGCATACCAAGTCTGTCTCGGCCACACAGGAGCTATTAGTAATATTCGGGCCCTGTCCTGAATAAGCTTTTGGACTGCTCGCGGAATGAGTGGTACTGTAGGAAAAGCATACAACAGTCCGCTCACCCACCATGGCGTCCTGCGCCTCTCTGTGTCAACTGGGCCAAACAGAGCAGAATCTGTTCAGCTTCCAGTTGTATTCTGATGCCAACAGATCTATCCAAGGGAGACCCCACTCAAGGAAGATACTGTTAGCTACAATCTGATTGAGGGACCATTTGTGAGGATGAAATATTCTGCTTAGCTTATCCGCCAGCACATTTGTCACACCAGGCAGATAGGTCACCTAGAGGAAATTGACTGGTCGATGGCCCATTCCCAGATTAGAACGGCTTCCTTCCAGAATATCCAGGAACCTGAGCCTCCTTGCTTGATTACATAGAACTTAGCAATCTGATTGTCCGTGTGGATCATAACAGCATGTCCCTGTAGCAAACGATTGAATGTGATTAGAACTTTTCTGATGGCTCTTTGTTCCAGCAAGTTGATCTGGTGGGTTTTCTCTTCTGATGACCAAAGACCCCGAGTCTTATATTGGAGGAGATGGGCTCCACAACCATGAGTGGATGCACTGATGTTGGATGAACTAAATTGGAAGCTGTTGGAGCAGTGCCCCTTCAGCTAGCACTCCTGATATTAGCCACCATGCTATGTCCACCTTCATGGATTTTGTCATTGTCAACCTGGTCATCAGAGGTTGAAAATATTGTGACCATTAGCTCTTTAGACCCCACTGTAGCCATCTCATAGTAAACAGATGTAGGACACTACATATATGGCAGCCGCCATATGTCCCAGCATTGTTAGCTCTTGACGCACAGTCGCTGACAACCTGCGGAGTAACTGGAACCCCGGGCAACGTATCTTTAGGATCCTGTCTTCTGGCATGAAAGCTCTCATTTAAACAGAGTCTATCCTGGCTCCTGTGAACTGCAGGATCTGAGACTGTTTGAGTACCGACTTCTCATAGTTGATGAGAAGGCCTAAGGACTTTAAGCAAGATTTATTCTTCTGGAATGATTGGGGGAAACTATAAGCCAATCATCCGGATAGGGAAAGACTCTTATTCCCTGCCATTGTAGATGAGCCACAGCCACCGCAAGGCACTTGGTGAAGACTCTGGGGACAGAGGACAGTCCAAAGGGAAGCACCTGATAGTAATGATTGGAGTCCACCTGAAAACAGAGGTATCTCCAATGCGTGGATTGGCGTGTGTGTGTAAATGTCCTTGAGATCTAGTGAGCACATCCAATCATTCTGCTGGATGAACAGCAGAATGAATTTGAGGGAAATCATCTTGAATTTTTCCTTCCGGAGCTGCTTGTTCAGGGACCTGAGGTCTAGAAATGGGTCGCAGAACCCCTGACCGTTTCAGGATGAGGAAGTATTGAGAATAGTAGCTGATGTTGATCCGATGAATTGGCACCCCCCCTGAATGGCATAAAATAAGAGGTACAACCTCTGTACCTATTATTTTAACAGGGTCATCTGGGAGGGATCTTGTGCAAGAATGGGAAGGCAGGGACGTTTGGGGTAATTCTGGAACTCCAAATGATAACCCTGATGAATAATACCGACCGAGTACCCACTTGTCAATTGTTATTTGCTCCCACACCAAATAATAGTGGCGAAGTCTGCCTCTGACTAGAGGATGGAGCTGTAGCTGTGCTTGGCTCAAAAAGACTGTGGAGGCTTGGAGGCAGGTGGTTGTGTCTGCTTCTGCTGTCTGCGGTTCCGTTGATACCCTCGAGGTTGTGCAGACTGGGACTGCATGCACGGTTGTTGATATGTCTGGTATGATTGCAGCCAGTATGTTGGAAATAGCTTATATAGTTTCTTTTGATACTAAGTCTTGCAGTATTGGGTATAGAGCCATTTACATATGCTCTGGAATTCTAGAGATGTTGACAATGATTGCACTGCCACATTATGTTCCTTAATTTGGGCCACTGTCTCCCTGAGCTTGTCCCCAAAGAGGTTATCGCTTAAAAACTGCAAGTCTGCCAGCTTTTCATGTACATCTTCCCACATACTACTGGCTTGCATCCAGGCCATGTGGTAGACTGCAGTGGACATTGCTGAAGTGCGAGACAATGTCTAGAAGGTTTCAAATACTGCTCTTATTAGATGTCACAGGCCTTCTTCAAGGTTGTGGAGAGGTTGCGGAGATATTTGTTGACCTGTCTCTGAACGAATGAAGAGCTTCAATTGTTGGAGGCGTACCTTGTAGAATTGGTGCTGTTGAATTCTGGAGGTCAACATGGCACTCTGGAAGACCTTTTTCCCCAAGTTATCTCAAAGCTTATGATCCCTGCCTGGAAGAGCAGTGGAATGAAGCTTCGACTTTTTAGCCCTCTTCATCGCAGATTCCATACAACTGATGCATGAGGCAGAAGAACAACACCATAAGTTGATGACTCCTGCAGCTGAAATTCTATATCCAATTTTCTTGACATGGGAAGGTTAGAGAAAGGGGACTCCCAAGTGTTCGAAAGCATGGAGTCCAAAATTTTATGAGATAGGAGAGCTGAAGTTTCTGCCATAACTTCAAGAATTTTTAGAATACCAAATACCTCCGCTCAGGGATCAGGTATCTTCTGGACCTCCACCTTTAATGTTGTTCTCAGCTTCTCCACAAAATCGGACTATGTGAGGTCCTCCGGTGGTGATGTATGTTCTGGAGAGTCCTCCGGCGGGTCCAAAGGGGGATGCCTGTAGAACTGACTGGAGTCTGATCCGGTGAGAGATGGTGATATCTGCAAGTGGAAATTCCGGAGGACACACTCCATCCGACAGATCTGGATCCAGCAATGGAGGCCTCTCCGAGGATGCCTGTAATCAATAGGTGCTTCCTCTATCCTCATGATGACCTGTTACGGTCCTGTAGTCAGGTATATGAGGGGGCGGAATTTGAGGGTGCATAGAGGAAAAGAGATTCATGATAATTGATGAAATCTGCTGCATGGCCTGATTAGATTGGCTCACTGGAGACACTGGGGGAGGTCCCTCCCACTCCTTCCTGCTAGTAGAAGGAGGAGCCCATTTACTATGAGGGTGAATAGCTGCCAATATGTCTGACGGCAGTTGACAATGGACTCTTGAACTTGTTTCTGGTGTTGTTTGCCTGTTTCTTGGAGACAGTTCCTCTTGAAAAGCTGAGTTTCTATGACGGAATTGAGTTGACAGATCTGAGTAGATCCTCCAGTCTCCTTGTGGGGAAGAGGATGCACAGCTCACTGAGTAGACTTTCAAAGGCGAGGACCAAGGCTGGTGAGACAAGATGTCTAAAATGGGATCCACGTTCCTGGGATGATGAGGTGAAAAGAAAGAACCTTTCCTTCTTTGTTTTTGCTTTGGAACTTGGTACTTGTATGGCTGACTGCCTGGCCTGATCTGAGGAAATGGGCGGGGGCTGCATCCTCACTGGGGGCAATGTTTGCATTGTGGAACTCAAATCCTGAGCCATGCGTTTGTGGACCATTGCAGGCCTTGGTGCGTCAGTGTGCTGGACATCTGCTTTGCGCCCTGGTGTCAAATCGATGCTGCTGTGCGTTGGGGTCACTAGACTCTTGTCAGTCATCTTCTCCACTCAGAGCACCGGTGTTGCACGAGTCATATGGGTGGACTTCACAGATGCAATGAGGCTCTTTGCCATGTGACGCTTTCTCTGCTTCATGCGCCAGTGCGACAATAGCTATCTTCTAGACACTTCGTGTTGGGGGCATAGCTTGGTGCTTCTTTGCTCTCGATGCATCGTGCGTAGATGCTGACGATGCTCCTCTAGCTGGCACCAGTTGATCCTGATGGTGCAAGAGGACTGCTTTGGCAGGTTTCGACTTGGGGTCTTTAGGTGCTACAGAGACCTTATCCCCTGAGGCTCCACTCACCCTGGTGAGGGAGACTACCGACTGGTGGTTACCTAGCCTGTCCTTCCCACTTGATGCCACCAAAGAAGGCTCCATGGATGCCGACCTTCTGCGTGCATCCTGATGGTGCTGTTTTGGGCCTGGAGATGGGTGAATGGAGTGCCTTGGAGATGGAGCGTAGCTTCCGAGGCCAAGGATCCACCTTCTCTGTCCCTCATTGATGCTATCTTTGCGGCTCTTGGTGACATGCGTCCGCAGTCGCAACATGAGGCCTGGTCATGGTCCGGGCCCAAACAGAGATAACAGTAATTGTGACTGTCAGTGATGGGCATATGTCCATACTGACAGTACTTGAACCCCAGCTTTTTTGACATCATATAGCACTTATCAGCATGAATAGGAAAAACCTTGCTGAAAACAGAGGAGTCTAAATATGTCCATGTGAAGTGCGAAAAAATTAAGACTGAGGACTGAAGATGGCATGCTTTCGCGTGGGAACTGCCACACAGGTGCAACAGAGCAAAGCTGTAAATTATTGGACAGAGAGCTCCACAACTGCGCCATTGGTTGACGTCACTCAGACAACATGGCTAATTCAGCCTGCTTATCAATGGAAAATACTGGTTTCCTCTTTCAATCAAACCAATAAACATCCTTACCTGGCTCAAACAGAGAAACACAATATGCAAATATCATTACGTCATGCATAGTATTAAAGGCAGAAAACCAGAATTTACATTAGCACATAGCTGCCTCACTTTTGAGGAGTGGGGGTAGGGAAGAAGGGTGGGTGCACCCCAAAGAAAAGTCCAGCTCTTTCAATCCCCCCAGTCTCCCCCACACATCTCTCTCAATCCCTACCCTATCCAGCCTGGCCCTACCAATCTCTTTTACTCTGAATCTACCCAATAGTCTCCCCTTCTTTTTCTCTTTCTCTTTCAATCCCCCTACCCTGGCACCTCCAATTTTTCTTTCATTCTCTTAATTCCCCATTCTGGTCTCTCCAATCTCCCCTCTCAATACCAGCAAATCCTCCCTATCAATTCTAGCCTACCCTGGCCCCACCAATCTCTCGGTCATTCTCAATCCTCCCACCCTAGCGCAATATCTCCCTATCCCCCTCTATGTCCACACCAATCTCTCTCTCAATCCCCCTCAAACCCTGGCCCTCATCAATTTCTCTCTATCTCAGTCTCCTCCAAACTCTGGCTCTACCAACCTCTCTCTTTGAATCCACCATAAATCCTGGTCCCCACCAATCTCTCTCTCTCGCAATTTCCACCCTCCAAAATAAGCCCTGGCCCAACCAATCTTTGTCTCTTAGTCCCTCCCAATCCATGGCCCCACTAATCTCTTTCTCAATCCCCCCTCCCTCCAAATGATGGCCCCACCAATCTCAATCCCTCGCACAAACCCAGGCCCCACCAATCTCTCTCTCAAGCCCCCCACACCCTGGATCCACCAATCTCTCTCAATTCCACCACACATACTCCATTTCCACCAATCTCTCTCTCAACCCCCCAAACTGTGGCCCACTCATCTTTCTCTCAAACCCCCAAAACATGTCTTTACTAATCTCTTTCTCTCTCAATCCCATCCCCCAATAAACCCTGGCCCCATCAATCTCTCTCTTTCTCAATCCTGCCGCCCCACAAACCCTGGCACCATCAACCTCTGTCTCTCTCAATCCCTCCCACAATTCTGGCCCCACAAATCTCTCTCTTAATGCCCTCCAAACCTTGGTCTCAGCAGTCTGTCTCTCTCTCAGTCCCTTCCCTGTAATGTAATTGATTAGCCTGAGTCTTACCACTCTGGCTAAGGATGTATTCAGAAGCTAGGTCTTTAGTAGACTCAGGATTCTTACAATGACACACATCACATGACTGTAAGAATTGTGGGAATGGAAAAAGTAAACACCAGATGCGCAGGATCTGTGGTGATGGAGTTAGAATTGCAAGAAAAAGAGGAAAATTGGTTCTTATCTGGTAATTTTCATTCCTGTGGTGCCACAGATCAGTCTAGACTCCTGGGTTTTGCCTCCCCTCCAGCAGATGGAGACAGAGAAAGTTTTACTGACACTATCACATAACATGAGGTGCCACCTGTAGTCCATCAGAACTGACCTGTACACAAGCCAAATACCAATAACTAACTACCACCCCCCTGAACGAGTAGTGGAAAATGGAAAACTGGAACAGAGAACAGTGCCCATGCCGAAACCGGTGTAGGACTAAGAAAAAAACGGTGCCACTCTTCTGCATAATCATAACAATAAGTCGGGTGGACTCTCCAAACGTACCCTTTCCTCCAGTGGGCGGGACTCAGGACTGATCTGTGGCACTACCGGAACGAAAATTACCAGGTAAGAACCAATTTTCCTTTCTCTGTACGTGCCCAGATCAGCCAGACTCCTGGGATGTACCAAAGCTTCCCTAAAACGGGGTGGGACCTCAATAGTCCCACTCGAAGCATACTGTCCCCAAAGGCCATGGCCTCTAGGGCCTGGACATCCAAACAGTAATGCCTGGTAAAAGTGTACAGATATTTCCAAGTAATAGGTTATAGCGCTCATCACCTGAAAATTCATGTTGATGAGGCTATTAGCTATTCCTCCAATACAAAAAAAAAATGTGCGCCCGATGCGCATATTTTTACTATCCAAAATTTGAGGAGCCCAAAAAGTGTACAGAAAAGCAGAAAATACTGCTTTTCTTGTACTTCCTCAGATTTAATATCGTGCCAGCAGTCAGGTAGGAAAAGGGACACTTAATTAACCTCTCCTGGGTACCCACTGCCAAGGAGGCACTAGAAGCGCACAATTTCCCCTAGCACCTCCTTTTTATTTTGGCAGCCCATTTGCATATTACATCGGGCACCCTGGAGAGGTCGATCAGCACACATTAGGAGAGCGGGCACTCAGTCATGAGCGCCTGTTTTTCGCACACAGATATTGCATTGGCCTGTAAGCAGGCAAACTAGAGCGATTGGACAAGCGTTTTGGATGTGCTAACTCCTGTTTTACATTGGGGCTTATGGACATACGTCCAGTCATGTGTTGAGCTGTGCACTGCCTGCAGCGCATGGTATTGCACTGGCCCCTGAGTTTGTTGGGGGGCTGGCAAACTTTGCAGTGGAGGCATATTCAACACTAACACCTGTAACATTTGGGAAGTGGCAATGTACCCGCTCCCCTTTCCACCAAAACCATACCAGTGCTGCTGGACTCACACAGCCACAATGGCATGCTAGGGCGTTACGTTGCCATATTAACTGCAGGCCAGCAGCCCCCCTCAGGTGCAGAAATAGGTTCATTCTATCATCGAGAGAGCAAGAACCAAGCACCGGTTTACCCCAGGCTCTGACAGCCTGAGTGGATCCCGATCTCGCAGCACCTTCTGTGTCCTCAGTTCTTTAGCAACACCATGCCCCTTTTTCTACTCAACAGCGTCCCGGCAACGTGTTGGCACATTCATTCACACCATGGCAACCTATAGTCATATGAAAAAATAATAAAAATGGTTACATGTTTATTACCATCCTCACGTTACTTTCTCTGAACCCAACATTGTTTGATAATACAAATCTTGCTCTCCAAAACCAGGAAAAAGTGCTGTGCACAATACTTGATGTAGGATTTGAGCCCCTTGGTCCCTGCATTACAAAGCACCTGCTATAGAAACCACACGAGCAGTCCGCAAGACGCATGCGCAATGTGGCCACAGCGCGACCGGAAGCAGCTGTTGGATTCCCGGAAGCTGTCCTCTGCAGTCAGGCTGCGATGTTTTGGTGTGGACGTGCATGCGCAGAGCAGCGTGTAGGCCGGAGCTGAATGTGGAAGTGGGGAGGGAAGGAGCTGTGGCTCGTTGTCGGCGACAGCGCGGTGAAAAACCCGCTGCAGAAAAAAAACCGCCTGACATTTAAAAAGTAGCCCAATCTGGCGAGAGAACTGCCTACTTGGTAACACTGCTGCCAGGTAAGCGGCGGTCCCCGGTGACAGGGAGGGGGCGAGGGAGAGGGTGATTGGAACTGGGTTGCCCGAGAGTTTTGGGGGTTTTTGTTTTTTTGCTTTGGCTTGCTTATTGTACGCAGAGACTCAAATATACCGGGCTGGCGGAGACACCTTTAATGCCCCCAGGTTTCGATTGCCCGGAACTGTCATGGAGACGCAAGAAACGTCCCCTGAGCTCCCCAGTCATCTTTAATAGTTGAACACAGAATAATTAAAAAAATGTTTGCAGCTTCCTTGGGCAAATAAAGCATCTAATAATTGTATTCTTGAAGCTTATTCTAAGTGTCTGTTTACTAAGGATGTTTACATATTCTGTTTCTAAGGGGGGGGGGGAAGGTTAGAAAATGAAGACCTAAATTTCTCTTGGCTGCGTCGCTTTGCTGCTGTTGGTTATTGCGTTCTTCATAGGCTGTAATGCCTTTTATTGGATCAACATACAAATTAGCCAAAGATGTTACTGTACATTAACGGTCCAGGGCTAAGAGTTGCCGTTATTTCACCATGGTTTATGACAAACAGCATAATTCAGTTCTATTGTAATATCTTTTCGGTTTCTTACCCTCATTTTCAGAACAGCTTTGTAAAGAAGGAAGGTTCCCTAAGTGCGAGTCCTCTCTTATAGTACGTGATACCAGGATGAACTGTCGGTCAGAAGTGCTGGAGGTATCAGTGGAAGGTCGCCAGATCGAGGAAGCAATGCTCGCTGTACTTCACACCATCCTCCTCCACCGTAGCACTGGGAAATTTCACTACAAGAAGGAAGGGACCTATTCCATCGGGACAGTAGGAACACAAGACATGGACTGTGACTTCATTGAGTTTACCTATGTAAGAGTGTCATCCGAGGAACTTGACAGGACTTTGCGAAAGGCTGTGGGGGATTTCAAGGTAAAGTAAAAATGATTCTTAGCTGTGGAAACAGGTTGTGGACCTATTACAACTTTTCCTCTGCAGACATTGTAAATGTGATTATGAAGCACACATAAAAATAGAATGTGTATGCATAGAAATGCATTATAAAGGGCCATGGAAAGGCTTTTCATCTAGATAAGGAATCCTAGTGCAATCTGTCTCCTGCAACATTTTGTTAAAATTCAATAAAAATGTAGCACAAATATCTAGTAGTAGGAAGTTTTTATCAGGCATCATATAGAAAAGCTATAATGGCAAACATATTTGTGAGTCAGAAATTTTAAAGAAGTGTTATTTAACATTTAATAATAATTTGGATAATCAACCAGAAATCTAGCACTGTTTATTCCAGGACATTGCAGATTCTTGAATTGTGTTTTATCAATGATTCTAAAAACAAGCTTCTTCACCACATCAGGGTAGCAGCCTAGGAGAAAATGGGTAATATAACCTGGTTTACTCAGTCACTTGCAAAACTGGAGCTAGTATGCAGTTGTCCAAATTCCTAGTATGTACTAAAAACTCTAAGACTGATGCCTTCTGGAGCCTTGTGCTCCTGGTAGGGATGCCCATGATAGCAAGGTCAAAGGTGAAGTGCCAAAGTGCAGTCCAACTCCATCTGGCTTATACAGCTTAAAGACAGTAGAACAGGTGAATGTGAGAAAATTATCTTTCAACATCAGCAAAGGCAGATGAAAGTTTCAGTGAAAAGAACCCCTAATCATCTTGATTTTCCTTACCCCTGGCTATATGGTGCTGCCTCCTTAAAGGTTTTGTGTGGCTGCTAGTGTGCAAAGACTCCCACCTCATTAAACTATTCACATGCAGGCCTCCTTCCCTATCTGCACTTTACTCACCTAGCCTATTCATCTAACCACCTAATTTTTCTCAGTCCTATGGTGATGGATGAGGGACTCCCTAGTCACAGGCTCGTATGCAGGTGGTGAATGCAAGATAATTGTTGTGTATTCCTGGACGAGATAGGGTGGACCATTTTGACAGCATCATCTATGGCTAAGCAGGCCTTTATTAGAATTCCCTTTTTTTTTCCCGTTCTTGGAGAAGCAGCTAGAAATGGTGCTTTTAAGATAGGCTATTCCTATTACTTGACTGAATAACCACATCTGGAGGGGTCACTCCAGTGTAGTCAAAAAATGTTTTTAGCAAACTGCTAAATAACTCAAAAAGTGAAAGACTTGGGAAAAGAATTGTGTTGCCCAGCAGCTGTCAAGATATAATATTGACATTGCCATTCTTAGCAAAACTAGGTCTGCAGATAAAGGCCATTTAAGAGAACAGGGTGATGGTTACATCTTTTCTTGAAAGGGAAACCTGCCTGTGAAAGGAATATGCATGGTGTTGGCTTTACGATCAAAGATCTGTTAGTCACTTGATGGAGTTCCTGTTAGCATCAATTAATGCCTTATAACTTTTTGTATTCAGTTGCTTAGCAAGGCATATGCCATTATAAGTGCATACGTGTTGATGCTTGACACCGAAGAAGAATAGAAAGAACCTTTTTACACTAGTCTTGATCAGATTTTATCATTTATTCAAAAAGCCGACAAGTAATTGTTTTAGAGGATCTTATATCAAATATTTGGAGAGGTATGATGGGAAAAGGAGGGAGTGGGTAAGCTAATTCCAGTGGCACTTTTCTATTCTGCATAGGGACAGAATATGTTTTTGTAAGCATAAGGGTAACCTGCACAGTGCAGAGGCTACTGGCATAACCATAAGCTTACTGGACAGACTGGGTGGATCATTTGGTCTTTTTCTGCCATTGTTTGTATGTTTCTATGTAAAATTATCAGACAAAGAAATAAGTACAAAACCTGTTAACAACCTTGCATAAGGTAGTGGCATCTTTTGGACTGTAATCATAAGAACAGGGAACTTGAGAGATGTCCGTTTCTCTCATGGCATGAGTAATTTGGACAATTGCTGGATTATTGTCTACTGAGATTTGTTATGCATATAAGGATGGCATTTAAATAGAATACAAACCAAGTGCCGGATTTTAAAAGGGTTACGCTCACCGGGCCTATTTTAAAAAGGCCCGGCGATGCACTTAAAGCCCCAGGACGCGTGTAAGTCCCGGGGCTTGCAAAAAGGGGTGGGGTCAGGCTCCCGGCACAGCGGCCATATTAGCCGCTGTGCTGGGGATCGCGCGCCAGCAGTTGGCCGGCGCGCGCAACTTACTTCAACCCCAGGGCTGAAGTAAGTTGCGAGATAAAGAAAACAAAACATCAAAGGTAGGGGGGAAAGGGCGGGGGAGGGAAGAGAAGGTGGGGTGAGGAGATAGGAAAGTTCCCTCCCAGGCCGCTCCAATTTCGGAGCAGCCTGGGAGGGAACGGGGGAAGGCAGCGTGGCTTGGAGCGGGCTCGGCACGCGCAAGGTGCACAATTGTGCACCTCCTTGTGTGTGCCAACCCCGGATTTTATAACATGCACGCACATGTACGCCCACGCGCTCTTTTTTAAAATCTAGGCCTAAACTTCTAAACAATCTCCAATGCACCAGGAGAATTTCCTAGCACATCTCAGTAAGAAATTAACCAAATACAAATCTTCGAAGGGACGAAAATGGAATCAATCAGCTTTACTTCTCACCATCATCAGGACTGATTTGATGGTGATAATACTGGCATTATTGCTACTCTTGGTCAGAAGAGGAAAGCTTTTTGTGACTGGCAAAACCATCTATCATCAAGCCAGAAAGTGTTTCTTTTGCTGGCTTATAGCCTGTGAAATGTAGAAAAATGGTGGCTGGATAAATCTTAGGAAATTAAATCTCGATGACATACATGATATGCAGCTCTTTTTTTTTTTTTTTTTTTGAGACTGTCCCACATAAGCTCGTAAATAAACTCAGCAGCTTGGGGGTAGGTTCCAAGGCGGTGGACTGGATTAGAAATTGATTGAGTGATAGTTGACAGAAGGTGGTGGTAAATGGGATTCGCTCAGAGGAAAGAGAGATGATTAGAGGAGTGTCTCAGGGATCAGTGCTGGAGCCAGTTCTGTTAATTTATCTTTTGTGAGCAATATTGTGGACATTTCAGAAATAATTTTTTTTTTTTTACTGACAACACTAAGATGTGCAACAGAGTGGCTATGCCTAGGAAGTAAACAGAATATGAAGTGACCTAAGATCTTGATTGAAGTTTAACTGCCAGGCCTTCAATGCGAAACGTGCAGTGTCGTGCATTTGGCATGCAAAAACGCAAAGGGTGGGGGGAGGGAGAATAAAGCATCTGAACTTGATGGCACCCCTGGTAAATTGCTGAAGGTGGGAGGAGAAATGGTGGCAAATAAGCTTCACTTGCTGTTTTATAACATTTAGTTAGGGACTTTCATTTTCAGTTTTTATTTTATTTTTTCTAGGGAATTTATCAGTATTTGTTATAAAAAAAAGAAAAAACAAAAATGGGAGAAAATCAATGGGGAAAAAATAGCATTTTGTTTCCACTGATTTTCTTCCCGTTTTGTTTGTTTTAATAAATTGTGGGGAAAAGCAAAATAAAACCTGAAAATAAAGGTAAACTACATTTAATGTACTGAAGAGATTCCTGCCAAGTTATAAGGGGTAAAGCTAGCGCATCGAAACGCGCGTCCAACCCCCCCCCCCCGAAACTAATAGCGCCCGCAACATGCAAATGCATATACGCTTTTTTCTGTGTAGGCCCTTTTGGTCTGCAGCTGCTCCTGTCTACCTCTCTCATTCCCAATAGCTCTGTGGAAGCCACAGTTGGTAAAGATCTCACCTGTCTATAAGCTCTCTTTGGATTGGTTCATTTATGAACTACCTGATGCCTGATTGGCTTAGGCTAAGGAAACAGACTTTCACTGGGAAGTTAACTCTGACTTCTGGTGCAGAGTGTGTGTCTTCATTTCCAGCATTAAAATCATGGGAAAGTTGGAAATTAAAATATAAAAAAAAAAAAAAAAGGGAAGAAAAACCATTCTATCCTGACTAGGAGTGGGATAAGGGTTTGCATTAGATGATCACAACCAACTACTGATTTTGCTTTGAATCTGTATACTGGAAGACATCTTGTTTAAGATAAGTGTTTCTTATTCAAGAAGGAGGGAGAGGGACAGGTGTTATCAAATTAGGGACTTTGTATGTATTTTTCCATATGAGTAGGCAATGTCGATTTGTTGTAAAGAGGCTGAGTTATTAGGATATTAAAGAGTGCTTATAGGTATTTATTTTACTAAATGATACATGCAGCTAGATTTTCCTTTGCTATATTTATTCCTTAAATAATTAACTGTTTATATTTCAGTAGTTTAAATTATTAACTTTGTAAACAATATTTACATCCTTACTTTAAAGGTAGAACTTGAAAAATTCTAATTATATTGGTAAACCTTTCTGGATACATTATGGGGTAGCTAGATAATAATATATATGAAGTATAATTATACTGGTAGGTATTTAGGGTCTGAAATTAGGCTGTACAACATGTAACCTTTTTTTGAGCTGTATTTGATTATGCTGATATTTAATTTTAAAACAATGGTTTAATGGTCTTGATGAGGTTCACGATCATGTGTGATTTTTATTGTGTCTGTTTAAATAAAAAGTATTTAAAACATTATGGCCTTAACAGCTAATATTAAAAAAAAAAAA